>NC_142132.1:42213732-42533554 GCF_024610735.1 Ursus americanus
CCATAGTTTGCCGTTTTATTTCCTTAATGGTATTCTTTAAAGGCTGCAAGTGTTTAATACTTAAATGCAATCCAGTTTATCTTTTTTTTAAATGGCCAGTGCTTTTTGTTTGCTATATATTTAAAAAATCTTTGCCTACCACAAAGCTACAAGTATTATCCCCTACATTTTCTTCTAGAAGATTTGTAGTTTTAGGTTTTGCTTTTCTGTCTGTGATCCGTTTTGAATTATTGTTTTGCATATGGTGTGAGGTAGGCATCAAGTTTATTATTTATCTACATATGGTATGTAACAGTTGAAAAGCTGCCCTATGAATTACTTTGGCATCTCTGTTGAAAATCAATTGAGCATGTATATGGGACCTTTTTTCTGGACTCTCTCTTCTGTTTCATTTTTCTATACATCTGTCTTTATGCTAATACCATACTTTATTACTGAACTTTATAGTAAATCTTAAAAGTAATAAAAATTGTCTACTATTGTTCTCCTAGGTAAAAATTATTTTTTTGTATTTTTGGTCCTTTTAAGTTTTAGAATCACAGGGGTGTCTGGATGGCTCAGTTGGTTGAGTGTCTTACTCTTGATTTCGGCTCAGGTTGTAATCTGAGGGTTGTGGGATAGAGCCCCATGATAGGCTCCACACTGAGCGTGGAGCCTGCTTGGGATTCTCTCTCCCTCTCCCTTTGCCCCTCCCCATACTCATGCATGCTCTCTCTCTCTCTTAAAAAAATAAAAATAAAAATAAATCAAGTCTTAGAATCACATGTTAATTGATTGTTAATTTTTCAAATTGTTAATTTTTCAAAATACCTGCTGGGATATTTTGGAGGCTTGTCAAATCTTTTGGCCTGTGTGGGGTTTATTAGACATCTTAACAATATTGAGTGTTTCATCCATGAACATAGCAAATCTTTCCATTAATTTAGATTTTATTTCTTTTCTCTCAGCAATATTGTGTAGTTTTTAACGTATAGGTCTTACATATATTTTATTTAACATATCATTATGTATTTTATATGTTGTATAGTTTCAAATGTTATGTTTAAATTTCATTTTCTAATTGGTAATTGCTGGTATGTAGAAATACACTAGAGTTTTACATATTGACATTGTACCCAATGATCTTATTAAAATTATGTCTTAGATCTCATAGTTTTTTCTAGATTTCTACATACATGACCAAAAAAGGCAGTCAACTTCTTTCCACCTCCCTTCTTCCTCCCTCTCTTTTTCTTCTCTTTTCTTTCTTTCTTTTTTCCTCCACTTTTCCTTTTACACCTCTAATAAGATGTTGAAAAGACATGGTGAGGGTTGATATCTTTTCCTTGTCCTGATCTTAGTGGGGAAGTATTCAGACTCTTACCATTAAGTATGATGTGAAATGAAAGATTTTTGAACATGCCCTTATCTAGTTCCTACTTTGGTGAGACTTTTATCATAAATAAGCTTTGAATGTAATCAAGGTTTTTTCCTGAAACTATTGTGATTATTATGTTAATTTGTGGTTTTATTCTGTTAATGTGATGAATTATTTGATTGATTTGTGAATGGTAAGACAACCTTGCACTTCTAGGATAAATTCCCCCATGGTCATGATGTATCCTTTTTAGGGGGATTTGATTTACTTTTATGAGGGATATGGATCTATCATTTTTATTTCTTGTAATGTCTTTAGTATTACAATGAGAATAGTGCTGGCCATATCAAATGAGCTTGTATCCTCTTGTCTAAAATTATATGTGTGAAATTGGTATTTTTTTCCTTCTTCAGATGGGTGTTTGAGTAAAACCGTCTAGTTCTGCAGTTTTTTTGTGGGAAACTTTCAAATTATGAATTTAATTTCTTTGATAGTTATAGGTCTATTCAGAATTCCTCTTTCTTCTAGTGTCGATTTTGGTCATTTCAATCTCAAAGTTTTGTTTTTTTTTTTTCCATTTCACATATGCTTTCAAACTTATTGGCGTATCTCATTTTTAACATTTCTTCACTATTTTTATCTCTGCAGAATCTGTAGTCATGTCCCCTCCTTTACACCCTATACTGGTAATTTATAGTTTTCGTTTTTTTCTCTCTCCTTGATCAGTCCAAAAAGGGTTTTATCAATTTTTATTGACATTTTCAAGAATCAGTTTATAACATCACTATTTTTCCATTTTTTCCATTTCATATGTTTCCCTCTTTAAATTCTACCTACTTTGCTTTTCTACTTTGTTGTAATTTGCTTTTCTTTTTATCTCCAAACAAAAGCTTGGCTGGTGATTTTATGCCTTTTTCTTTTTAGAAATGTGTATTTAGGACTATCATTTTTTGCTAAGTACTGATTTAGATGTTTTCCACAAACTTCGATATACTTGGGTGTATGTTTTGTTTTAGTTCAAAATATTTTCTAATTTCACCATGATTTTTTTGACCCATTGTTTATTTACATGTATATTTGAACATTTTCATTATTTAGAAAATATTTAGAATGTTTTGTTACTAATTTTTGAGCTGATTTTGCTTTCGTTACAGAATATTATGTGTATGATTTTAGTCCTTTTAAATTTATTGAAACATGTTTGATGAACAACAATAGTTCATGTAGGGTGAGCAGTCCTTCACTTGCACTGTAGTTCTTAGATGTGGTATTCCATGAATGCCAGTTAGGTGACATTTGTACATAGTGATGTTCCAGCCGTCTGTATACTTACTGATATTTTTTAAATACCAATTGCTGAGAAAAAGAATATTGGAATTTTCTGTCATTTTTGGGTCATGTATTTCTGTATTCTTTTATCAGGTACATACATAGATGAATTATTACTTTTATTTTATTTTTGAGGGGGGAGGGGCAGAGAGAGAAAGAATCTCAAGCAGTCTCCATGCTCCGCATCCCATGCGGGGCTCAATTTCTCCACCCTGAGATCATGACCTGAGCCGAAATCAAGGGTCCTACACTTAACAGACTGAACCGCCCAGGCGCCCCTCTTATATTATTATAAAAAGTCCTTATACTCAGAGCCACAGCTGGTGCTCATTCCCTGATTTCTTGATCCGCTCTAATTCTTTGTCCTCAAATACCACCTCTGCTGGGCTTCACGGTTTGTCAAGTGGTATGAACCAAACCCTGATCCTGAGAAGTCTGAGCTTCTCAGGCTGGGTAGCTGTACTTTGTAATTCACAGTCACACCTCGTCAAGGCAGCACCAAGACGCACCCAGATGGATCACAGGCTTTCCTCCCTGCCCTCACTATGTAAACAGTTGTATCACCTCCCAGTAAGCTTGCTGTCTTCTCTTTTCACTTGCTTGTCCTTGGGCAGAAAGAGTTAAAGAGAAAGAAGGAAAATAAGTAAGCGAAAAAGAAAGGAAGGAAAGGGAAGGGGGAAGGGAGGGGAGGGAAGAAAAGGAGTCTCTGTTTCTTGCTTTCAAGGTACTTGATCAGATAATCAGATATAAATACAGCCACTACACCTTTGTGTGTGTGTGTGTGTGTGTGTGTGTGTGTGTGTGTGTGTGTGTGGCTAGAGTTAACATACATGTCTTTTTTCATCCTTATATTTATAACCTGTTTCTTTACATGTAAACACATCTTATACACAACATAATTGTCTTTAAAAAATCCATTCCAACAATCTTTACCGTTTATATGTGTGTTTATTTTGTTTGCATTTGCTGTAAGTATTTGTATGGTTAGATTTAGGTCTGTAAGTTTGCTATTTTTCTGTTTGTGTCATCTGGGTTTTTTGTTGTTGTTTCTTTCTCTTTTACTATCTTCTTTTGTATTATGTCTAGCATTCCATTTTATTTCCTCTATTGGTTTAGGAGATATACATAATTTTTAAATGTGTTTTTAGTTTGTTATAGGGTTTATCATAATCATTTTTATTTTATTTTCATTTTATTTAATGCAGGACTCTAAGAACAGTATACTTTCTGTTTCCACTATGCCATACTTCATTGTCATTAATTTTGTTTTTACTTGTGTTTTAAAGCCACAGTTTATTGTTATTAATTTTGTTTTACACACTCAAATGTCTTTTAAAAATGAAAAAAATTTAAAAATTGACTTTATATATACAATTTCCTTCAGTCTGTATTGATCGGATAGATGCACATTCCCTTGTGATATGACTTTCCAGCAGCCTGAAAAATTTCCTTTAAAAGTTTTTGTTGGGAATTTCATTGCCTGTAAATATGTTTTCTTTTTTCTAAAGGGATTTTATTTTTGCTGCATATAGAATTCTACTTTGATAATTAAAAAATGGTTTCACTAACAATTTTATTTCATTATTTTTTGGCTTGTATTGAAACTGGTAAAAAGTCTGTAGTTACTTTTGTATATTTTTTCTACTCTAAAAGTATTTCTTTTTTCTCTGCCTGATTCTTAAGATTTTCTCTTTATTTTAGCAGTTGGATTATAATGTGCCTTGGTGGTGGTGGTGGTGGTGGTGGTGGTGGTGGTGGTGGTGTGTGTGTGTGTGCGCGTGCGTGTGTGTGTTTATACCCTGCTTGGGATTCTGCTGAGGCTATAAGGCTCTCCTCATCTGTCTCTTTTCTCTCAAAGGTCACAGTCCTGCACTGCCTCTTATCTAGTATCTGAAATAGTTGTTTCCTATTATTTAGTGCAACTTTTTAGTTATTTATGTTGGAAGGGCTAGTGTGAGACTGATTACTCTGTTATGACTGGGATTAAGAGTACTTCTTATAAAGTTTAAATGTTTTTTTTTTTTTAAACTTAAGGTCTGAATCTATCAGGAAGTGATTTTTGTGCATAATGTAAGTTAGATATAGTTTTGCTTTGTGTTTTTTTTTTTAAAGTTATGGACAACCATTTACCCCAGTTCCATTTATTGAATAGTACTTTCCCTAGTGAGTTACTGTGCCTCCTCTTCCTCCGTGACAAATTTCCATATACATGTGGGTCTGTTTCTGGGCTTTCTATGCTATTACATTGGCCAATTGATTTCTCCTTATACTAATACTGAGCTATCATAATTTCTATGGCCTAAAAATACACTATGTGGACTATACTATCTGTTAAGTTGGGTCCTGTCTCTCAGTTCTTCAGAAATTTCTTAGGTATTTTTATTAGCTCCTTTTTCTTCCAAGTTGCTTGGAAAATATTGCTGTTTTGGTTAGCATTTCTTTGCCTGTATAGATCAACCCGGGGAGAATTGATATCTTCACCATATTATGTCTGTCTTTTCTTCAACATGGGTTAACTGTTCATTTTTTCAGTTCTTTAATGATCTTCAGTAATTTTTTATAATTTTCTCCATATGGATCATGTAAATATTTTGTTAGAATTATCTGCTTTTATAAATGCTGTCCTTTAAAGATCTTTTTTTCCTAATTGTTTGGTGCACAGACATGCAATTGACTTTAGATGGAATAGCTTTTATAATCATTCTTCTTGCTAAACCCATCTGTTATAGCTAGTAATTTTTCTCAAGATTATTTTGTTTTATATATACATGAACATGTAATCTAAAAATAATGACTCTTACTTCCTCCTCTATAATCCTCCAGTCTTTTTTTTTTTTTTCAAATTTCTCTTATTGTATATTCTGTAACCTCTAGTATAATGTTGAATAGATTTGGTAATAATGAGCATCCTCTTGTCTTTCTGATTTTAAAGTAATTGCTTTACTATTTCCCCATTTAGGATTGTGTTTATTAAATGTACTTTGCAGATACCTTTTATTGGATTAAAGAACTTTTCTTAATTTATCATGATTTTCATCATGTATAGATCGTGAGTATTATGGAGAGCTTTTTCTGCCTCTGTGAGGTAAGGACATGGGTTTTTCCATTAGCTGTTTAGAACTTTGTTTCAGATATTTTTGTTTAAATTTTTTGCATTTATGTTTATGAATGAAATGGTGAAATTTTCTAGTACTATTTTTGTGTCTTTTGGGATCAAAATTATAGTGGATCAGGAGATGGTTTAGTTCTGCTCCTTCTTCTTATGATTTTTTTAAAGAACATATTCTCTATAAATTTACTATAAGTTGCTTGTAAAGCTGCCAAGAAATTATTTGTGGGTAAAATAAAAGTTACTGCTTTAAAATGTCTTGAAAGGCTATAGAAATTGTCATGTATTATTTCTTCTTGGCTCATTTATGTATTAGTTTTAACAAATATATTTTAAAATTTTTTATAAGTTAATATAAAAATAACTTGTATAAAATTTAATATTCTCATATTTTAAGTCTCTGCTATATTGGTAATTAGGTTACTTTTTCATTCACTATCTGTATATATATAGTATATATATATGTGTCTGTCTGCGTGCATGTGTGTGTGTATACTTTTTTTTTTTGAGAGAGAGAATGAGTGTGTGCATGCAATGGGTGGAGGGAGGGACAGAGGGAGAGAGAGAATCTTAAGCAGGCTCCACACCCAGCATGGAGCCTGACATGGGGCTTGATCTCACGACCTTTAGATCATGACCTGAGCAGAAATCAAGAGTTGTACACTTAACCGACTGAGCCTCCCAGGCGCCCTTCATAATATTTTTTATTTGTAGCTTTTCTCTTTCTTTTTCTTTAAAAATCAATAATCCAAGAAGCCTATGTTGTTATTCTTTTTTTTTTTTTAATTAACTTTCATCCTTGATTTGATTCTTTCTATCTTAACAAAGCAAATAGTCCCAACTCTGTAGTCAGATTCTGGCTGCTGTGATTATTAGTTGTGTGGTCTTGTGTAAATTACTTAAGCTCTCTGTGCTTCAGTTTCCATCTTTTCCTAAATAATATGGTTGTTTCGAGGATTAGATGAGTTACTAAAATGTAAGACACTCAGTACATGGCAAAAACTAATTTTTAATAAACAAATCTTCTGTTCTTTTCTGTTCTTACCTTTATCTCCTTTCTTATTTATTTTTGGAATTATTGTTATCCTCTTTCTAAATATTTAGGTCTTGCTTCTCTTCTAGTATAAGAATTAGAAGCTATATATTTTCCTCAAATTACCATTTTTGCTACATTCTATAAATTTTGTTAAGTGCTGGTGGTTATTTTATTATTTAGTGCTATGTACTTTTGAGCTATCCATTATGAGTTTTTATGATCTCTGATTTATTTAGAAGTACTTAAAAATTTTTTTAATATATATACAGGAATATCTTACTTATATTTATATTATTAACTTGGAATTTTGGTCAAAAACATAATTTGTTCATGTTTAGTATGTAATCGGTTTTTAGAAATGTACCATAATGTATCTGAGAAGAATATGTATTTTTAAATTATCCAGTGCATAATTATATATTTGTTAAATCATGCTGTTCACATCTAATATATCTTTGGTAATTATTTGGTCTGCTTGACCAGTGATTGAAGTAGCTTCTTAGAAATTAATCATCATGTTGCTAGATTTTTACATTTCTCTTTGCAGTTCTGTATATGTTCGCTTTATACATTTTGAGGCTCGTTATTAGGTACATATTTGTTTAGACATATCTTCTTGATTTTATAGTGATTCTCTGTATTCTTTATACTTTCTGCCTTAATGTTTATCATGTCTGATTTTGTTTTCACTTTTTGTCTTAATTAGTATTGCATGATGTATTTTTTTCTCATCTTTTTTCTTTTAACCTCTGTGTCCTTAAAGCATAATTTGTAAACAACTCATAGCAGCTTTCCCTGCATTTATTGTCTTTAAACTGAAAATAATATTTATTGTTATTACCAAGAACTTTGAATTTTTCCACCATTTGAAGATTTGATTAAAATTATCCAACTTTTCCTGCCTTTAATATAAATGATAAAAATGTACCATTAATTTCTCCCATTGCACACATCATCTTGCTGTTTTCTAGAGTTTTCATTCTGGATTCTTATGGATCTACTTTGTCTTTTTCTTTTGGGGGTGCTCTTAGTCCTTTGAATACAAAAGGCAACTTTACAGGTTTTTTTCTCCCCTACTTTATGAATCTCTTAAAACATGCTAGATTTGTTCCTTTTCTTATTTGAGTACTTTCTCACAGAGCCTTTTTAAAATGTGCCTTTGTGTGACAAGCCTAATGAAGCCTTGTATGTCTGACAGTTATTTTATGACATTTGAAAGGCAATTTGGCTGGATATAAAATTCAAGATTTAATGTTCCTTTGCTTCAAAGCCTCAAGAAATATAACTCCCTTGTCTTGTGAACCCAGTGTTGCTGCTGAGAAGTCTGATGTCGACTGGTTCTCATAGGTTATCTGCTCTTTCAGAAAAAATTTGAAGATTTTCTTTCGTTTTGGGTATTCTTAAATTTCATTATAATATCGATTCTCACATTTTCTTATTTTCCTATATGCCATCCTGTGGTGCTTTCACTCCAGCGTCATTCGGGGTCTTTATTTAATTTTTAGAAATTGTGTCTCCAGAGTTTCTTCATATTTCCTCCTCCGCGTACCTCATGCCCTCAACCACAGACTATTTTTCGGTTTCTTCCTTCACTCTTCTTTCCTTCTCCGTGGTGCCCAGTGTGTCCCAGGGTGCTTCTGCTACCACCCTACACCTTGCTTTCCTGTCCCAAATGAGGACACTTAATAGCGGGTGGTTGTTTGTTTATGTGTTGATACTCTACCTCCTTGGGAGAAGAAAGAAGCAGACGGGCACATAATTATCAGAAATGCAGAGATTCAAGTTAAAACATATAAACTGTGTGCTTAAGTTATTTCAGTGCTCAGTGTCATTGTTTTTCTACTATGATTTGCCAGTCTTGATTTCTGGGCTCTGTTATCTCTTTCAGGTGGCTGGATTATATATTCCTGTGATTTTCCCAAGTATGTCCCTTTTTATTAATTTCTGAGCCTTTTATATCCTGCAATGCCCTTCTTAACCTATAATGCACTTCTCGTGTTATCACACAAGCTGGATACATTACTTCCTTTTTGTTTGTAATGTGAGAAAGGAAAAATCTGAAATCAAACTGATTTTAGTCAACAGTATTTTTTTTTTCTGTAAGAGTTTGTTGCGGCATATATCCTTTCTTCAATTCAAGTGGCTTTTTACCAGAATATGTCTGGATTTATTTGAAATGATTTTGTTTTGAGCATTATAGGTTCCTTTGATTTACCTTTGATTCATTTAAAAACTCAAAAAGCATTTCTTTCTTTGTGCCTTCTTTGGTTTCGTTAAGGTGTGTGTGTGTTTTGCTGGTTTGTACATCTATTTCCCAAGAGTCTTCTGCAGTTCTGGTGTTGCTCCCCATTCTCTGTCCTCCCCATACTTTTCACTTTAGCCCTTGTCACTGCCGTCTCTCACATGGCCAGGAAGAGGAGGTGTCCCCTCAACAATTCTGTCTTCGCTTCATTGATTCCAATGTAGACTTGAACTCGGGGATTAGAGGTTTGGTTTTATTTCCAACCCTTCCTTCTTGAACTCACCAACTCCCTTCTTAAGCTCAGCTTTTATATTTGTGTCTCTTCCTGTGACTTTTTGTCTCAGCTCATTTTCTTCTTTTAGTTCTTTGTAACAGTTTCATAAAAAAAGAAATGTCCTCTGAATTATTTTGCAAATGTTGTTTACTACAGTGTTGTTCTGTCTATGGTCATTCTCTCTAGCACTCGAAATAGATTACTCAGTAAACTACTGCACTGCCTGCTCTAAGCTGTTAAGATTCTTTCTGAAAATGTCTTGGCCAAATGAGCTTTGCTGGTGGAGACTGCATTTCCCAGGATTCAGTGTATCCTCACCTGTTCCCTTTCTTCTCCACGTCTTGCCCTCTAGTTCTCTAGAAATGGTTTTCCCTGAATGAATTTTGAGCATTTTCTGAAAATATGTGTGGGGGACAGTAGTTCTTCTGAATGTGCATGGATGTTAAGTGAAAAATAAAAATGCCATGTATTCAAATGCATTTAAGAAATACTGAATGAAATAAAACTATGAAAGATTTTTTACTGAATAGCTTCTGAGAGCCTTTAATGGCTCTGTAGCTCTTTGGGATAGGGCTAGCTGAAGCTCTTTGAGCTGTACCTTATAAGACGGATGTTCACGGATGTTCTGCAGAATATCTTTGGGAACCTTTGCTGTCACAAGTTGGGGAAGATCCAGAGAATCATCTGGCTGGCCAGGAGCAGGAAGCACACACTAAGGGAACTGACGCACACTCGTCAAGTTAGGGTAGATCCGGGGCTCCAATCTCAAAAGCAAATGAAGAAGGGGAGGGTGATGTTAGAATATCCACTGATGATGTTTCAGAACGGTGAGGCTGTCCTGTCTTTTGCAGAAAAGTATAGGCAGTGCACTGATAATATTTCTCAATTCATATCCATCAACCTTATAGTCAATGGAAATTTCCCCAATATTTACAATAAGATGATTGCCAGTATTGTCTTCATCTTTTTTCTTTGATTTCTTAAAAAATCATTTCTGTGTGTTCATAAATATTTTAGTTAGAAGTTGGGGGAGAATATGCCATCTGCCATTTTAAACCAGAGACCTATCTAAATAGTGCAAGAGGTTGGTAAATAATCCACATTGAATTTGCTGTGTCTTTGGGGGCAGGGAAGGCAATCACTTGGAAATACACCAGCTTTATGCTTCTCCATCAGTGTTTGACCTCAAGGGCACGGCTATGTTGCCTCATGATTACAGCAGGCAAATGCATGGTCTTATCTCTGGCTCAGCTGCTTTCACAGCACGGGGCTCTGTTGGCACCCAGTGGTAAGTACTGGCTGCACCCCAGGTACTTGTTTAGAAGTAAAACTTTGAACTTGCCACTACTTAAACTCCATCAGACAACTGATACATTTAGTAGATTACCTGAAAGCTCTTCAATGTATCATCCGTCCTTTAAGTACTCTAATATTTATAATCTGGGAAGGCTGGGCAGCGAGAGTGCCTCCTGTGTTGAGAATCGCTCTCCTTCATGGGCACCTGGAAATATTTTTGGTGTGAGTCATTGGCTGTCATCGAGGGACAGGGTTAGAAACATGCTTAAGAATTAAGAAGCTCACGATCGACTTTAGTGTGGGCATGAGCTTGAAAACGCTCTCTGCCTGACACAGGTTTTCTCCGTAAGCACTGACACACACAGATTCAGTCTCGGGGATAGAAATAGCTATGCTTGTTGTTGTCCTATGATATTATAAATCATGTAAATGATTAAGTTACTGATCATGTTAAGTAGCTAAGATGATGGGTGACAGAGTTGATATTCAAATCATTATGGCAGACTCGGGGAGGCTAACGAAGTAACCTCAGCAGGGGATAATCTACAGCCTTCATTTGGGTAAAAACAATCCACTGAAACACCTGTCCTGACAGAGAGATTAATATGGCATTTCCAAGAGTCTGTTCTGAGCAACAGTACTTCAAGAAGATGCTTCCCGAAGGAGGGGGGCTCTGGGGAAAACGAAATATGAGGAACGCTATATGTTAAATCTATCTTATGATAGATTCACAGCACACATTAGCATATTAAAAGTTTGTAGTAAAGAAATCTGTTTAATTTTTGCCGGGGCCATTTTTTCTTCCCAAGTTCATTTACCACAGGACTTTCCTTGCTGCTGCTGCTGCCTTTCCCCATAGGATCTAGTACGGTTTGAGGACTGCTCTGTAGAGTTCACTTAGAAAATGCTGGGTTAAATCATGCAACCTAAGACCCACGGCTTTTTCCTCATACTGTGGACTGTCTCCCAGTATAATCATGCTCTTAATTTTCATATGCTAGTCCTTATCTGCCCGGAACTTTGTTTTCTTGGCCATAGTAGCAGTAGTTCTCACCTGTGGGGTGTCAAGGCCATGTTACACCTGGGGCAAAGTTAACATCGATCTGCGAAACCACAAAGCTGGAAGATGGGGCCCTGCAGAGACCGCGGGGGGGCCCTGAGCTTGGAGAAGGCCTGTGACTGCCAGCGGTGTAAAAGCAGGACTGGATTCCTTCGTTCGCATCTTCGCTGACCTTCCAGGCCTGTGCTAGATTCTGCAAATGAGGTTACGAATAAGATACAGACGTTGACTCCAAGGGCCTAACATCTGGAGTGGGGGGAGCTTAGTGAACAGACCGTGACCCGGCATGTGCCAGGGGCTGGGGTAGGAGACCCCGGAAGAGGAAGTGATTAGTCAAGGTGCAGATAAAACTTGATTGAGGAGCGCACACCTGCGCTGCTGGCTGGACCGGAGCTGCCAGCTGGTGGCAGGCTACAGATTCCCGGTGGGGGAAGCAGGAGCCATGAGGCTGCAGCTCGCAGCACAAAGGTGTGTGTCCCCAAGTGCCAAGAGTTGCTTCTGCTGGAGGCAGAGGGCTTGGAGTGGCCAGACCCAGAGTCCTTGAGGAAAGGAAGATCGACGCTGGAAAATGGGTCTGGAGGGTATGCGAAGGCCCATCTTCGGGGGCTGACTACAGCAAGCAGGGGTGCACCCACTCTTTGCCAGAGACCCTTGAGCTGAGATCTAACATCTGGCCCTTGCCAGATGTTTAAATTTGAGAAAGCCACTTAGAGATTTGGTTAAGGTCCTTTTCTTCACTTGTTAAATGGGGACTTTTTGCAAGGTTTAAGTAAGGTCGTCTGGGCTTAGCCCAGTGCCTGGCATTCCTCTGAGCTCCATGCAAGTTACCTGCTGTATACTAGCTAGGTTTCATTTTAGAAAGATCACTCTGTGTGGTGAGGGCTGGCGGGAAGAGGGCCTGGAAGCCACTGAAGTAGTCTCAGAGAGAGACATTCTGAGTATTGAGCAAGATTCTGGCAGGAGACTGGAAAGCATTGAAAAGATCGAAGGAATCAAAGAAGGAAGGTGGGACTTGAGGGCTGCTTAGGAGGACTAGGTGACCTTCGATAATTGAGACCTTGCCACCTAAAAGCACTCAGGACCCTAGGACAGTATGTCTTATAGAGGAGTGGGAGTGTGCTCTGTGTCGTTCCAGAAGGAGGAGCTTATAGAAGACAGCTTTCAATTAAAGTAGGTTTCTAACAGCTGTCAGAAGATAGCATAGGCTGCCTTGTGAAGTAGTGAGTGCCCCGTCACTGGAGGGTATTCAAGTAGAGTCTAGATATGGAGGGGATTTCTGTTGCCCATGGGATTTTTGACTATCTGTCCTCCAAATGTCCTTCCAAGTCTCAGTTTCTGTAATTCTGAGCCTCATCCAGATTCTGAGGTAGTCAGTGGTTCCTAAAACCAGTCATAAAGATGGGGGCAGTTTTAAGGCCCCACCACACAAATAACACACAGCACAGCATTTTCTTTTCTGTCACGATGGAGGGATTTGCATATTTGGATTCAGGCTGGGCAATCTCATTCCTTAATTTTGGAAGCCCTTCGGAAGTCTATTAACACCTGTGTCGGGCTATGTGGGTCCTTGGTGTCTCCTGCTCGGGATGAGGTGCTCAGTCTCAGTGCATGTTAAAGGCCAGAGCTAGGCACGATGGGCTTTCTAATTGTACCTCTCTGAAGATGTCGTACAGATTTCCTCCTTCATAGCCTCTGAGCATCAGACACACTACCTATCAACAATTACCTTGTTTGAAGGTGGTAGAAAGAAAAGGACCATGTTGACCATCCTGGGGGGTACAGGACTCGGTGGTGCCAGGGCTCCCAGAGACCTGAACATCTTGACCCACGGGAAACACCATTGTCCACGGGTAGTTCTTCCTGCCTGATGCCTGCCTTGAGTGGGGATGGGGTGGGACAGGCGTATGGTAGAGCCCCAAAGCAGGTGTCTGACAAAATCTGAGCTGCATTCCTCCTACTGTTGTCTTTTGTTGGGCAAGGACCTGAATTGCTCTCTGCTTTGCTGGGCTGCTCCCTCAGGAGCCCGGCACTCTGGTGTGGTTTTGTGGAAGGTGCATCACTGTGGCTCCCCCTGCAGAACTCTGGGGTGTTATTTCCTGCCATGCCATTGGGGTGTCATGGGGGAGGGCTTCCACTTCAAGTGGAAGAGGACGATTTCCATTGACGAGGAGCTGGGGTGGCCCTGCCTCCGAACCTACCCCACGGATCTGGGTGCCCAGACAGAGCTGTCACGGTCGGTCGCTGTGCTCAGCCTGCAGTGGGAGGAGGGCAGGGGGAGGCTGGGGCCCGAGGCCTTCGGCAACTCTCAGCGTGGATCGTGAGCTGTATTCCGGAGTAATAAACCCTGCATCCTGCCGGAGAACAAATCATTTCAGCAAGAAAGAGGATTCTGGCTTTCAGTGTCTGATGACTTATTATGAAGTACAGCCAAGAGGAAAAAATCATTTAAAAAATATTGAAAGGCACCTTCCCGCCAGGGCTCCCTCCACTGGTGGAAATATCGATACAAGGTTTATTTGAGGCCTCGAGTCCTGTGGCATCATCCGGAGACAGGGACAACACTGTCTGCATTTCAGAACTGACAGCGACAGCTTGTTTCTCCCGCGGCAGCCTTCGGGAGCTTTGCACGTCCAGCTGGCTCTCTGGTGGCACGGACAGTGGGGACATGATCGTCCGGTGGGCCAGGCAGCAGTTCCAGGGAGGCCGAGGTCCGAGGCCTGAGGAAGGATGGTTTGAAGAAAGGCATGCTCTGCGGCTTGGCCGGGAGTAGACCGAGAACTTGAGTTCCACCCTAGCCGATGAACGCACTTGTGCTCTCTGCCGGGCGGGCAAGCTTGTCCCAGACTTCCTGCCCCCCCCCCCCGCACCCCCTCTGCACCACCCCCCCCTCCGCCTCCTGCCACTGCTGCTCCCCCAACCCCCCAGCCCTCCCTCTGCGGCCCCTGCACCGAGGGCCCAGGGTCTCCGGCCTACTCTTTCCTGAGCCCCACCACTTTTCATCGTCTCCAGCTGTTGTCGTATAATCTCTCTTCTTTGAAATCTTGTCTCTCAGATTTCTTTTCCCTTCCAGAGACTCTGTGGTCTGTAACTTCTCTGAGACTGGGGAGAATACATGTCTGAACTCTTCATCATTTTTTCCCCTCTCCCTAAGGGATAATCCCTTGTGGTGGATTTTACATTTTCATTGTCTGCTCTTTTTTTTTTTTTTTTTTAAGATTTTTATTTATTTATTCGACAGAGATAGAGACAGCCAGCGAGAGAGGGAACACAAGCAGGGGGAGTGGGAGAGGAAGAAGCAGGCTCATAGCAGAGGAGCCTGATGTGGGGCTCGATCCCGTAATGCCGGGATCACGCCCTGAGCCGAAGGCAGACGCTTAACCGCTGCGCCACCCAGGCGCCCCTGTCTGCTCTTTTAGATGTTCCTTTCTTGCCCATGCCTTCCCCTGCCTCCTCCACCCATTTTAGCAGGAAATTCTGTTCATCTTTCTTTCTTTCTGGTTGTTGCCCATCTTTGAGGAGCACGAGCTCCGGGTAGGAAGCTAGGGGGGGGATCAGGGCTGGGGAGAGGGAAGCCGGGCAATCCTCTATGTCCATGGGAACTGGTGATGCCCTCTCACAGAGTTTGAGCTCGCTTTGTCCAAGGTGTGTGTCTTCATAATTTTCGGGATTCAAAATTCGAAGGGACTTTCAGAAAATTGCCTTCCGATCTACATTCTTCTTGTTATGACTTGAACTCTGCGCAGAGCTCTTTTGCTCCACCTCATCTTGAGGCATCTCTCCTGGCCGGGGCTGGGAGAGACCAGGGCATGGCCTTTGTCCTGCTCAGTGCCCTGTTGTGTTGTGTGGGGCCTGGCCTCTTCAGCGATGTTACTTGCTTCATCCACGGGCTCCCTGCAGTACTCGTGTGGAGACACCTGTGTTCTGCTCATTACCATCTGTCTCTTCACACAGGTGCCACCACCCAGCAGGTGTGGTCTGGTCACTGTGGTTTGGAGTCTCTGGGGGTGAGGTCTCTCTAGAAGGGCAGGGTTAGAAGGGAAGTGGATTGTGGGGGCAATAGAGTGTGTTCCCCCCACTCCTCCTGGTCCACAGGAAGACCAGGACCACAGTCAGTGAGCTTCTCACCCCTGCTTAGGAAGTGCTAGGATATGGCAGGCATCTCAGAGGGCTTCCCTCACAGGGGAGCAGGAGCTGGGTGGCAGAAGGCTCTTTCCAGGCCACGATGAAGGCTTGGTCAGGGCAGTAGATAGGGGGAGGGAGGAGGGATTTGAGGAGGAGGAATGACAAGCCAGATGCCCTTTACAATGACAAGGTGCCTGACTCTATTCAGCCCGGTGTCTCTCTGCAGCCACCTCCATTCTCAGCCTCTGGATGTCCACTCATCGAGCAGGGTGGTCTGTCCCCATGTGTGCCTGATCAAGCCAGAAGGCCACCCCCTGCCAGGCATCTCCTGGTCTGACCCAGGATAGGTTCAGGCATGAGCCTCTGGTGTGTACTGGTCCTCTTCAAGATGGGGTTTGGACCTTCCCCACCCCATCTCACCTGCTGCCCTCTTCTGCCCAACTAGCCCATTCCCTATGACAGAGCTTCCGTTCTGCCCAGCTCCTAATTCCCCCCATAATTTCTCTGTTCTGCTGTCTCCTCACAGACATAGACCTTGTTTGTTTCCTGCCAGTTTCCCTTTCTCAAGGCCTGAAACGGCCCCCTGAGTGTAGAGCCAGGTCCCTTGAGGACACTTGCCTAGTGACAGAGTGCTGGTGCCTGGCAGACTGTCATCTCATTTCATCATTCTTCTGCTCCATCTATATTTATTGAGCTCCTGCGATCTGCCAGTCATGGGGTTAGGTGCTGGGGAAATGACAGGGGACAAAAGGAGACAGAGCCTTGCCCTCCCACATTCAGAGGCGGGTCCTTACCCCATCCAAGGGACATTTTCAGTGGTGCTCTGAAGGCTGTGGCTGCAGGGATGACAGGGTGCTACCAAACATACAACAGTGGCCCCAGCCTGCCCAGGGAGCGGGTGGCATCAGGAAGAGCTTCTGGACAAAGTAATGTCCAAGCCAGGAGTCCTGGCGCAGGTTTAGGCAAGGCTGTGCTGGAGGGAGGGCCCCCCTGCAGGTGGCAGAGCAGGCGTGAAGGCCTGAGAGGCACGAGAAAGCTGGGTGCTGCCTCACGGAACCGGGGGCTCCTTGGGGTGGGTGAAGCAGGAGAGCAGCAGACCCACATCGCTCAGCCTCTTGTAAACCACGCCTGCGCGTGTGCACTGTACCTCCGGGCTGGAGGAAAGCTTTGCATTTTAGGGGGTCACTCTGCCACGTGTGGGGCTGTTTAGGGCGGCTGAGGCTGGGGCCTGGGGTCCTGCTGCCCCTCTGCTGTGTACCGCCAGCTGCTTGTGAGGCACTGAGACCGCGTGGGTGCCTCGGGGGCTGTCACTCCATGCTCAGGTCTGAGGTCAGCCCGGCGGCCGTCTCCGTGGGGAGACCTGAGAGTGCTTGCTGGCTTAGCGGTGGCAGAGGAACCCGTGAGGCCGTGCCGCTGAGAGGGCGGCCGCTGGCACCCACCTGTGCAACCAGACGGTGTGTCTGGTACTAGGAGCCACCATTGTCCCTGACGCAGCCCCAGGAGCTGTGAAGCCCTCTCCTCACCCTCAGAGATGCTCTTTGTCCCAAACCCCCATTTTCCAGGCCAGGGAGAGATGCGGCTCCTGGTTATTCCTCCGGATTTGCTGTGCTGCTGGTCCCTGGGTCCCTGTGTGCTTTCTGTCGGGCCCGGCTGCACTGACGCTTCCCCAGGCCCTCTGGCGGGGCTCAGCCTGCACGCTAGCCGCAGGGCCCCGCCGAGTGTCGGCGTTGGCAGGTGTCTCGGTCCCAGAGCCAGCTCTGTGGCTCCTGCTTACACAGCCAGAATCCTAAAATTCGAAAATAGATCATAGACATGTGGATGACCTAAATCCAAGTGGAGTGGGGCACTCTGGGGGAAGACGGAGCTTATTTATTTATTTACAGTTATTTATTTATTTATATCCCGCCTCATGCCAGAAAAGGATTAGTGGCAGCTTATGGAAATATTAATGTACAACTGGAGGTCGGTTCCCCCACCCCTTCCCGCCCAATCAAGAACTGGGGAAATCAGGGCAACGAGAAATGAGGGCAGGGATGCGAGATGAAGCCAGTAGAAAGATTAGTATACAAATTGCATGCGCCCCCTCTGCCTGCCACCTCCCACGTTCTCCAGTCCAGTTGTGTTTCCTGGGCAAGTTCTAGCTTGAGCTGAAGCCTTTAAAGCAGCCTAAACCCTCCCAGCTGGTACAGTTATGAGAGGGCAGCTCCAGAAGCTCCTATGTACCTGGGAGCCTGCTACTAGCCACATTGAAGAAGGAAACAAGTTCCGGGCACAGGGCCAGGCTATTCTATGGCAAAAACAAATCAGGTACCCCGGAGGAGGTGAGCCTTCCCGGGTACTCAGGACTTAAGAAATCTTCAGTTGATGATTTATATTTATTTTTTTTGAGATTTATTTATTTATTTGAGAGAGAGAAAGAGAGAGCACACGAGTAGGAAGGGCAGACGGAGAGGGAGAGAGAATCTCAAGCCAACTCCATGCAGAGAGTGGAGTCCAACACAGGGCTTGATCTCACGACCCTGAGATCAGGACCTGAGCTGAAACCGAGAGTCAGTCACTTACCCGACTATGTCACCCAGGCACCCTGATGATGTATATTTAGAAACATTTAGTGTTTGCCTTCCATCAGAGAGTGGATTCATGTGACCAGCCAACAAATCCTCACAGACCCTCCTCTGGACTAGCCACCGGGCCAGGTGCTGCAGAGAGGACAACAGGGAGACAGACCATAGCAAGAACACTCTGAAATGTAAGAATCAAAAGTTGTGGCAAATGCTGAGAAGGAAATGGGAGGGGTTCTGAGGGAGCTAGGGCAGTGCTGGGGGCAGGGCCGTGCTCTGCAGGGTTCTTTCTGAGGATATGATATACACACGGAAGCCTAAACATTGAGCGGGTGAAAGCCACACGAAGAGCCAGGGGAACTGTGCTGCAGGCAGAGGGAAGGGAGAGGCAAAGGCACAAGTTTGGAGAGTTCTAGGGATTGATGGAAGTTGTATGACTTCGATGATGTCTTTGACTTCACAACTTCTGTTCCGACTCTAGGGCTCCAAGAGCTTCTGCCTGACAGCCTGACTCTGAGACGAATCCAGGTGGGAGTCTGGGTCCTCTTGGAGGCATGAGGGGCTCAGGAGGATTCAATGGTTCTGCCTCTTAAAGCAGAGGGAGCTCCTCAGGCTGGATGGATGCTGGCTTAGGACAGCTGTGTTTCAGCAGGGGGACTTCATCTTTTCTGGTCAGGATTGGCCCTACCTGATGAGAAGGGGAAGGTGCTGGAATAGAAGCCTGCATGCCTGAGGGGGCTCTGGAGGATTTGGGGATAAGGATGGAGTAGAGAACCAAGGCCAGGAAATCAGGCATCCTCCAAGCGGTGCCTCCTACCGAGTGATCAGGTGGTTCCTCCTAGAAGTATCCATGGTGAGCAGTTCCTAACTCATGGTCTCCCCGGGGATTGCATGATAAGGAACTGCATGCAGACCCCCTCCAGTGGTTGTATCTGCTTACCCATTACTGGGAAACACCCAGTCCCCAAGACAGAGAACAGGGTCAAACTCAACAGTCTATTTAGGACATGAAAGAAAGAGACTTTACCTGGGCCCCCTACCAGTGAGACCTGATCATGGGCATTACATAGTATGTCGGACTTACCTTATCACATATTAGCTTTGAGAGATGCCAACAGGGATATGAGGAGAATGTGAAGGGCAAACAGATAGGCTGCCTTGGATGGGATCTCTTCCATGGGAGGCAGGGTCCCAAGATTTTCCACTGAGCAGATATCCTTCTGAGGCTCTATATCCCTGCTGACGCTCATGGGTCAAGGTTGGTTGAGTGTGTTGGAAGGGCTAGCCTTCAGATGTGTGGCAATGGGACACGGGTGGGGGCTTGATCGTCCAGGTGATGTGGCAGCGTGGCTGGTGCTCTCAGTTCATGGACACATCGGTACTTTGGCTTTCCATCCAGAGGGCAGAGACCAACACCAAACCATTGAGCCTGAAAACAAAATCCAGCCTGGTAGCAACTGGCAGATTTTCAAGAAAGCCTTGAAGTGGGATCCGGTGATTCTTGCTGAACGTAAGGAGCAGAGATCATAAGCAACATGAGCCAAGCTTGCCCAAACCCCATGTCAAGGCTGGGATTTCCACCCTTACCAGTAAGAGGAGGCTACGTGTCATCTCAGATCTGCCAGTTTCCTTACACTGACTAAGACTTTATCTCCCGGGCTTAGGATAAGCCTGCCAGAGCTGAGATTTTCCAGGGCTTTTGAGCTCCGTTCGGATGTGTTCTTTCCACAGAGAGCATGAGGGTCATCTTTGTAATCTGCCACACTCCTTCCTTCCTGACTCTCTGGGCCCAAGTCAGTGCCTGGCAGTGTGCTGGGGAGCAGTGCAGGGAGCGCCTGCCTCTTCTGGCGAGGGTCAGCGCACCTCCCTACTCCGGACTGTACCCCATAAGGAAACTTCCCCCCACAGAGGAGCAAATGGAGAAAGTTAAAGGCTGGCAGGCTCTAGGCATTAATACTTTCTTTTTTTTTTTCCCCATTCATTCATCAACTCTTAATTGGAGTCTACCGCGTGTCAGACACTCTGCTAAGGGGTAATTAAAGGCAAAATAACTTTTTTTTCATGAAGTTTATAGCCTCCTGAGGGTGACCGATGAGTAAGCAGGTACTTACGATGTGATAAGTTGTTTTGCAGGGGTAGTAGGAGATGAGAGCAGAGAGCATAACCAGGAGCAACCCCTGGGGAGTGATTTTGGAATGGATTCTCTGAGCCATAGGGCCCCTTCTCAGATCTAGGAGCAGAAGTATCATGCATAGAAAGAAATTCTGGGGGGAAATGCCTGACAGCATAGACCCTCAGCTGATGGGTGTCAGCAGGACAGAGCATCAGAAAGTGTTGGGCCTTGGCGGTAGACACCTCTATTGAAAGTGGCCAAGGGATGGTGTGGCCTGGGAGGTGGTGGAGGTCCAGCTGGTGGGGCAGTGCACTTGGTGGGCATATGCCTGTTTCAGACAAATAGGTGGCTCTGAGTGTCCTAGTAGTGGTAGGTGTCGCTGAAGCTAAGTGGGCTCTGGGAAGGGAAATAGGGTTGGTTGGGCAGGAGATAGCCATGACATCAGCTCCCAGTTATTCCACCCCAGGATTCAAAATAGCGCTATAATTCCTATAGGAGAGATGACTGAGAGGAAGACAGGGGAGGCTAGCGACTCGGTGGGTGCCGGACCCATGAACAAGCCAGGAGCTGCTCCGGTGGTAGCCGTACCCACAGAACCTTTTATGAATGGGTTCCAGATAGACAGCAGAGCCGTTACTCAGAGGGCAATGCAGATTTCATGGCCAAGGCCGTAGGCTATGTTTTTCCACCCAAGGTCAGCATTGTTCAGATCAGGGCGGCAGGCTGGCCTTGAGGATGGCAGCACCAGTAAATCCAATGGGGACAGGAGTGGCCAGGACAAGGGAAGGACTAGTCCCACTTACCAGGCTCTTCTCCTTGCCAGGCATAGTCTGTCCTGCACACTCTTTGTCTGTGATCTCACTACAGCATTACGTGAATGGGAATGGTCTCTGCATCCACCAAGGAGGAAGGCTCAGAGAGAGTCTAAGTCACTTCTAGTATCTCCATCATCCTTGGTAGGTCCTGTGCTCCAGGCAGACCTCGGTGACTCAGATGGGAGGTGGCAGACCAGAAGTGGGAGGCAGAGGGGGCAGCCTCTCCATAGCGGAAGGACTCAGTCCCCATTAGCCTAGATCATGGTGGGAAGCCCAGCCATGACTCTGCCCCTCACATGAGCTGCAGGGTCGGCTGGGTGTGACCCCTTAGGCAGGCTGGCAAGAGGCCTCATTCTCTAATGGCTCGTTCATTTCCAGGTTGAAAACGTCTCCCTCCCACTGCCCCTCCTCAGCCTCCCTGCCCTTTGCAGCCTGGGCCCTGGGAGGCTGTAGTGACATCCAACGCTCCCAGCAGGTTCATTGCCCTCTGCACAGATCTGCTTCCTATCAGCCGGGTCCTGGTGGGGGGTGGGCGTGCTAATCTAATCGGCCCTTTCCCCTCTGTAATTACTGTAATCTATAACAATAATTACAGTCCATTTTATTTTAGTGCCACTTATCTAAATGTGGCTGTGCACCACTGAGATTGCCAATAGAAACAAGCCCCTGGGTGAGGCGGGAGGGTGGGGAGGGACGTGGGGGGAGAAGGCTGCCTCACAGTTCCTGGTGACCGCCTTCGCCTTTCTGAGCTCCTTGCTCCCCTCCCAAGACGAATCCACTTTCTCCTGGAGTCCAGCTACCTGCAGATGGCTGAGCCATTGAGCCATTGGGAAAGAGGCGGGACTCTTCACATCAGCTCTAGGGGTGACTCCCCAGGGACAAGGTCCCCTTGGACCTGAGAGCCAGAGTGACTCCTGGCTCCAGCTCCCGGGAGGTGGCCGCTGCAGTCTGGTGGCAAAGTCCGCCGAGGATGGGGATGCCTTCCTCTACACCCGGTTTCTCAAATGCCTCACATGCAGTCTGGCACATGGCAGGTGCCTAATAAGTGTTTGGCACCTGGTTCTCTCTCTGGAGGTCTGTCCTTTACCCATCAGCCTCCACGGCCACCTCTGAGGTGGGTGCTGTGGGGATGCACATATGATTACGGGCTGGAGGATCGGTTTATATAAACCATAGTCAGAGCTTGTGTTTGATCTGTATGTAGGTATATACTGATAGGTGAACTGGAACCCCGCTATTGAGATGAGAGTCAACTAGTTCTTTAACATGGAGCTGACATGATTTTACTTTTTTTTTTAATCTTTTTTTTTTTTTTAAAGATTTTATTTATTTATTCAACAGAGATAGAGACAGCCAGCGAGAGAGGGAACACAAGCAGGGGAAGTGGGAGAGAAAGAAGCAGGCTCATAGCGGAGGAGCCTGATGTGGGGCTCGATCCCATAACGCCGGGATCACGCCCTGAGCCGAAGGCATACGCTTAACCGCTGTGCCACCCAGGCGCCCCTACTTTTTTTTATTTTAAAGATTTATTTATTTACTTGAGAGAGAGCAAGCAGGGGGAGGGGCAGAGGGAGAGGGAAAGAGAGAATCTCAAGCAGATGCGTGGAGCCCGATACAGGGCTCGATTCCAGCACCCTGAGATCATAACCTGAGCTGAAATCAAGAGCTGGATGCTTAAGCGACCGAGCCACCCAGGTGCCCCTGGAGCTGACACGCTTTTAACATCTCGAACCCGGAGATTCTTGGTCAGGTAATAAACCCTCCGAAAGAGTTCTTCCAAGACAAGGTCCACGTTTCTTCCACTTTCCTAAAATTTATGTTATTTTCTTTGCTGCGTGTTTTCCAGCTCTTTTTCATCTGTAGCAGATTTTGGTGAAGGTCTGACATGATGGAAACATCATAGCCCTGTGCAGGAAAACAGCCAGAAATTCAACATTGCATGCTCTTGTTCTTAAAAGGCCCTCACCTGCCCCGCCGTACCAGGGACA
The DNA here is from genome assembly GCF_024610735.1 of Ursus americanus. Taxonomy (NCBI): domain Eukaryota; kingdom Metazoa; phylum Chordata; class Mammalia; order Carnivora; family Ursidae; genus Ursus; species Ursus americanus. Next base: position 42,237,035 of record NC_142132.1, read on the forward strand.
CCCCCAACCTGACCCAGCCAATCCCTTCCACATAACATGGTCTCCTGCTGTGCCCTGGTCTGGCCGTCCTTTCTCAAGGCTGCACCTCTCTGCGTGCTCTTGGGGGTGAGGGTTTCCTTTGGCTCAAGCAAGTTTCTGGTGGCAATGACTTTATATTTTTTTCAGAGTCAAATGATTCTGGCTATGCTAGATGAAAGGGAGCATTGGTCAGTCCCTGAGTGCCTATTTGTCTGTGCACTGAAGCAAACTCCCAGCGATTTCCTGAGGTGACTCCTGGTTCCCCCAGTGATAATCCTTGGCTTGCTTCATGGCACAGGTGAGACATGTTCCTGTTGGCACCCATGGTTTCTACCAAAGGACGTCATCTCTACCTGGCTCTATTTCCTGCAAAGGCTTTGAGGTTGCTCCTTGACTGGCAAGCAGAGATCTATACTCCCGGAGATTGCTGGGCAGTACCCGGCTGGTCCAGAGGTCACCATCACTCTTTCTGTCCATAAACCAGCTGCAAGAATCCCCACTCGGGGTTGCGTGAGGACAAGAGGTCTCTCCTCTCTTCTCGATGTTATAAAGTCCATTCTGGAGTCAGCCTGCACCTCTGCAAGTGGTACCCTTAACTGCCCAGCCCTCCCCACACACGTGGCCGAACTGGGGTGGGTGTCTTGGGCTCTGCCACCTGAGAAACAGGGTCTGGAAAGCTTTCCACTGCATTCATTGCAAGGAGGCTGCTGCTGCTGCTGTTGGCCACTTTTTCCACAGAGTCTGGGCTTATGATCCCCAGGAAATTCTTCCTGATTATCATGCCAAAAACAGTCCTAATCCTCGGAGTGATTCATTTGCGTGTGTCTTCGGGATGTGAGGCATGTGGTGACTAACAGCATTGCCCTGCTTGGGATGACTCCTAGGTTTGGGAGCAAACACGGGCCTCACCTGTTGGAGAGGGGGAGACCATCTTTGGGTCCTGATCAGGTGCTGGCTCCAGTTTATTTCCAGCCTTCCTTCCTTCCTTTCTTCTTTTGATCCCATGTCACTGTATGCTGTTGCAGTTAGCTTTGTAAGCTGCCCTAAATCCCTCCTGGAAAGAGGTTTATACATCCGTGCACACACTCATATGTACACACACGAAGGCTTGTAAGTGAATCTTGTCTAATGCAGCCCCCAAGGCCAATGTGACTTGTCACCCCTGACCTCCCTGACGCCACTACAGCTGCCCTAGCTTCCTTGCTGCCCCTTCTACGAGGCACGCACTTCCTCGGGGTTTTTGCACCTGCTGTTCCTGTAGCCTGGAATGGCTTACTTCCTCAAATCCTTCAGAGTTTTACTTATCTCCTTTATTTATTCATTTTTAAAGATTTTATTTATTTGAGAGAGAGAGTGTATGCATGATTGTGGGGGAGGAGAGAGAGAGAGAGAGAGAGGGAGAAGCAGACTCCTCCCTGAGCAGGGGGCCTGATGATGCGGGGCTCCATCCCAGGACCTGGAGATTATGAACTGAGCTGAAGGCACACGCTTAACCAACTGAGCCCCCCAGGTGCTCCGCATATCTCCTTTTCAGTGAATCCTTTTTTGTCCACTTGACTTAAAATTTCAACACCTGAACATTCTCTATCCCTCTTCCCATTTAACCATTTGCATTAGTCTGCTAGGGCTCTCCAGAGAAGCAGAACCAATAGGAAAAAATAAATAAATAAAAATAAAAATAAAATATATATGTATATATATACACACACGTATACATGTATATTTGTATATATATGTTAAATATATTAAATATCAATGTTATTAAATATATGTGTTAAATGTATGAGCTGGCTCATGTGATATGGAGGCTGACAAGTCCCAAAATCTGCAGGGTGAGTTGGCAAGCGGGAGACTCAGGAGGCCTGAAGGTGTAATTGCAGTCCGAAGGCCAGCAGGCTCAAGACCCAGGAGAAGCTGCTGTTTCAGTTTGAGCTCAAAGGTGGGAGAAGGCCGATGACCCAGTCTGAAGGCAGTTGGGCTTCAGGAGAACTTCTCTCTTACTTGGGGAGGGTCAGCCCTTTTGTTCTATTCATGCCTTCGACTGATTGGATGAGGCCCACCCTCACTGGGGAGAACAATCTACTTTACTCAGTCTGTAGATTTAAATGTGAACCTCATCCGGAAACCCCCCAGAGAAACACCCAGAATAATGTTTGACCAAATATTTGGCCACCCTGTGGCCCAGTCAAATTGACACATAAAATTAACCATCATGCTCTTTACCACCCTCTTTGTCTTGACTCTCTTTGCTTGTTTTTTTGTCTCATTCCCTGCACTAGGTTGTAGCATACAGGAAAGCTGTGATTTTTGCTTGCTTTGTTTGCGTTTAGAACAAGGCCTGGTTGGCTCAATCAACATTTTTCAAATGAAGAGATTCTGTTTTCAAGCTGACAACAGAAAATAATACTGTCCATCCCACAGAGATCTCATGAAAGACACTGGTTGCCAACAATTCCAGCATTTTCTTGGCGTGATGATATAGATTCAGACTACTGTGTGCGCACACCTTTCGGATCGGAAGGTTAATTGTTAAGTGTTATAATTAGTATTGTTGCTGTCATTATCATTTTGTGTTCGCTCTAGTGACTCCCAGATCTGGCTGGCTTTTTAACTTAGGAATGTCATGAAATTCTTAAAAGAATATTAATTTGGATTTATTATAATTAAACTTCTAATTTATGCCCTGAGGAAGATTAATTTTGAGACAAAAGACTAACAAAAATAGGTCAAACCAATGCTAAACTATTGAGAATTCCTAGCCTCCGGAATGACTAGCAAGGTCTGTAAGACCTTGTCAGGGCTTCTGAGACCAGAGATTTTGGGGTTCAAATCTCAGCCCGATTAGTCACTGACTGTGTGAAAACTAGTCTGCACTATTTTTTTTTTAAATGCATAATAAATCTCTGTTTCTTTGCTGCAAATTGGAGAGAGTGATATTTACTTCACAGGCTTATGGAATATGATTCTTGGTGTAAAATGCCCGTTACGAGGCCAGTTGTGTCGTAGGTGTTCATTAAGTACGGGTTTTACTCAAGAGGCTGAAAGGAATGAGTTAGCATTTCGTGAGCCAAGCCCTCTGGTTGGAAAGTATACCTCAGTAGCATGCTATTAGCTAACTACATCATATAGGCATTTTCTCATCTGAATTACGTGTTTATGCTGGTGAACCGCCATGATATTATAGCTTATGTCATCAATAATGGCACATTTTATTATTTTTTTAAAGATTTATTTATTTGAGAGATAAAGAGAAAGAGAGAACACGTGAGTGGGGAAAGGGGCAGAGAGACAGAGAAAGAGAGAAAGAATCCTCAAGCAGACTCCCCACTGAGTGTGGAGCCCGACACGGGGCTAGATCTTATGACTCCAAGATCGCAACCTGAGCTGAAATCAAGAGCCAGCTGCTCAACCGACTGAGCCACCCAGGCGCTCCAATAATATGACATTTTGAAAAAGCAAAGATTATTCACTTGTCAGAGACATGCTATAAAAAAAAATAACAGTACGGATTTTGGAGGACAAAGACTTAATTTCTGGCAGTACCAAAAATGCATATATAGTGTACCAGAAGCATGTAGAGGTGTCTCAGTATTTGAAAGAAAATGTTCTTCTCCAAATGATATTAGGACTCAGGAGTCCAAGGGCATTGGCTTTTGTTTTTTTCTAGATGAGGAAAAATTATCCTTGATGTGATACTGATTTTGTAAAATTGGGTTCCGCTGCCTTCACACTCAATCTGAGAACGATCCAGATGCCAGCTCTTAATCCTGGGCACACCTACCTTTTCATCTCCCCTTCTGGTTGGGGTGTCAGGAAGAAGCTCCTGGCAGCCCGCAGGGATTGGAGGAAACGTTTCCTGTGATACAGAGAATCCTTTACTTCCCTTGCTGCCTGGGTTTCTAAGCACATATGTACCCATATGGAACCACCCTCTGGGCCAAGCAGGACGTCCTGGTCTCTCTAGACAGGACTACACACTCTGGAGACCATAATAGTACCAAATCTTTATTAAGCCTTTACTATGTGCCAGAAATTCTTTGAAGCACTTTACATCTTTATAACTGATTGAGTCTTCATAATACTCTTGTGACTGAGGGACTAGATGCTTGCCTCCACTTGTAAAAAGGAGACACTGGGAGGTGTAGCTCACCCAGGATCACACAGCTCAGAACGGGGTGCAGATCGGGCTGGACCCAGATGGTCTGCCTCCGGATGGGGCGTTAAGGAAGTTGGCACACAAGCGTCACGGAAACATCTAATCTCCTATCGGGCCTGCTGTGTGCCCGGCACCTCATACATATCACCTCTCAGTCCTGGCAGCTACCCCCAGGACGGATTATCATCCACATTTTACTGATGGGGGACTCAGGCAGGCTGAGTTTAAGTGATGTGCTCAAGGTCGCAGGAACAGTAGCTGGAAGAGACAGAACCTTCGCCAAGTGGGGGAAGGATGAGAACCAGGCTCTTGCTCTCTCTGTAATGTTGGTTCTCAGTGGTTCTCTGCCCTCCAGCCTTACCCCACCACCTCCTGCAAGCACACTTGGTTTCTGGGTCTGAGGGGATCTGTTGGCAGTCGAAGGTCAGTGTGTTCCGGAATCCCAGCATTGGTGGCCTTGGCTTTGCATCCATTTGGGCTACCGTGCCCATGGGAGCAAAGCACTGAGTGAAAGGGGTCTAGCAGACCCTCCTTTTCCACGTAGCAGAGGTGCTCTGAGACCTCAGGCTGGGGTTAGGTGAGGGACACGTGATGCTCTCCCGACTCTGTGCCGTGCCGTGGGGTGGAGCCGCTTTGCTCCTTTTATTCCCCCCAGTCTTGCTTGACCTGGTACCATCTGAGTTGTGTCAGAGCACGCAGTCTGGGCTAGGGCCCGTGGAAGGTAGAGAGAGTCAGAATCTGCCTGCTGCTGCAGCCTGCCCTTCCTCGCAGGCATCTTTCCATCCCCCACCCCCAGACTCCAGTGTGCACAGCCAAGCAGGCCCACCTCTGCGAACACGGTGGCATCATGGGAGCCACCCATCATTTCGGCATTTAACTTTTTTTTTTTTCTCTTTCCATTCTCATCTCAGCAGCAGTGAGATTAGCTGGCGTTGCTGTCTGCTCACTTGGGGGCACACTGATAGGGGAACATGCCCGGAAGGGGCAGTTAGGACCTCTTTCGATGGTATGACTTAACCTGGTCACATTTCTGCTTGTAGAGCAGATAACGCTGTCAAACGCTGTCCAGTCTTTCTGGTATTCAGCATGTTTTAATTAAAACAGAAAAGCGCGGGCTGGGCCGGGAGAGGAGTGGCTGAGCCTGTCCTTATGGATTTGCCCAGCAATTTATCGTCCTGTTGGTCTCTGTCCTTCTGGAACATCTGGGAGTAGTGTCTGCTGGGAGCACTGGGCCTGGCACAGAGTGGATGCTAAGTGAGCCTCTGAGCCCAGTGACAGGGGTAAAGAGCCCTGGCAGGAGTGGGAAGGCTCCCACCGAGGAAGGTGCTTTGCACTTGCCTAAGGCAGGCTTTGGATTTTTCTTTCTTTCTTTTTTTTTTTTTTAGACTTTTATTTATTTATTTATTTATTTTTGCACGTATTATACAATATTTTTTAAATACTTTTTTATTATGTTATGTTAGTCACCATACAGTATATACTTAGTTTTTGATGTAGTGTTCCATGGTTTTCTGAAAGAGTAGAGCAGGGAAACAAAAATCGAGCCTTGTTTCCATTTGATGTGTTTTGCATGCTTGCCCGGGGGCCTTTGCAGAGGGAGAAACACCAGCAAACGAGACAAAGCGCTCCTGGACCAGGGCTGGCAAGCCACACATTTCCCTCACGTGAAAGGTGTCAGAGCTCTCCCACCCAACTTTATCTCCAGCAGCAACTCGGCTGGGCGAACAGCGGGAAGAAAGAACGGTATCTTACTTCGCCAAAAATATTTTGAAGAATGACAACTTAAAAACATTTCTGTTTAAATAGTCAGCTCCTCGTCAGACTTTGATGCTTTCTTCCCCTTCACATCCCTCCAAATATTGTCATTCCCTGGGGACGGTGTATTATGGTTCCACATGCTTCCCAGGGAGTGCCTGTCACGCCCCAGCTTTGGGGGCTTTCATGTTCTTCGTCTCCAGCTCAGGACTCTTTCCACAGATCATTGCTGAGACAGGTCTTTCTTGCGGCTTGGAATTCTTGGTTTCCAACTGACTGTGAGTTGAAATCCAAAACGTCCGCATAGCACGTGACGCATGCTTGTCCCCGTGCCCCGAACGTGTTTCTTATGGGTTCCTCCCATCCACTAGGAAGTGAGCTTCCTGAGGTCAGGATTCGTATCATTGTTGCCCATCACAATGTCTCAAGGGCCTACACTGACTAGCTGTGACTAGCGTCACATGTATATATGCATGTATGTACATGTACGTGTGTCGATACATACGGAGAGTGAATAATGACATCATTCTTGATGACCTGGCCCTGGAGTCACATTGCCTGGTGTCATTGCCGCCATCTTACTTCAGCTTCCCTTGGTGCCTTTGCCTTACCTCACTGAGCCCCCTGCTCATCACCCCACCACTCCATGCCCCTGCTCCCCCGCCCAGGAGCCCCCCTGGGTTTCCCTCCTGCCTCACAGGATGGAACAGTGCGTCAGATGTGCTCATCCCAGGAGCCTGAGCTCACAGCTGTTCTCATGCCTCCGGGACCCCTTCTGCTGCAGCTGGAGCTCCCTGCGCTCTCAGAACCCCTTCCCTCCTCCGTGATCGCCCTTGTCCCATTGTTGCCTTCCTTCATCCTCTGTCTACCCATCTCTGACACTCCACAGGGGGCATGGCCTCTTCCTGTAGATCCCGTGGGCAACACGGGCCTGGCACGTAGACGCCCAAGAATGGGTTAAATGAATGAGTTCTGAGGTGACAGACCATGGACTGAAATGCATTTGGGGTGTGGATTCATTCTTTCCTCAGTACGTTCCCCATGATTTCAGGTATGAACTTCTGCGTGTGAGTGTATCTAATGTTAAACGTCTGCCCATGACTGCTGACTGATGCGATATCCTGTGCTATGGTGACCAACTTCCCCAGTTTCCCTGCGAGATCGGGTTTGAAAAGTGCTGAAACTGGCAAAATCCTGGGGTCGGTTTGTCCTTCTCTCCTGAGCTGTGACCAATTAGGAAGTCTCTTTAGTAGATGAAAGGCTGGATATTTGCAGCTGTAACAATCTTTGGTGACTCCATCAGTTTATAATATCCATGAAGACAGATAATGGCACCTTCAAAGAAATAAAATTAGACAGCAATAGGATACAGGCTTCTGGAAGCTCTGAAAAATTCCAGTGCCCAGGTCCCGCCCCCTACCACTTCAATCATAAGTCTGGGGGATGGGAGCCAGCCATCTGTCTGCTCTAAAGACTCCCAGGAGGTTCTCATGTTGAGCGGAGTTGGGACCCCGATGACATGGAGTTGTGAGGACACAACTGAATGGGTCTGATGATGTGTGGACTGTTGATGGAGGTAGGCAAGGCACTGGTAGCAAGGTTGTTGGCTGACTGGGAGAAAGGAGGGGCCCTGGACACCGTGGACCCCTGGTGTTGGGCACTCTAATCACCTCTAGTGCTTGCTTGTTTGTATTGAAGGATGCAAGTGTGACAGACTGAACTGGGGCTATGGCCATTGTGTTTAATAGAATCCCTCCATCTGGGGGTCTGCAACTTCCCTTTGGCCCCTGGGTACTGTAAGTCCCAGCACAGGCCACACCAGCTCATACCTATGCTTTGTTGAGGTGACCTTCAGCTCTGCCCCGGCCAGGATCCTCACCCCGTCTTGTAAAATTGTGTTTCTATTTTCCTCATAAGTGGAGGGAGTGAGGAAGCATTTCTTATTTATTTATTAATCTTTTATATTTTATCTTCTATCAGTTGTCTCATGTGCTTTATTGAGGGAATCATGTAGTTGAACTAAGCTTCAGTTTTCTTATTTTTAAAACAGGATTGCTTTGAATATAAATTTTTGCTTCACATACAAACATGCTAAGTGTTCGTTCTTGGCCTGTGCCATCAAGAGCTGCTTGCTAAGTCTTTACAGCCTTTGTCAGTGCAGCAAAGGCATTACCCACCAGCTCCTCTAACACGTGAGGCCCAGGAGTATTGAGCGAGCTGGTCAGGAAGGAGGAGGGGTCCAGGTGAACACGTGCACCTCACTCTCTCAGTCCACAGCTCCTAACTAGCCGCCTCGCTGACAATATCACCAACACAAGGGTTTGACTGTCACTCTGATGGTATAGGATTCAGGCACATATGATTTTAAAAGTTCATCAGGTTAGAATGTTTTTGACGTGTAGATAATTTGATTATGTGATATATTTACATGGTTCAAAAAATCCTTTCTTTTAAGGATTAGGAAGGTATGTAGTGACCATTTTCCTCACACTATTTCAGAAAGAACGTCTCTATTTTTACAGGTACATTATGACAGATGTTTTGTCTGTCTGTTTACCATTGCAATACTTTCCATGATTTATTTTACCAGTACTCAATAGACGGACATTTAGGCTGTTTCCAGTCTTTTGCTACTGGAAACATCATTGAATGAACAACATTGAACGTATATTAATTCACAAGCGTGTGAGAATAACTTTAAGAGAAATACCTAGGAATAGAATTGCTGGCTAGAAGGGTTTTCGTGCGTGCAGTCTTGCTGAAGACGGCCAACTTGCCTGCCGTAGGGGTCACGTCAATTTCTACAGCCACCAGCAATGTATGGAGGCAGCGATTCTCCCACAGCCTTGTTCACGCAGAGCCTTAGCAAACTGAGATGTTTGCCAATGTGATAGCAAAACATTGTAACGTAGAATAATTGGAATTTATGTTTCTTTATTATCCTCCACAAGGCTGTGTATCTTTCCAAGTATTTTAGAACCATTTTCTGTTAACTGCTATTCATATACTTTCCCATGTTAAAAATTGGGTTTTTGATAATTGTCTTTCTCTGCTTGACTTATTTCACTTAGCATTATCTCCTCCAGTGCCGTCCATGTTGCAGCAAATGTTGAGAACTTGTTCTTTCTGATAGCCGAGTAATATTCCATTGTACATATGGACCACAACTTCTTCATCCTGTCATCTGTTGAAGGGCATCTCAGTTCCTTCCATGATTTAGCTATTGTGGATAATGCTGCTATGAACATTGGGGTGCATATGGCCCTTCTCTTCACTACATCAGGGAAAGAAAGGGATAAAGAAAGGGGGTAATCAGAAGGGGGAATGAAGCATGAGAGACTATGGATTATGAGAAACAAACTGAGGGCTTCAGAGGGGAGGGGGGTGGGGAATGGGATAGACCGGTGATGGGTAGTAAGGAGGGCACGTATTGCATGGTGCACTGGGTGTTATACGCAACTAATGAATCATTGAGCCTTACATCAGAAACCAGGGATGTACTGTATGGTGACTAACATAATATAATAAAAAAAAAACATTTTAAAAAATTGGGTTTTTGATATATCTCATTCTTGTTCATTTGCAGGTGTTTTGATACATCAGGGAGATTACCCTTTGTGTTGGGCATTGCCCATATTTTCTCTGGAATATTGTCAGTTTATTATCATATTATTGTTGTTATTATTACTTTCGTACCACATGGAAGGTTTTTTATGTAGCCCAATTACCATTCCTTTCTCTTTATGGACTCCAGATTTAAGTATTTTCTGTGTTTTCTTCTAGTATTTTTACATTTTTAATTTGCTGCATTTAAAGCTTTGATCCTTTTGGAATTCATCCTGGTGTGTTGTGTGCCGAGTGTGAAGAATGGGTCCCACTTAATATCTGTCCAGATGGTCACCCAGTTGTCCTAATACCATTTATTGAATAATTCATATTTTCTGTACTTTCTTAGGGTTTGGTTAAGGGCAAAACATTCTCAACTTTCATCCTGACTTAATGGATTTGAGCCTGGGATTTCCTGGGAAGGTGGTAAATCTCTTTGTCAGGGTCTCTGGTGTTTGCCTTTCCTGTTCTGTCCGGGATTACTGTGCACTTCTTAACTCTGGCACCTGCTGGATTTCCAAGGCTTCGTGGCTGCCTCCCTTGGCAACAAGACTCTTTTCCTACAAAAAAGCAACTCGAAGGCTCTATGTGTCTGCTGTGCCTTCAAGGTGCTAAAGGACCAGTACCAGCCAGAGCCATTTGCAAGAGGAGAGCTTTCAACAAATACCCGGTGGCTTCCTAGCCTTGCTAATTTCTACCAAATGATTCTGCCTTGGGACAGAATGGGTGCTCCCAGCCAAAAGAAATTTCCACAGGTGGAATAAGGGCTACACTGGGGAAGTGAGAGCATAAAGGTGGAAGGAAATGTTAGCTGTCAAGCATATGAAAAGACAAGGGAAGGAAGGAGCAGTCCCCTCCCTGAATTCTACCTCCCCTTTTTCCCATCCCCCATTCCAAACTCTTGCTGATGGAATGATTAACAGGGAGCTGAAAACTCCAGCAAAGTGCAAATGACTCAGGACTTCTGGGTCCTGTTTGTCTATTTATGCATTTCTATATGAAGTTTTTTCCCCTTATAAAAATAAGCATGCTTATTGTGTATAGATATGCTTTTTAACTTTTTTGCACCTTTAATGAATCTCATTCAATAAAGAATAAGAAGCAGCTAAAGAAATTTAAAAAAAGATAAGACTAGCTGGTGGATTAGAGCCTACATAATGAAGGAAAAGAGATTTATAAAGCCTGGGGGGTGGGGGAATGGTGGTGTGGGAGGAGGATGGGCTCACAGAAATGTGAATTGTACAAGTTAGGTCAACGGCTACCTTGCACACAAATTTGGCTGTACATTTTCGAGCAGGCAAAGCAAAAATAGAAACACCAGTCACAACCTTTACAATAAGATGAAGAACTGCACGAGAGAAGCCCAGCTTGACTTGATGCCATGTCCTAGGGCCTAGTTCTCCCTAAGGTCCAAATGCTCTTTATAAAGAAATTCTAGACCTCATGGGATTGACAGTCACGTGTGTGGATTTGCTTACAGGAAACAGGAGGAGCGTAAAGGTATCCTTACCCTAAGATCCTTTACTTCTAGTTAGCTTTGCAGGTCGGGTAGATTCCTGTTTTGTGGGACATGGAGGGTATGCCATTTCAAACTCTTTTTAAGGAAAAGAACATGAAATTATGAATATAAAATCCATTGTGAAATTGAATATTTATACACTGAGAATAAAAATCATAACACAATTTATAAAAAACATGAAAAATTTGACAAATATGACAAAATCACACACACACAGACACACACGCACACATACACACTGCCCTGTGCTCAGTTCTAGAATACTTTTTCCCCCTTTCTTTTTTAAAAAAGTTTTATTTAGCATCTCATCATTGTTGCGGTCAGTACATTTCAGATTATTGTCAAATTTGGGTTTTATATGTGAGTTATAAGATCTGAAACATTTTTCCATGGCTAGCTTCTGACTTGGTTTATTTCAAACCTGGTTCTCCACCACGGCCATGTACGTCTGGTGGCAGGGACTGCAGGACATACGTGGCCATGACCTCACCTGTGCCCCTTGGTGGTCTGAGGCCAGGTGAGTCGGCACACAGGGTGGTTCAAAGAAATACTGGATTGCCACCCTGAGACTGATGACAGTAAGTTAACTCTGCACAGAAGTGACATTAGGCCACGGATATGTGTCCCACTAAACTCAAACCATATGTACAAAAGTTGTTTCCCCCAAATTTCTACTAGCCGCTCGACCAGCAGTGGATGTAAGAGCATGTGGTTAGAGAGAGTTGGAGTACAACAGTGGTCTGAATTGGTTTCAGTTAAGTATCTTACTTTTGCACATTTTATAAAACCCAAGGGGCGTGGGAGCACACGGCTAGGGCCCCTCCCTAGCACTTGGTCAGGCCAGAGCAACAGAAGGGCCGTGGGCCCACGGAATCCCCTTCAGTTCAGGAGCACGCTGCGTGCAGAATTCCCATGCAGGTTTGGAGGCAGACACCAGATCCCAGTATTTTGGTGTGATCACGGCATAGTCATTTAACTTCTCTGATCCACAGTTCATCGGCTTGAAAATTGAGATCCTCGTAATAATATGAATGTACGGGGTTGCAGATTAAATGAGATTTTTGTCAGTTGCTTTGCCTAGCACCCAGAACATCACAAACTTTAAATAAATACCGTGTATGAAGATACACTAGGCATTTTGAAAGAGACCACTGAACCACTACTTTGTCCTCTGTGGGACCAAGAAAAATCCCTACTGTGTCTGTGCCGTAGAGTTGAACTACCCTTAATAATTTAGAACTTATGGTCTTGCCTTCAGACAAGTAGATTCTGATTTTTGTTTTTAATATTCCTCTTCTCGTTTCCTTGAGTTGTGCTTATGTCCCTAACTCTGGCTAACAGTTAAGAGCCAACTCTAGTGGCTTTTTGGGAGTGGAGTGAACGTACTAACCTAGCTCGGAAGGAGGAGGGCTAACCTGAGGACACAGGTTTACTAACTTAGAGTAGATTCAGGAATCAAGTCCCAAGTGCGTTTTCAAGGGCTTCGGGGAACCGCTTAGCACAGGCTGGGTGTTCATCTGCCTCTTTCTACCCACCGTATCCTGGGCCCTAGTTTGCTCTGGGCCCTACGATGCCTCTGGACTACTGCGGGATGGCCCAGTGGCTGAGTTTCTCGACACCGTGAAGGCTGGCTCTTCAGGGGACCACGGAAGCCTTTCCCACCTGGGTTTGCTCTCTCTGTCCCTGGAGGGTGTCACTGAGGGTTTGTGAGTGCTGCCCAAGAGAGCCACGTGGGGCCAGGCCAAGGCCCTGGGTCTATCTGTGGCCCAGTGATGGGTTGATTTGCCAAAGGTGCCCCTGCTAAGAACGGTGCTCCTCAGGGGGACTCGATGCTGCCCTTCAGAGCATCACGTGGCAGGATGGCACCCAGCGGTGTAGAGAGACACTCGATTTCTCTGGTCATTAAATGCGGCTGCCCCTTGGCCCAGGAAGGATTTATTGAGCATTTCAGACCACCTCTTATCACCCTTCATGGAAAGGGTCCCCATTTGAGAGGCCCATCATCCTTTTTCTGAACACACTGGATTTCCGCGGGCTGAAAACATATTTATTTAACTTTTATTAAGAGCTAATGTGGGAGCATCCAGCAGTCTCCAGAGGTCTTCTCTGTGGCCTCCTCTGTAATTTATGTACGATTTAATCTTCAAATGCAGCCTCGCAGAGACTGCTGGCTTTTCCTCATCTACCTTCTCACGCAGCGATGAAATTATTCCCCAAGCGTCTTAGATCACGAAATGGTACCTTTTGGAAATGAAAAGATAATACTGTTTATGTACGAGTACGAGAGAATTACTTTACTTGTCTGTAGTAACACTGATTAAATTGAAATGTCAGAGCTAATGTTACAGTTAATAAATGTTATACATATTCAAATCTATCTAAATACTGAAGATTCTGACTGAAGCGGAGCGTGCTACTTAAAATTGGGGAAATACCCCCATCTCCTTGTGAATGCCAGTTGCGCTGTCCATTTTCAGTGAAGAAGGTACAAACGAGTATTATAAATGAGACCCGTGTTGGTGATATCTGCCAGTGATGTTTTGTCACTTGGAGTTTTCTTAACCAGATAAATTGGTACTGTTAGGGAAAATCTACTTAGCATTTGGGAAATGTTTTGTGAGGTACGTCGCATTATGGAAATCAGAAGGTGGGGGATCGTGGTGAGTTGTAAGATGTGATGGGGGGGTGGAGTGTTGGACATCACTATGCCAGGAACCTTCCATGATAGGGAGTCCTCCCTTCTCATAGCCTCGTGAAGAAGATCTGTCGTTATGTCTTCCCTTCTTTGTAAGATACAATGTAGCTAACTGCTGTCTCAGTGCACATCCTTGGGCAGATGGCCATAGCATCCTTTCTTTCAAGGAGTAGAACGTGGAGAACATGATGGGGAGGAGCACAGAGGAAGGGGGATGAGGGCTGTGGACAGGTAGTTGGCTCAGGGTCCCTGGCAAATGGAGACCAAGACTCCAGTGCACTTTGCCTGTCTTCTGAGAGTCAAGTCTCAAGTTTTGAAGAAAGGTGGCACCTCTCGCTCTGGCTACAGGAGGGCTTTGCCAGCCTGCTGCCCACCCACCCCCTCTCCCCAGATGCTCTACATTTTGCTGTGGTTTCCCAGTTTCCAGAAAGAGCATGAGGTTTCCAGCCCCATAGATACAGGTGCAGATTCTAGCCTGCCCCACGGTAGTGTGTGACTTTAGGCTAGGTTTTAACAGTGAGGCTGCTCGGGAGGCTCATGTGTTAAAGGGGGAGTAGACAGAGGTGACTGCTGGGATCGTGCTGCTTCATTAGGGAGCTAATGTGTATCAGGCACCTGGCAAATGACCTGCTCATAGCTGGCACTCACTCCTCTCACATGCTCCAACATTACTGTCAGGCATTTTACACCCTCGGGACGGAGGGTTCTGTTCTTCTCCCCTCTGCCCTCCCTCTGTCCTGGCAAAGCCCAGTCAACTTTGTTGGTCAGCAGGAAGGGAACAAGCAGTCCGTTCCCTTTCTTGCTGGCGCGTGGAGCAGTCCAGGCCTTAGCTAGAAAGGCAGAGGCCAAATGAGGCATGGGGCCTTCATCAGGGCAGATCTGGGAGCGACTTGCACGAAGAAGCTCTTACAGTGGGATGTCTGAGACAGAGAGGCTGGCATCGGCGGACAGGTAGCTCATCACCCTAGGAGGATTCTAATTCAGCAGGATTTTACCAGCAAATGACTGTAACAAAGAAAGGATATATTAAAGTGTGCATTAGGGATTGTGGTTATTATAAATTCTTTGAAATCTCATTTAGATCCAGGAAACAGCCTGCGTTTGGAAGGCTCGGAGGATTAATCCTTTTGGAACAATGGAGTGTCAGTGATCATTTGGAAAAGTAATTATGCCAAATTTAATTATCATGCACGTGCATTTCATCAGCATCATGGTGCACGTCCAGAGGACGGTCGGGGAAAGACTGCCCCAGCACCGGCCCTTGATTGAGGGGCGTGGTGCAAAATCATACGTGTCGTAATTGAGCGTCACGTAATGTGAGGCTTGATGGATACTGAGATTGTGGGTGGAGCGAATGGGAGGGGGGCGTTTGGCCCACTCAGCAGATGTTTGAGATATTTGTAAAGGCTTTTCAGTGTTTTCAACATACTGGAGAGGAGCAAACCACATTTCAAGTAGGCTGATAAAAATGTTTCCCTGTCTTAAGCATTTCTTTTGTTCTGTGTTCTTGTATCCTCACCTCTTCTGAATTGCAAAATTCAGTTCAGAATAGTCAAGTGAGCTGCTAAACTGGAGGACAGATGGACCATGGCAATGAGGATCCCAAGGTTTTCAGAGTTCGTGATAACGGAGGCTGACCGCGCTGTCTCCTGGCCCCCATCACAGTTTCCTCCCTTTGGCTGGGTAACAGTTATCCTTTAGAACCCACTGTCATTGCCTCTTCTTCAGAGGGCTTCCCCTGGTGACCTTGGGTTCGGTTGGGTGCCGTGCCCTGACTTGCACAGCAAAGCAATACCACCGCTAAATTATATGCCTATTACTTCTGTTCATCGTGGGTGTCTGCCTTGAGGGGAGTGACCACACCCTTTGGTCAACACTGGCACCTCAGTCCCCCGCACCACACTTTCACAGAAAGGGCTCAGTAAATATTTGTTTGAATGGATGATCAAAAACTAGAAGGCACAGGAGTCAATTCTCCCTCTGTACACATCCCTAACTGTGCTGAAGCCTCCGAAGCTGTTTGGGGGTGTGATCTGTAACACTTGAGACAAAACCGCTAGTGTTTGGAACATGGATCTTCCACTTGGTGTGTGACAGGAGCCAATGGGTTAGCTTCTCGGGGGCTCAGTGAGGGTTGTAAAAGTGGCTGTAGACTTCCTTAAGAGGACAAACTAAAATAGCGTATAGCAGGTGCTCTGGCCTTCCAGGGATACTCATGAAAAGTTACTGTTTATTTGCTAAGCTGAGCTCAGAATCTCTTTATCTTTTGAAGCGTTGGCCAATAATTTATTAAGGATCTCAAAGCCAGCCCCTTTAACTTCAGGGTAGAAGTGTTATTAGTAGCTTATCAATGCCATGGGGCTGAAGCCACATCTCATGGCTGTGAGTGGTTAGTGGGAACATCTGTCTACATGGTAGAAAGACCTTCTGCCTCTGCTTTTGGCTAAGAACCTCACTGCCACAGGTGGGGTTCGATGGCCCTGCTGGGGTTTGATATCCTTGAGATGCAACTTTCCCTGGCAGGGGTGTTTTCCCAAGGCCCATGACCCTCAAATCACTATAGCCAAGCAGAATGGCTACCACACTGGAAATCCAGGTGTACCCCCTCCCTCGTGGAGCTCTCAGGAGAGAGAAAGTGGGCAGAGGATGGAGGTGGTGCTTGAGAAATCATGGAGAGCATTGCAAATCCACATCGTTGTCAACCTCTGTCTCACTAGCTAATACAGCGGGAGCGACCAGTTACAATTGCTCTTCAGACACATGGGCAGGCTCAAAGGTAGAGGGGTGCAAGGCCGCTCTGGCTTCTGCCGAGTTAATCCAGTTTTCCTGACAGCAAACGAATGAAGCCAACCCCAAATTGGCAGAGTGGGAGAACTGAATTATTTGGCAATTGGCTGGTGTGTCAGGCAGAGTGCTAAGTACATTATCTCATATACTTTCATTTGATTCTCCCGACAACCTGAGAAGTAGGTGCTACTGTCTCAATTTATAGGTGAGTTGCCCAAATCATACAGTTCATAAGAAGAATAAGAAGAATAGCATCTGAAATAAATTGAGCACTTGCCGTATGTAGGCATTGAGTCAAGCTGAACCCTATAAAACTGCCATGTGTGTAGGTCAAAAACAGTTGATAGTCAACACTTTCATGTTGCTTTGTGGCTGAACTAACAGGTCGGAGAGGGCTGGTGGTCTTCAAGTTTTCTGTTACAACACCGCCTCTCAAGGAGATGAGCTACAGTGCTACTAACAGAACCGGAGGTCGGCGGGCCATTTTATGTATTCATAATAGCCACCATTGTTATTCTTAAGGTCCCCATGGGCTTGGGGACAGAAGGAGATGGGGGGGGGGAATCTGGGGCATGAGAGCATGTCCCAGACACCATGCTTTAGGGACCAATTTCTTGTGCTAATTCTTCACCTGGCATGGCAGGGTGCCCTCCGAGGTGGGAGATGGTTTTGCTGTATTAAGTTTAAAATGTCATCACTAATTAGCTAGGATTGCAGGCTGGAGAGATACAGCACCAGGCCTGGGGACTTAACTTTATAGACACAGAATTGAAGGGAAAAATACATTTTGCAAACTCATTTTAAAAATAGTTTCCCTTGGAAATTAAAACCATTAAACGTACATCATTATGCAGATCAGTATTCATGCTTTAAAGAAACAGAATTTTGCCTTCATTTAATTTTTTTCTCCTAGACCTAATTATGGGTTGGATAAAAAATGTTATTTTTCTATCACTGAGCAAATCGCCTTTTACCACCCAGGAGGACAGTTCTCTCTGGTTTTCCAGAGTTGTTTCCATGCTGTGATTAGCGAAGAAAAAGTCAGGGAGATGTATTCCAGGAGGGAGCTGCTTGTTCACGAAGAAGAAGAAACACAGCAAGCGCACTCCTTCTCAGGAAGACAGAGTGCTTGGGGACCAGCTGGGGTGGGGCTCCACATCCTTCCCCAAGAACAGGTGCATTCAGCCGTTTGACCAGGCCCTGGGGTTGTAAGGATGCAGCAGGCCAAGGGCTGACCCACGGGCCATGGGCAAGTCCCATCAACCTGGACTGCCTGGCAGGGAGCACCAGGGTGGTGGGCAGGAGGGCAGGAAGAGCGCTCAGCAACCTTGACTGACCTTCAGACAGAAGACGGTATCTCTGTGAAAGTCACTTTGCCTGGTGGGAGGTGCTGGTGCTAGGGACTTGGTCCAGGGGAAGATTCTGAGATTAGAGTTGGCTCTGATCAGGATTACAATAACAGCAAGCACTTGCATCTTGTGCACTACGTGGCAGGCACTTCAGTGTTGTTAGACACTAGTGCTTGTTCGTTTTAGTGTTAAAGTGCATTTTCAGACACCCACTTATCTAGTTCTCACAACAGCAGGTGCTGTTATTGTCTACATGTTATAGATAAGGACGTTGGGGTGCCTACGGGGTAAGTAAATGTCTTGGGCTGCATCGCTGGTGTGCAGTTTGGCTGCGTTCTTTAGCTTTGACCACTCCCCTGTCCTGCCTCTCAGTACGAGCAGGGCACTCGCGAGTTGCCAAGGACTGTACGTTCAGGCATTCACTGAATCCTCTCAGTGAGGGAGATGGGACTCTGGTGAGCTGTTACTCTGGTGATCCTCAATGAATCACACCTCCTGGTACTCAATGCCTTTTTCTCATCCCTTCCCTTTGAACTTGGACTGACCTGCGACCTGCTTTAATCAATAGACGGTGGCAAAACTAACACTGTGACAATTCTGGGCCTCACCCTTATGACACACGTCAGCCTCTACTCTGGGTTCTGGCAGAAGCCAGTTGCCCTGTCAGAAGTCTGACTACCCCTGAGGCCACCGTGCTCAGCAATAAGGAGAAGCCACATGGAGGGCTCTATGGAGGTAAACTGAGGCCCCAGCCAGAAGCTTCTCCTGATCTCCCAGCCGATAGCCCACTACCTTGCAGCCTGTGAGCGAGGCCACCTCGGAAGTGGATCCTGCCACAGCCAGCTTTCCTGGCTGATGTGACATGAAGCAGAGACGAGCTATTGCCAGACTCTGTCCAAATTGCAAAAGCATGAGCAAATAAAAAACTGAACACGATTTTTGTCTTAAGTCACTAAACTTTGCAACTGCTCAACAATGCAGCAAAAGATAGTTGAGGGGCGCCTGGGTGGCTCAGTCATTAAGCGTCTGCCTTCGGCTCAGGGCGTGAAGCCGGCGTTCTGGGATCGAGCCCCACATCAGGCTCCTCCGCTGGGAACCTGCTTCTTCCTCTCCCACTCCCCCTGCTTGTGTTCCCTCTCTTGCTGGCTGTCTCTGTCACATAAATAAATAAAAATAAAATCTTTAAAAAAAAAAAGATAGTTGAAACACCTATTAACTTCACTTTACAGATGGAAAATCTGAGGTACAAAGAGGCTATGGAACTTGCCCAAAATGATGTAGCTAGGAAGTGGCAGGTGCAGAAATTGAATCAAGGAGTGTGAGTGGAGAGATACGCTCTGACCACCTTCTCTGCTCCCTCTGTGGGTGCCTCTTCCTGGATTTCCTCTGTGCCATGGAGAATGGGTCTCTGTGAGGCTGTGCAGGGAGCGCTGTGATATGTGACCCTGCCTTCTAGGCCTTCTTGGTCTGGTTGGAGTTGACATCCCCCCTTAGAATACTTCCCAGCAGAGGGGCGTGCTATGGGCTTTACTGAACACGAAGGATGTACTCGATACCTTTTAGTACTCTTATCATGCAATCTGAGAGCAGGTGAGATGGTTGCTCCCACCTTGCAGGCAGGGAAACTGAGGCTTGGATAGTTAAGAATTTGTTCAGATTAACACAGCATCTTTGAGTGCAGCTAGAATTGGAACCTGGTTCAGCTCAACCTCCATTTATAGTATGTGGCCCAACCTTGCCTCCTGCACCCACTCTCCGGTGTCCCCAGACAGGCTGGCACACCATCTCACCTGTTCCCAAACTGTGTCCACATTCAGCTTCCTCCCCGCTTCCTCCAACACCAAGGGCAGCTATGCCCCGACTTGGTAGCCTCTCCCCACCTCCCTGATCAGACACTGTCGTTTCTGTTTTTCCGTGAATGCCAGCTCCCACAGAGGACAGGTGGAGGATTTCCTGCCCTCACCCTACCCGTGCACATCAGCTCCCCTCAGCATCAACAGAGCTCAGCAGGGCTGTGTCAGGATGGGGCTCTGGCGGGGCCACGAACTCTTCCTTCCGCAGATAATGAGCAGGGAGGTGGTCCTAGGGAAGGGCTGGTTCTTCCTAGGGAGGGGTGGCAGAGCCTCGGGGAATTAGAGCCTTCGGCCGTGTGGAGGCCAGTGAAGGAGCATCTGCCGATGGGGGAGCGTGAGTCCCCCGTCTTCTCCTCCGTTGGCTTCCTTGGATGTGGTGCCTTAGATCCTGCTCTGAGCTCAGGGCACGACACAGCAGCTCAGTCCCTGGAGGTTCTGTGTGCCCCTAGCTGCCAGACCATGGCGCATTTTGATCAGAAAGGTGCAGGCACCTCCCCTTATGTCTCCGTCTCCCCTCCGTCTCCCCACCTTCCTCCTTAGGTTGGCACGAGGAGTCGAGGGCTCACATTTGTGCAGTGCTCGGGAGCACCTGCCATAACCCGTGTATTTGTTGATTAAATCGGTAAAGGAGGACAAGTAGCCCAGTGTATAGGACAAATGGACAGCTGCCCGTGCACACACCTAGCTGGGGGATGAGAGAAGGAGGGATGGAGCGGGAGGGAGGGCGAGCAACACAGTGAGGGAAGTTTCAAAGCCTCTTCCAGTGGCATATCCAGCTCATGAAGTGTGTCCTTGCAGCAGCGCGAAAGGGCTCTGAGAAGTCTGGGTGCCGCTCCCTTGTTTTAGAAGATGAGGAAACTGAGGCCCCGGGCTAGAGGAGAGGCCTATGTTATTTGGAGTGAGGCCGTCAGACCTTTCCCGTCCAGGTCACCAAGATTTGGGTCCGTGGAGGGATCTGGAGGTCAGAGCCCCCATCATGTGTGGTTTGGGGTTTGCTGTGCCTTGGGCTTCCTGCACAGATGCTCAGGTGGGCCTGAGCAGAAGTGCCACGTCAGAGCCCGAAGGACGAGACTGTCACTGTCCTTTCCTGGGTTAGGCTGTCTAAGGACGGCAGGTTCCTCAGTTCAGTATGTGCACCCTTGGCATTTGCCCTCTGTTGCCCCTTCCTTCCAGACAGGGAGTGTCTCGCTCTACCCTAGGAGACTAGGCTGGTCAGTGCTCTGCTTTGACCCATAGAACGTGGCACAAGTGACATTGTGGAAGTGTCAGAGTCTCAGGAGGCCACTCGGCTTCTGTGTGGTGCACCTGAGTGGACCGCACCCAGAGGAGCCGGGGTTGCAACCACGGGAGAGCAGGGCCGGTGCCCACAGCCCCCCTGCTGGTCCACCAGCGGAATGCAGACCCCCTAGGGAGCCCCGCTAGCCCACTGACTTGTTAGAAATAACACATGGTAGCTGCTTTAGGCTACCAGGCTTTGGGTGGTTTGTTTTGCTGCAGTAGGTAAACTGAAACACCTGTCCAGGTCAGACCAGGCTTGGAGTCCTGGTCCTTTCCTAGGCGCTCCTGTACCAACGTGTGAAGTAAAACTGGACTGTGTTTGGAAAAGGGCCACTCCGAAACATGCCTCGTGAGGCCCGGTGGGAGTTGCTGGTGAGAGAAGCCTGACACCTCCCAGGTGCAGGATCAAGCTGCTTCAGATACCAGCAGGGCTGTCCTGTGCCCGGAAAGCTGGGCTGATTCCGAACAGCCCAAGCAGTTTGAGAAAAACTGTTAATGGTGATAAAAGTAAGTTTAGTACTTCCAATATGCCAGTCATTTTACATACAGCCGACCTAATCCTATAAATAATTCTTCTAGAGATGACTTTGATTATTTTACAGGTGAAGAAACAGAATCAGAGAGGCTAAGTTACTCGCTCAAGGTCACACAGCGTGTCCGTGGGGGAGGGGTACTAGCATTTGAACCTGGGTTTGACTCCCAAGAACAGCCTCCCTCCATTATGCCTTGGAGTCTCCTTCTTGGTCCACAGGACGGAACTTAAGGAAGCTGTTTTGGAAGGAAGGAGAGAGCATGGCCTGCTCTCTTTCACCTCCATGATGTTGCCTGTACTCTTCTCTAAACTGCAAGGACCTTTCTTGTGTTCTCTGCCTGGGGAAATCCTAGTCACTCTTTCATATCATATCTCACTCTTTGTCATACCTTTCCCTGGTGTTCCAGGCTCAGAGGGTCATTCTTCCCTCCGGCTTTCCACGGTGCATTGTACAAACCCTGCTCTCATATGTACCCCATGATTTTAATTACTCTCCATTATTATATCTTTCTCCCTTCTAGATCATACATTTCTCTAGGACAGAGAGAGTGCTTCATTCATCTTTGTGACCTGTGCCTGTCAGTGTCTGGCGTGTGGCAAGCTTTAATAAATGTTTGTTTAGTTAATGAATACATTGATGATTCAATAGAAGAACTACATCTGTGAAGCCTTGCCCAGATTTTGGGACATGACCCTGGTGATGGAAGTGAGCTCCCTCCACCTGTTGAGTGTCTAAGTAGTCACTGAGGCTGCCGTCGGGTGGGTTCTGACATCATGTGGGGATTTCACTAGATCATGATCTCATGAGCGAAATGGACCATGGGTAGATAGAGGATAAAATTAGAATATTTCTTTATAGGTTTTTTATTTCCTAACACTTGAGAAGGAAATGAAGCTTTACACTATTTACTATGCAGATTGACATTGGTCAGGCGGACGCTGGCTCTAACTACAGCTAACACAGGTGTGCGTGGAATATTCTGTAGTCCTGGAACAGGAGATGAAGGGAGGCCTGGGAGCCGTTGCTGTGATCATCTCCCACTGCTCTCGCATTTCCCCCCCGGGGGCTGTCCCGAGATGGCTTCTCATTGCCTCTTGGGCTGTGATGCGTTACGGGGCTTTCTGTGTCCTGGCTATAGCCGTGGGGTTTGAAACTGCTTCACTGAAGTCAGGAATTGTCTCCCTGGCAGCAGGACACCCCACAGTTCCTGGGACGGTCATGCAGGCCCTTTGGTCTCAGAGCTGTCATTTTGGTGTGTGGCAAAAAGACCCAGGAGCCAGCACATTCGGCTACTCTTCCTTTCTCTGTCTCTGTAAGTAAGGGACTGTCTGAAGCTAAAGGGGGCTTGCTGTATCGTTAGCTGCTCAGCCAGTCTAGGCCTTGGCCCTGGCCTTGCCTCTGTGCCTGACGCTGCCCTCACTCCGTCCACATACCCGTCCGTCCATGTGTCAATGTGGCAGTGCTTCTCCACTATCTGTAATAAAGGGCGACTCATTTGTATTTTTGATCTGCTACCAACATTTTCAGGAAGTGTAATAAAATCAATTCCTGAAAAGATAAAATGGAATAAAAGACATGCAAAATACAGGCCCCTCCCTCTCTTAGTTAAATTAGATTACACAGTGTAATCTGTCAAATTGCTAGATGTTTATACACACGTTCTTTTGATTTCTCTGCTGATTTCATTGAGGACTAGAAACAGTTTGAGGGCTGGCACTGCTCCACGGATGACACTCTAGACAGCACTGATGTGTGGAATGGGGGCTACCCCAAGGGGAGAGTAGGGATTTCAGAACACAGATGGTTTGCCAGAGTGCCCAAGTTTTTATTTGATTTCAGTAAATTATCATATAGTGTCATTCATATTTGCCCATTAAGGGATTTATGGATAATGCCGAATTTATAACTAAAATAATCCTTAGAGAATGAGGGAAAAAATGGCTTAAAAGTTACCTGTTAATAATTTACAGATTAAAGATAATACTAATAAGGCAAACACAGCTAACAATATGAAAATGGCAGAGCCGACATTTCTCCAGTTCTGAGGCGGAGTTCGCTGTCAACCATCTCAGGAGGTGAAAACAATGATAGCATATTCTGATATTATGGGAAGTTGCTTTAAAAAATTCCAAGTTATCGATAGAACTATGTATGATAACAAATTACATTTATAGTGGTTAATAATGAACCTCCCCTAAGTGTATATTGACTCGAAATATTCTGTAATGACAATATGATTTATCAAGTCCAACAAGAAATTTAACAATAATTTATTGCATCTGTAACTCCATTTGTGAAATTCTACTTTATATATCGTTTATAATATATACAATATGTTTGTATATATGTATATTACATCTGTTACATTTATACATCGTAAGTAAGAATTCATATATTGTTTTGAGGTTAACGTTCTTTCACGGAAGGAGTAGCATTCAGAAAGTATGGAGACCCTAGCACAAGGTCACCTTCAAGGCCTTTCCAACCTTGGAAAAGGTGGTTAGACATGTCTCAACCTTTACCCTGCAAGTGCAGGTCGAGATTTCTGGACTTTCTCCACTTGCAGTGTGTCTCCAAGAGCAGGAGCTCAGTGCTAGCCCTGGGTTGTTTCCCAAGAATCCTTGCTCATAAAGGGCCCGAGTGCTGGGACTGTGTGTGCTTTGGTCTTGTACCAATTACAAGGATCATAAAGATACCCTCAAGGGGCACATCGACTCTTTCTACAGTTTGTCTATTCCAAGCTTCATTAAAGAATGTGGATTAAAGAAAGGCCGTTTTGGGAAGGCTGATGTGACTCGGTCTGGCCAGAGTGGGCTGGCTAGCATCAGTGTGAGGATGATGACCTTCAGCTGGTCACTGGCACGACGCTATCCCTGGGCTTCTCTGCCAATGAACACTGAGCTTTCTTGCATAAAAGCATGGCCTAATTTAAAATTACAGTTTATTTTTCTTATTATGAAAGCAAGTCAAGCTTATTGCAGAAAATTTAAAAAATGCATTGAATTCTTAAGAAAAAAATTCGGCAATAATTTCATTACTTGAATCATCGTTAACTTTTGTATCAATATCTGTCTCTCAATCTATGTAATATATATCCCCATACTATATACCAAATATATATATTATTAAATATATATGGTGGTAATAAGAATATATGCTCATCATTTACCTTTTGTTTCTTTTGAAATCATGTAATTTGGATTCCCCATCTTTACCTACAGTGACCCCCAAACCACTGGGGACAGGTGTGTGTGGACTGAGGCTGTGATGGGACCATCTTGGTGGGAGTGACAGCAGATGTGGTGTTCTCCAGCTTTGGGGTAGCAGCACATTCACAGGTGGAATATTCCATTGTCTCTTCTCAATGTCACCTTTTGCGTCCTGCACAAACCCCTCCCAGACTCCCCTAGACCTGCCCCAAGGCAGAGCTTCCTGGAGCCAACCTCTCTCTTCCCCAGGATCTCCTTGCTTCATTTGCATGTGATTTGGCCCATTTATAATGTCATTATCCAGAGAAGGAGCCCTGTAACCCGGGCAACCAGAAGAGGTGGTTTTGCAACTCAGACTTTCTGCTCCATTTAGTTGGATTCTGATCCACTCTTGGCTCCCTTCTCTCTTGCGATTGTAAGAGTTTAAACTCCCAGAATCTTCCTTCATCTCCTGTCCTTTATCTCCCAGGGCTTCCCCTCAACCCACTGACACAGCACATTCTATTTCTACTGACTACACATTTCTTCAACAGTGACAAGGTTTCCTGTCTCATTACGACTACCCGACATTTAGGGTCATATTTTCTAGTGTTATTACAACCTCTAATAGTCATTTTGAATGCCGCATAATATTATACCTGGGGGTGGACCATAACTGCTTCACGATTCTCATATAATGGACTTTGAAAGTTTCCGTTTTTATTTATTTTCACCATTATATTTATTTCTCTGAGGACCATTTTTGTGGATTTTTTTTTTTTTTTTGTCATTTCTGTGTAGAACTCCTTCCCTTTGAAAGTCCCCTGGAATTGAAATGTCTGGTCAAGAGGTATGTTTGTTTGGCTCTTGATGGGTACTGCTAAGTACCCCCCACACAGTGTCAGTGTAGCCTGTGTTGTGATTGTGCTCATTTTACTGTATTGGCACTAGCTAGTTTACCATTTAAAAATGTTTTTATAAGCGAGAAATAGCATATCATTACAACTTGTTGTTTTAGGATATTAAATTGGACACATTCTCGCGCTTGTTAAGCAATTGCATATTCTCCTTTGTGGAAATATTATTGATTGGGGTTTTTTTCCCATAAAATTACTGGCTTCCTTTCTTTTCGGTTCTTAAAAATGCTTTATGTTGCAAGGCATTCTGTCTGCGAGGCCAGGACATAAGCCCTGTTTTTGACATAAGAGTATCACACGTTTCAAAGAATCTTGACAGTTGATCAGATGCCCAAACTTGATACTGGGTCAGAAGAGTCATGTGCTTCTGAGCAGAGCTGAACCTTCTCTGAATGTTAGGGGAGGGAAGGCTGCATATGATCTTATATTAGGGTTCCTCCACATCCACGCTCCAGTCACCTGTCTGCACTGGGATAGATATTCCTGTTGGAATTCAGCTAACTATAAAAATAGACATGCGTTTCTGCATTGTTTGTTATAATGATAGTAATAATCATTAGCTTTTATGGAGTGCCCACTCTGTGCCCAGCATTTTCATAAGTGCTGAGCCTACTGCTGAATGTAGGTCAAAGGTATTCTGTCCTCATGTAGCTTATGTTCCAGGGAGGGGAGATATACTATATACATTTATATAAATTTTAGCAATTAAATAATAAGATAAGTTGGACAATTTCATGTAGTCATCCATACTCTTCAGAAATGAACTAGGAAAACAGGATAGAGAGGGACTTAGTAGGGGAGTCTGCTTGGACAGAATTGGCAAGGAATCCCTTCCAAGAAAATGAGGACTAGATAATGCACAGAAGCCAACTCAGAATAGTTCAGGGTAAAAATGCTTCTAGAAGAAGAACATGTACAAAGGCTCTACACTAGAAATAGTTTTGGAATGTTTGAGAAACAGAAAGAAGGCCAGTGTGGCAGTTTTAGATAACTAGGAGCAACTGATAGGATGCTGTGGGAGAACTAAGCCAGGACAAGATCTTGGAGAATAGGTCATGCTTAGGTGCTTGGATCTTATTTTAATTGGGAGCTCAGGGAGCCTTTTAAATGAAAGAGTGATATGAAATCATCTATGTTTCTGAAATGTCACCCTGCCTGCTGTGCAGAGGATGGGCTGTGGTCGGGGTAAGCTAGAGTGTGTTATTGCGAGACGCTCGATATCATAAGTTTATTTCTTGGTCACACAAAGTTGGTTGCTTAAGCAGACGTTAGTTGTCCTTGATTTTACCTCTTACAGAGAGCTGGGCACAAGTTGTGAGGCCCTGTGCCTGAGTTCTAACAAATGAGAATGTTTGCAAAAAGGATTCTTACTTTTGGTCCAGTGTGTAAAGTGTTTGTGTGTTTATCTTTCCATCTCTTTGTTGGTGCCATGGAGCCCACATGGGAGAATGTATAATCACAAGGATAGGTGTAGCATGGATCCCTGAGTCACTGTATGGAGACAATATTCCCTAGAGGTGGCCCTGACCTTACTGAAATGAGGATGAGAAATTTAGGGAAATGTACTAATATTTGATAAATAATAACAGGTCATGAGTCTGACCATGAGCATAAGTAATAATAAGGATTCCAGTTACGTTACAAAGCAGTTTCAGTGATCTAAATGATAACGATGGTTGAGATTTGCAAGGTGGTGGTAGAGATGGTTCAGTTTCAGGATATATTTCAGAAGCAGAGTCAAAAGCAGATGGCTTTCATATGGGAAGTAGAATCAAGGATGATGCTGCCACCTTTGGCTTAAGCAACTGGGTGGATGATGATGTTTGTCACTGACACAAGGAAGAAAGCAAAAGATGAGCACGTGATGTTTATTTGGGGAGTTTGAGGATTGAGAGTTATGCTTTGGAGATTTTTGACTCTGAGTTGTCTCTTAGATCAAGTGGGAATCTGAACATTGGATTCTGGAGTCCAGGAAAGCAAGCCGATCTAGGAATAGAAATTTGGAAGTGACCATACAGTACAATAAGATAATAAAAAAATATTATTATAAAAAGTTTTAAAAAAATTAAAGAAAAGATGCTATCAACCTGGGCAAAAAAGAGAAAGAAAGAAAGAAAGAAAGAAAGAAAGAAAGAAAGAAAGAAAGAAAGAAAGAAAAGAAATTTGGAATTGATCAGACATTGGTGGATTTTAAAACTCATAAAAATCTGCCATCAGCACTATTATATCCTCTGGTTTAAAGAAGCAAAGCTTGGGGCGCCTGGGTGGCTCAGTCAGTTAAGCGTCTGCCTTTGGTTCAGGTCATGATCCCCCACATCACGCCCCACATCGGGCTCCCTGCTCTGCGGAGAGCCTGCTTCTCCCTCTCCCTCTGCCTTTCTCCCCCCACTTCCCCCAGCTTGTGAAATAAATAAATAAAATCTTTAAAAAAAATTAAAGAAGCAAAGCTTGAAGCTAAAAAGGATTAAGTAGCTTGCTCATGATCTTAATTAGCATATGATTGAGGTATATTCAAATTTAAGTCTGTCCAAACTCGTTCTGCCAATGAGAATGATTACTTTAGTATTATTAATACAACACCAACTTTTTGTTCCATTATATAACTCTCAACCTTCTTTTTCATACATGGTTTCACTAGTGGAGAGAGTGGATATAAAAAATTCCTATCCCCAATTTTCAGGTGATGACAAGGAGACATAGGGTATTCAAGGTTATTGACTAAGGTCATATAATATTTTCTAGGCAATCATAGCCTTGATTTGCAAGTTTTTCAACCATACATACATTATAATCCGCTATACTGCCTTTCCATCAAAATAAGGAGTCATGTGAACATTCTACACCATTCTATTCATTTCAGTTCAGTTATAAATGTCCTTTTCTGAAATGCCCTTACCGAGTTATTTGCTGTGAGTCCAGAGTCTCTGGAGGCTGGAAAGAGGCACCCTCAGTTGCCAACCTTCAGCTGCACACAGCCAAGATGGCCAGATGTCTTTCACTCCAGTGACTCATTTCCCTGCACATAGCCTTGAAGTTCATCAAATGCAGAACTCCCTCCAAATTTTATAAAGTCAAGTACTGATCATATTCTGTTTTTACTATTGTAGAAGTAAAGATGCTTTATTTGGCTACCTTCAGATCTGAGTTACATGTATAATCTAAATAAGAATCACTGGTATAGAAGCCAATATCATTTTACCCTCTGATTATGGGCTATGAAAGGGAAAATTAGAAATGGAAAGAGCCATCTTTCTTCTGCTCTGTCTCTGTAGCAGCTCCAGGCTTCCACTATCCCCCATAACATGAAATCTCCATCTCTTGGTACCTATTTCCTAATATCACCCCCAGATTATATATACAGTCACTTTCAGGGGTAGGTTTTAGCTTTCTTCTTGCGACCTTTAATATACATTTTCTGGGTAAGAATAATTGTTTGACTCTGGTGCTAAGGAAATGAGAGTCCATTTGCCTTCTGTGCAGTAGGAGAGACCTCTAAAGTGTGGGGCTAAGAGCCAGCTGCAAGAAAAAGGAGGTCTGAGGCCAGTAAGGTTTCCAGGCTATACCAATGTAATGATCTGGTTCCCAGAACATCAAATAAACTGTAGAAGAATGGGAGCTGGCAAAATGCTGACCTGGGGATGTCAGCCTTTGTAAGCCTGGGTTTGGTGCCTCATCAGTAACCCCAGAGTCCAGATGAGATCCCATTACCATCAAAATTAACAGCCTTGGGCACATTTTTTCTTTCTTTCTATCTTTATGAAATGAGGAAATGCTCGTGTAGACCCTATTGTGTGCAGAAGAAGCATTTTACAAGAGAGTCCAGTGGATTCAGAAGTCTAGAGTTTACAGCCTCGCCAAACTACTTAATAGACAGACGGCAAGTCATGTAACTTCTCTGAGCCTCAGTTTCCCCACTGGAAACACTAAGGATAATAATTCCTGTTCTCCTTCACTCACAAAGTGTTGCTGGCACTCAAATGGTTTGCATGGCAGTGCTTTGTGGAGTATAAACAAACAGGTTCACCTGCCACGTGTCATCAGTCCACCTGCTGGATGCTATGAGAATGCAGAGAGCAATGATCCAGCCATTCCTGTAAGATAAGCATGAGGACAAATGCTTGGGAAACTGTTATTATTGATGTGTAACAAACTACCCCAACATTTAGTGGCTTCAAGCAACAATCATTTCATTGTATCGCACAGATTCTGCAGGTCAAGACTTTGAGTAGAGTTTGGCTGGGTAATTTTTTCTCCTTGTGGCATCAACTGAGATCATTTAGTTGGACACAGCCTGCTGATGGACCAGTTTGGAGAGCCCAAGAGGACTTCACTCACATGTCTGGCACCGCAGCAGGGATGATGGAAGGCTGAACTCATCTAGAACTATCTGCCAGGGCACCTATGTGTGGCCTCTTCAGTGTATGGTCCTCAGGGCTGTTGGATTTCTTGCATGGTATCTGGCTTCCCCCAGAACAAGTGTCACAGTAGAACCAAGTAGTTGTTGCATAGCCATTTAGAATGTAGCTTCAGAAATCACACAGTGTGACTTCCATGACAATTTATAAATTACACATGAAATCAGTCAAGATTCAAGGGAGAGGAGAGGGGTTAGGCTCCATGTGTTGATGAGGAAGTAGTGAAGTCATGTTCTAGAAAAGTATATGATATAGGTAATTTTGTTGTTCCCCTTGGAACATACCATCTGGAAGATTCACTCCTTCCTCTGGCCGCAATGATCCACACCCCTTTACATGAAGAATACTCTCATTCCTTTGCTTAAGAACCCCAGAGCCTTGCTCCATTGTGTCATTGACTCAAGGCCCAGGATCTTATCACCTAGATCAGGTCAAAGTGAGGATGAAATTCCTTGGTACAGATTCTTGGATATAACTCTCCAAGTGTTGTTTGTCTCAATCTGAAGACCTCAGTCTAAAGAGACAAGTTATTTGACCTTTCCACGCTCAATATATGTAAAGGTAAGACCATGATAGTATAATTGCAATAAACATTCCCATTCATAAGAGAGGGAGGACATAGAAGACATAGAGTGATCACTGGTCCATAGGAAATCTCATATCCATCTGGGCTCATGTCATTAGCTCCTTCATTAGGGCCTGTTACTGCTTCCCGGGAGTGATTCTCTGTTTGATTTCCTTTGAGCTCTTGATTCTGCCTCCTAAGTCCTCCTTACTTTTCCATAAAATATATACTGTGTTTGTAGCTGTACAGTTTCCACAGTGGCTTCCCGCCCCTAGGCGCTCGAGGGTCATCAGTCTGTCTTCCTTTCGCATTCTCTCTCTTCCATTTAATTTGAACTGGCTGTGCTTCTGCCAGTACAATTCTGTTAAAAATTGTGTGGATTTTTATTAAGTTTATTGTCTGTTCACTACACCAGAAGAAAACCACGTCCACAACTTGGAGTTGGGCTTGTCTCTATCTGGAGCTCCCTAATGGGCTTCTAGACTACAGAAGAGCTGTTGTCTAACAGAGAAGGTCTGAGACACACGCCTTTCGGATTGTAGAGATTGGTCTCTCGGAAAGGTCTACAAGACGCTCTCCTGAGTATTTCTAAGACCTTAAGAAAGGGTATTATAGTCATACCCTTGATTTCATGGGGGGGGCACATTTTCTGGGATTTGTTCTTTGCATCAAACATCTCTGTTATTTTAGAATTTTCTACTAAAAGAGACTAGAGTTGAGAAAGTTTCATTTTTGAACCCAACAAATCATGGCTTCTATATATTTACTCTAAATTTTGCTTGAAAACCAAATTCCTTCTGTAGTTCATCCACGAATCATCTATGCATCTATGCTTACAAGATGATACGCAGCTAAGAGAAAACAGAATACTCTAAAATTCTGCCTGATACTTTCCTAGCCCGAGCTGTCAGCTTATTAAGTAGATATTCTGTTTTCCTTATTATTGTGGATGATGGTTTTGCTAAATTTCTGCCTCGATATCACCACAGTATTCTTTCCTGCAGCTTCCAATAATATTTTCCTCGCGTTCCTTTAAACTCTCAAAATCTGTCCCCCCGGGGCTTATTTTGTTTCCGACTAAAAGTCTCCTCAAGGTCCTTCTAGGTTTCTCCTGCTACGCGGCCCCAAAAACAATTCTACATACTTTATATGTGTTATAGTGACACCACATTTCCAGGTACCAAATTCTGTTCAAGTTATTATTACTGCATAATAAATGTCCCCAAATTTACTATTATAAACAAAAAAGTTATTCTGTCTTATGTATTCTGCATGTCAGACATTTGGTCAATGCTTGGCTTGGCAATTTTTTTAACATTAACTGAGATCACCTGATGCTATGTATCTGGCTGATGGAATGATCTTAAGGGTTCGAAATGGCTTCACTCACATGTCCAGCACTTCGGCAGAGGTAGCCGGAAGGCTGAATCCACCTGGAACTGTTGCTCAGGATTCCTACATGTGATTTTTCAAGTGGTTTTTCTGTGTGTGGTTTCAGGGTGTTGAACTTTTTCCATGGCAGCTGGCTTCTCCTTGATAAATGGTTCTAAATGGGAGGCAGTGATGTCCCCCAGGGGATATTTGGCAATGTCTGGAGATATTTCTGGTTGTTATTCTGGGGGAGAGGGTGAACAGTGGCTACTGGCATCTGGTTAGTAGAGGTCAGGGATGTTGCTAAAAATCCTAAAACGCACAGGACACCCCTCTCCCCCCAACAAAGAACCATCTGGCTCCAAATGTCAATGATGTCAAGGTGGAAAAGCCTTGTCTTAGAACAGGCATCTTGAGAGTCAGGCAGAAGCTTCGTGGCCTTTTTTTAACCTCGCCTCAAAGACATGTAGAGATTCAGACCAGATTTTTAAGAGAGAGGAATTAAACTTCACTTCTTGATAGGGGGTGGTGAAGTCACATTGTAGAAGAGCAGGTGGGATGGGAAATGTTGTCACAACCATCTTTAGAAAATACGGCGTGCTACAGGAACTGTCAAGGAAACCTGAATGTGATCAGTGCCATGAAAAAGGGGCGAGTACAAGGCTGTAAGGCTGCAGGAAGATCTGTCACTTTTGATTGGAGGGACAAAATGAGGTTTCCTGAAAACATGACAGTGAAGCATTTTTTTAAGTGATGTATTAAAGCTCGAAAGAAGGATAGTGTTTTAAAAAGCTCATTTGGAAGGGAGAACATTCTAGACAGAGGAACAAGAGAAATAAAAGTGTCAATTATTAGGGATTAGTAAACTATATGTATAGCCTTTGGGCCAAGTCCAGCCCACCACTTCTTTTGTTTATTGGAACCCAACCACACTCATTGGGTGGTTGACCACACAGACCATATTGCCCAAGAAGACTAAAATATTTCCTGTCTAGCCCTTTCTGGAAAAGTTTGCTGACCCCTAACCTAGGTCATTAATTGATTTGTTTATTCAACAAAAACTTGTCAAGAGCCCTCAACATGCTAGAAATTGTGTCAGGTGTTTAATATATGATGCTGAGCAAAAACAGGCAAAACAAACATCATTCTATTGTGAAGGGTGATTTCAGAAATTACAGCATTTGAGAGCTCTAAAGAAAATAACAAAGAGAATTGAACACTTGAGAATTTAGGAAGAGTGATTTGGGAGGCTTTATCAAGAGGATAACAGAGTGGGTGAGACCTGCCAGATGGGAAAGAGCCAACCATGGAATGTGAAGGATGGAGATAAGAGTTATCAGGGAAGCGAAGGGTGTCCACAGAGTTCCTAAAGCAGGAAAGATGTTGGCTTGAGAGAGTAATTAAAAGGTGGTCAGCATCTGTGGGGTACAGTGAGCAAAGTGGGCCTCGTGGCCTGAGATGAGGTTGAAGGACAGGCGTGGGCCAGGTCTCAGCGACTCTTCTAGGCCATGAAAATGATACATGCTTTTAATATGAGTTTAACAGGGAACCACTTGAGAATTTTAAGGAGAATGAAATAAAACACTTTTCATTAAAAGAAGAAAAGAAAAGGAAACTGGCTGCTATGTGGGGTTTCACACAGATCAGGGAGGAGTTGTGAGCTAGGTAAAGCAGCTTATGAAGATTCCAGGTAAGAAATAATGATGGCATGATCTAGATACTGTGTTTTTCAAACTTTACGGTGCCTATGCGTGACCTGAGATTCTTGTCAAAATGCAGACACTGACTCAGTAGACATGCGGTGGGGCCAAGATTCTTGGATTTAAACAAGTTCTCAGGTGACCGGGCACGGACCACACATTGTGTAACGAGGGTCTAGAGGTAAAGACATAAAAGGCGGGTTTTAAAAAATGTCTTCTGAATCATTCATTTCACTAACACTTTTTTCATGACTCAAAGTCTTAAAGTAAGTTTGCAAAACAAAACCATGAAAAAGAGAAAATCCAGCCCAGGCACTTCAACCACCATAAATAAATCAGTGCTAATTAAGAAAGCCTTTTGCAGGGCTTCAGATACGGGACCTACCTAGAAGCTTGAGTTTGAGAAAAGCATCCAGTTCCAGCCAGTTGATGAGGAAGGGCATGGTCAATTTTGTTAGTTTTTCTAATAAAATTTTGGGTGAGTCGAAATGAAGAACAGATCATCTCTGCCATACAAGATTTATAGTATATTTGTGAATAGATATGCATTGAATTTAATGTATCATGAAAATCGTCTCTACCAGCAAGGGAGACACTTACTCTTAGTGTAGGGTGCAAGGAGGGATCCTTAAAGGGTAATTAGGAGTCAGAGAACAAAGAAAGAGGAGAGTGTTTTATGGAGACGAAAGAGCCAAAAGTTTATAGAGAGTATGGTGAGAGACACTAGCTTTTACAATGCAAGGTCTCCTGGTGCTGGCTGTTGGCAGGTATCTTGTCAGCCTTCAGACTGATGTATAGTGTAGGTAGTGTGTATAGTGCCATTGATTCTAGTCAATTCTAATGGGCAAGAATTTCTTAAGCTCCTAGGATGGGCCTGTGCCTAATAGAGACCTGAGAGCAAAGCAGGTACTGTCAATGACAATAACTAATGCCTGTTCATAACTAATAACAGATGAGGACATTTGAGGCCAGAGATAGAATATGACCAATTCAAGTCACTTGCCACAAGTGTCCAGCACCCGAGGAGAAGAAACAGAATTCCAGCCTGGCTTGTCTCACGGCAGAGACTGTCTTTGCTAGAATGTGCCATTTATTTAAAGAGACAAAACCAGTACATCTAAAACAATTAGAGATACAAAATCAACCTTACAGTTACAAGCTAGATTGCAGGGCTGTTTCAAAAGCAAAGTAGCCTTATTGTTTTTCTTCCAATTATAAAAGCAATGCGTCCTCTCTGTAAAACATTTCAAACATTTCAGGAGAGTATAGTGCAAGAGATGAACATTCCCACAATCCCATTGCTCTATCTAAGGCCAGAAATAGCCACTGAAACCTACCTTTTGTCTTAGGTGTGCACGCGTACCATCTCACAAAAAGAAATAAGCATTAAAAAGGTGAATCATACTACATATAATGGTAGGACATCTATTTTCCCCCCGCGCTAAGAAACTGTTTGAAGGTAAAACTGCACTTCTGTTCTTCCTAAACCTTTCTAAAGATACAGTCAGTTCTTCTAGATTGATAGGTAATTTCTTGGCCGCTTGATACCTATTTAGCTTCAGCTAGTTCAAGAATGATGACACAAGTGTACCAACATCAGTCATAGTATCCTATCACCATCCTTGCTTTAAAAGTCATCACCCTTGCTGGCAGGTCATAGGTGGTTCACTTGAGAGATTAGAGCCATAATGAGAGACTTCGGCTCTCCAGCACATGGCTTCATCCCTTTCCAAGTCCCTAGCAATGTGTGCATGGGCCTGCGTGTGTACATGTGTTCGTATAAAACAAGTCAGTCGGGTCTGTTTGGAGGCAGGTACGTGCAGTAAGCTCACCCACTTGAGGTGCACACTGTTCGATCAGCTCTGACAAATGCATACAGTAGTATAATCACCACCACATTCAAAATATGACGACTTCCGTTACCCCCACATGGCCCTTCTTCCTCTTTGTGTTCAACGCCTTGCTCCCATTCCTGGCCCCAGGCAACCACGGATCTATTTTCAGGACCAATAATATTGCCTTTTCAAGAAAGTCATGGCAATGGGATCATAAAATCCCTGGTGGCTGGCTTCGTTCACATGGTGTGACGCGTGGGAGCGTCATCCGTGCTGCTGCACGGGCCAGGAGCGTGTTGCTTTTTATTGCTGAGCAGTAGTGCATGGTGTAAGTATGCCACATTTTGTCTACCCAGTCACTGACCACCGTGATCAACATTTGCAGTGTTTCCATTTTGGGGGTATGATGGATAAAGCCTCTAGGAAGACCCACACACCGACCTTTGTATGGACATACTTTATATTTCCCTTAGGGAAGTGACTGGGAGTGGAATTGCTGGGTGGTAGTGTCAGTGTGGGTTTAACTTGAGAGGAAGTTGCCAAACTGTCTTGCAGCCAAAGTGTGGCTGCACCTTTTGCTTTCCAGAGCCTTACCAACACTTGGTAATGTCAGTCTTTGATTTTAGCCACTCTAGTGAGGTTTCGTAGCATGTCCTTGTGGTCTTATTTTGCACTTCACTGATGACTTATGATGTTGAGCTGTATAGTTTCATGTTCATATTATCCTTTTACATATTTCTTGGAAAAATAAGTCCTTTTTCCATTTTTAAAAATTACAATTTCTTCTTATAATTGGGTTATAAGATTGATTCAGGTATAGCAGATACAAGTCCTATAATAGATATACCGATATCTGATATTATCCTATAACTTTTGATTGTTCTGTTCCTCTGTTCTGTTTTTTTTTCTCCCACTCCACCCCCTGGAGGCTCGGAGGAAATCGCTGATGAGTAGGTATGACCTCCCTTGTGTCCGGGCTCCCAGGGAAACTCATTATCACTTGGCTTTTAAAAAGCTGATAAAATTTTGGTCTTTTCTTCTTCTTATCCATTGTTATAACTACGACTTCTTTTCTTCCACACTCTATCAAAGATGGAACATTTCTTGTGTCCTATCTGTCCTTGGAGGGGCTTCTCATCTTTTGAAATTCGTGAGTTTACTAGATGGTTGTGTGACCACAGCTCTCTTAGAAGCTAAATTTTTAAAAATATAGTTTATAGTCAGATTATCTGACTTCTTGTTTGCTACAATGAAAGAAACTTTGTCTTGCTGCTTTCTACATCTTAGGCAGAGAGGAACTGCCTCTATCCTTACTGTTCATGTGACAGAAAGACTCCATCGCTGGCACCATTGGAGTTGGCCAGTCCTTCTATCCCTTTATGGGCCCAGGGAGTCCTGTGTGCCTGTACTTTCAGACAGTGGAGGCTAGCACTGGGGCGTGTTCATGGTCTCCGTCATGAATGACCTGGTTGCCAATGTCGATGGCACTTCTGCTTGTTTTTCTGGGCCTCCTCGCCAGCACCATTGGGGGGGATATCTTTCTCCTATCCTTGCTAAGGGTTTTTCATGAAGCCCCCATTTGTGATAGCTCTCTGGCCACAAGAAACCTTCAGTTTCTCATGGCTCTGCCCTCGGACATTTAACACAAGTTTTGCTGGGGCTTATTTTAAGAGAGTACAGCTTTTACCAAACCACAATTCCCTGCACACATAGTCCTGGGCTGAGACTTTCATTTCTCCCCTGTGAGTCTCTCATTCCCACGTGGGTCTCCTCTTCTCTTGTTAATATACATCCGGAGCTTCAAGAGTGGTCCAGTGGGTACATCTGACCTGATGGTCATCTTCTGTGGTTCATACTCTACAAGGCCCATACCTTAGTGGCCCTGATACAGTGGAATTCCCAAAATGAACTTTTAAATTAGATCTTACTTTTGAAACCTTGGCTACAAATAATATTCTATGTTCAGATTCTTACATTCTGTTTCCAAGATGCTCTTTTGTGTCTAAACATGTCCCTGCATTTAGCCAAAGCTTAAAATGTGCAATTGATTATCTGATACCAGTGCTGGCTGAATGCCTCAACTCAAGCTGATTCAAGATGTGGGTGTCCCCTTGACTCCAAACCCACCCAGGACTGTGGTCCTTTGAAACAGACCCTAAACCCATCTATTCTCCAATAAAAGTGGACAATGAAACAAAAGCTGATAGAGGGATTATTGTTTTAGAAAAGTCCATGCACTGCCATGATGATAAACCCACTGTGGCTTTCACTGCTGGAGCCCATATCCCAGACAAGGCTTGTGAGCTCCGCTGAATGCGGTCACTGGTCAATGAGGGTATGGCTCAATTGGACTCCAGCAATGGCTGTGAGGTATGACAGACATGGTCATAAAAACTTCACTTCCTGGGGCGCCTGGGTGGCACAGCGGTTAGGTGTCTGCCTTCGGCTCAGGGCGTGATCCCGGCGTTGTGGGATCGAGTCCCACATCAGGCTCCTCTGCTGTGAGCCTGCTTCTTCCTCTCCCACTCCCCCTATTTGTGTTCCCTCTCTCGCTGGCTGTCTCTCTCTCTGTCAAATAAATAAATAAAATCTTTAAAAAAAAAAAACTTCACTTCCTGCCTTCAATGCTCTCTTGAAATAAGCTTATCACTGAAGTGGTTGGTCACTTAGTTGTGAAATGTGACTATAGATTATTGATCTGTTATCTTGGTGGATATAGTTAAATATGAGATTTGGGGTTAAACAAACCTACCTTTCATTTCCTCACTTCCTCCCCAGGAATTGGCGAGGCTCTGTATATGAAACTGGTCATATTCTGTCTGTGGGCTGTACAGCAATTGGATTGCCTCTCTTCTCTTCCCCTCTCCCCATGAAAAGAGATGACATCGTAAGAGCCTCTGTAACTAGATTATAGACCACAAAGCCCATTCTTCCAAAGGTGACCTGTCCCATTTATGGTTAATCCCCTGCATTTATTAAAGACAGGGCCACAAAGTCCCAAATCCCCACATCTCACAACTCAAATGCTAACATGAAGAACACCCCGATTGACTCAGGAAATATATTTTCCCGAGACCACTGGTTTATGAAATTTATTCTCCAATTGGCTGATCTCTTGAACAGTTGTTTGTCATAATCAGATTTTGAAACCATATATCTCCTTTCATGGGATGATTGTGCTGTACCCTCTGGCTCCATGCATGCTTCCAGTCTGGGTAGAGCAGACCTCCTGGATGAATGAGAACCATAGCCGTCTTATCAAATCGCAGCAGTTCTTGTTTTGTTTAACAGTGCTGGAAATTCGTTTTTCAGGCACTGATCTTGACAGGTCAGCTGTCAAAAGCGGGTGTCTGTGGCCATAAAATTCATCGATCCCATAAACAAAATTCTGTCTACAAAATATAAGGGGAAGTCAGAATAGACACCCTGATGTACAAATGAAATGGTCTGCAGCTGTATGACTAAGTGTCAGGACTTGTATGGGGGAAAGGTTTTTCTGGCTTCCCATTTATCAAGCCTATCAGCCTCATTTGGCTTTCATTGACTGAAACTTTTCCCCTGGCATTCTGAACCAGGAGAAGCAGGCACCCTCAAGAGGGAAGCTGAATACAGTCTCTCCTAGTCTGGGTCGGCTGCAAGTTTGGGAATCTATTTAAAGGCTTTATTTTATTAAAAAAAAAAAAAAGGAAAGAAAGAAAGAAAGAAAGAAAGAAAGAAAGAAAGAAAGAAAGAAAGAAAGAAAGAAAGAAGAAGAAGAAGAGAGAAGTCCATTGGAGTCTGTTTAGACTGTGCTTTTTCTGTGTTCTGGTCTTATATATCAGGTGTTCAGAGGGATGGCCTCACTCAGAAATGAAGGGTTACTGCTCTGGTCTTAAGATTTGGGCAAGAACACAAGGCTTTGTGGAAATGGGGGGATTCACTCAGCCTGGGGCGGTCGGCTGGAGGCTGATGTGAGGGAATAATAAACTTCCCTGCCCAACTCAAGGATCCTGGTTCCTGGAACATGGTTGCACTTTGATGTGTTTGAAGGCAGAATTTTGGTTTCACTTTGAAGTATTTTTTCTTTCTCTGCTAGAGTACAGGATGCCCTGAAGGCCAGGGAGAGAGGTCTGTATTAAAAAACAAAAACACACAAAAATAAAAACCTTTAAGTCCTCAATACTTTCAGACAAAAAAAAATAGGAGTAATTACAGGCTTGGAGGAATTTTCCCCCCTCTCATGTACTTGTACTTTGATATAAATGGCTTTGCCTTAGGATTGCTGTCCTTCTTTCTTAGTGGAGAAAGGTTGTCTGTCTTCGTGGAGCTGGGCCTCAGCAGTGGCCGCTTCCCTGTCTCCAAACCCAGCAGGCTCACTAGGCCCCACACCGTCTTGGAGAGGTCATAGAATGGGAGACGCCATGTTGAATGAACCTGCAATTGCCTCTTCTAGGAGATGGGGACACCTTGGCCACAGCTCCTGGCAGTCAGAGGACTGATTTATTGGGTTCTCACTCTCAGACTGGTCTTGACACACCAATAGATAATTTAACTCTGATTGCTCCCCTCTATTCAGTCCTCAGTCATACAAATGCGTGTGACAGGATTTTGTCACCTGTGCTCGTTATTTTGATCAAAAGCTTATTTTCCTTCCTGTGAAAGTAGTGAAAAACCTGTTGAAAAGAGAACAGTGTCAAGGAGTTGCAATGATTATTCATCATTCCACCACCTGGATATATTCACATAATTACATTTTAACAAAGCTCCTCCCATGTTTACCACCACCCTTTTAAAAAACCATAATTAAGCTTTTATTGCACATAAAGGTTTATATCCCGATACTTTACTTTGTCATTATTACTTTATAGCAGATTATTTCAAAGTGATTTTTTTCTTTTGAATAGCCCCCAAATATTTGGTAGGCAGGGAAGGTATTCTTATTTTACTTTTTAGATAAGAAAACGGAATCTCAATGGAGTCAAATTTATTCAGAATTTTAAGCACCGCAGTCAAACGTGCTGTCTGAGGTCACCCAGGTAAGTGGTGGAAACACAACTAGAATACAGGTCAGTCGACTACCGAACTTATACTATTTTCACACCTCTGAGTTCCTCTCTTCTTCCCCCGATCTTTACCAGGTATAGTAAAGTTGATCTTCAAGAGGAGAACATGGCTTTCAAAGCAAGGTTGTAAACCCTGAGATGGGAATAAGCAACGCAAGGTCTAGTCCAAGAGCCTGGAATTCTACAGTTTATGAAGACAGGGTTTTGATCTCAGGGGACAAGGTGACAAACCCAAGTAGCACACACAGCAGGGTCACAGACTTAGGTGCAGCATGGAAGACAATGGAGATTATTTCTACTGCAGCTCTGTATAGATGGTGGAGATTGGGCTAATAACATTGCATTAGCTGTAGGGAATGTGTTATACTAATGTAACATCTTAAGTGGGGAAAACTGGATGTAGACTACGTGGACAGACTCTGCACAATATCTACAACTTTTCTGTAAATCTAAAACTATTCTAAAGTGAAAGATTATTTTTTAAAAAATAGGAGTAAAAGTGTACCAGACCCAACCAAAGAGGGACGGTATTACAGGCCGAAGGAACTGAAGGAAGCATGCCTTGTGAGGTGCATGAGGAAGGGGAGGGTCTGGGGGGTTGGAGCGGACTGGGCCTACACAAACTTAAGTGAAGCTGATTGTCAGGCTTGGATCTCAATAAAGCAGGACTTTCTTTTAGGCCAAGCTTCAGAGTGTTAGGATTTATTTTGTAGGAAATGAGAAGTCATTCGAAAATTTTCATTAACCCAGTTCATGTTTGAGTTTATTTATTACAAAGGTGCAAATCAGCACAATGGAGGAGGCTGTAAGAGAGAGGTTGGGGGTAATGAGATCAATGGGGAGGCTGTTGCAATACTCTGGGGTAGGGGGCTGCTGCCTTGAGCCAGGCAATGAGCTAGAAGAAGAAGGTTGTGTGGCCGGACATTGAGAGGCAGGGCCCTTCTCGTAGCTGAGCTTAAAACTCTAGAAGGACAGGGCTTCATCCCAACTGCTTTCTTTTGCCTCCATTATCCATTCTCAAAACTGATTACAATCCCAGTAGACAGACAGGTAAAGTTGGTTTGATCAAGGCCACGCAGAGCCCCATCTGGGTGCTTGCTTATGCACGTGCTAGCACAGAGTGGAGGTGGCCCTTCACCTGTGCCACGGATGTTTGGCAGCATGTGTTAGGAATTCAAGTCCTGCTGCAAGGCAGGATATCTGGTACCTGGAACTGCCATGTCATCGTGAGGACGAGATCACCTTCATTATGTCTTTGTCTGTCATCAAGGTGGTCCAGGGACCTTCTTAACACCACCCCACCCAGGAGGTGCAACACATTACCCATCAGGGTTAAGCAGCTCCAGTGCCTGGGCTAACCAGTTATGGGGATAAGACGCAGGCAGCCCAAATACACATCATGAGTCCCCTGGTCTGTGTCAGAGGGTCCAAAGAATGTAGGGAATTAACACCTTGCCTCTTTTTGTCTGGGTTTGTCTCTTCCCTTTGACCAGTATTTTAATCTAGATGAAGGACTTGATCCTGGGTCCCAGTGCTGTTTCCAAGACCCAAGGGAGAAAGAGCCATGAGCTTTCGTTCTCACTGTGTCTGTTCCCAGAGTGTGGCATCTTTGATGTCCTTGAAGAGGACTTTGGGTAGATTTTAACTGCCCTTTACTGCAGTGCCCCTCAAATTAATGGGTGGTGGCTGTGAGGAGCTCCTCAGAGCACATGGCCATGCTGTTGACTCAATGATTCATTCATCGCTGCCAGACATCTATGACTTAGGGTGGAGTGAGTCTTAGTTGGTATTGTGTCCAAAGTGATAGCCGGAGTTTCTAAGTTCCTTTCAAACTGCTTCTACAACCATGTATCTCATTCTGATATTCCTGCTTTAGGCCTCAGGGTTCTAGTATCTTCCAGGTGGCATGGTCCCTCAGATTCTGCCACTGTGGCCTCATAGTCAAAGCTCGGAGTGCAGAGCCCGCTGTAGATATCAAGGCTAAGGGACATGCTGGGAGAGTAGGCGTGTCCTTAGGTAGCGCTATTGGTGACTTCTTTAGGGCACCTGGTGACATTTCTCCCCAGAGGGATAGTTCTGCGCAGCCCAACTAGGGGACTTGTGGGTTTCGTCCGATGAAAAGTAGATGCTGCCCGCAGTGGTCTACTTCTTTAACGCCTTGCTGCTTAAATGGTGGTCATGGATCGTCAGCAGCAGGATCACCTGGGAGCTTGTTAGATAGGAATAATCACAGGCCCCAGAAGCAGCAAGTGTATATAAAATCCCTGGATAATTTGTGTGCATGTTATAGTTTGAGGACCCCCCGCTTTAATCTATAGCAGAGGTTTACAACCCTGGCTGTGCATTAGAATCACCTGGGGAGCTGAAACATTCATATCTAGCCCACTACAGACCAATTAAATTCAAATCTCTGGGGGTGAGGCCCAGCCTTCAATATGCTTTAAAAGCCTTCTTAAGAGAATCTAATATGCAGTGACCTAGAAGAACAGGGTTTCTCAATGAGGACCACTGCGGAAGCATTACAATTCCTCATGCCTGTGTGCTGAGATCCTGATTAAGTTGAGATGGGGGCTGGTATCTGTGTGTGTGTGTGTGTGTGTGTGTGTGTGTGTGTGTGTGTGTACATATATATATATATACATATACATATAAATATATATATTTGTTTATATATTTTTTTACATTTCACCAATTAATGATTGAGAATCATTGATCAGAGAAAGATTTCATCGTGGTTCCCGGGCCCTGCAGGGAGGCAGAGACGGGAAGCAGTCTGGAGAACATCTGTGTCTCCTGTCGTTTCTGAGCCGGTACAGGGGCTCTGGAACCCCCTCAGGGGGCCCGTCAGCGATGCATCAGGCTATGGGAGAGACTCTGTAGGCTCAGGAGGTTGTGGCAGATCCAGAGCACGTGTAGTCTTGGCCTGTACCTGCAGAGCAAGGGAAATCGTGACATTTGCCCTACAGTGAAGACAGGCAGCGAGCTCTTGACCCCGCTTGCAGTAGACATCAATCAGGGTGCAAGAAAGCCGCACATGGGGGTCTTCGTTACCCGCGTCCCTGCTGAGCCTCATCCTGCCTTGATGGCAGCAGTGGCTGATTTCAAAGGCCCTCTGGCCTAGGCAAGTCGAAGGAGTAATTACAGAAAGAAGATACTTTGTGGGAGACACGGTGACATGACCTCAATGGGTGGACAGAATAAAATTAGACAATGGTCATTCTAGAAACAAGTTCTTACCAATTGCTTTTATTTTAAAGATGTGGCAAGTCCTCAAGTTCCAGAGGAGCTGATGGGGGAAGTGGAACTTTCTGTCACACCTTTATTCTTTCTAAGGTTTTAAGATGGCTCTGAGTCTCTGGGACACTGAGGGGACTGCTGTCCTCCAGCTGCCTGACTCAGGATCCCAGTTTGAGAGGCAAGTTCCTG
The DNA here is from genome assembly GCF_024610735.1 of Ursus americanus. Classification (NCBI taxonomy): domain Eukaryota; kingdom Metazoa; phylum Chordata; class Mammalia; order Carnivora; family Ursidae; genus Ursus; species Ursus americanus. The sequence goes on from NC_142132.1 coordinate 42,281,043, forward strand.
AGGTGCATACAGGTGCCCGTTCTGTCCCTCACACTCCCTTTTTCCTTCACAGCTGGCGACGTGGGACTCAGAGAAAGGCCTGAATGGCAGCCTGCAAGAGAGGCCCATGGGCAGCCGCCTCCAAGGACTGATTCTCAAAGTGGTGACTGTCTTGGTAGGATCACGGGCATGTTGGGGAGTTTCACCATTCAGGCTTTTGAGTCAGAGGCTTCTCTCTGTTCAGCTTAATGCTGGGTTTGGAGAGAAGGGGATCTCGAGTAGTGTCTTGAGTGTTCATAAGGCCTTTCTGGCAAATAGTTTTGCAAACTATGAAGGAAGAGTAGGGCTGGAGATTCTGCCCCAGGGTCTTTCACAGGAGGCGGCTGGGCTACTCTAGAGAAAGACCGCTAATCTAGAGCCACTGCTGAGCTTCCACGTAGGCATAGCTCTACTTGTTCCTGGATGTAAACAGTAGCTTGACCTACTGATGGTCTCAGGAGAGCTTGGCTGAGAGCCAGAGTCCCCAGAAAGATGCTTGGAGGAGGACACTCTTCCAGCACCCAATCCCACTGATGGCCCCATGTGATACAAACTTCCTAACAAAGACCCTTTGTTGCAATTTTTCTGCACGGTTGTCCTGGAATCATGGACTTTTACATGTTTAAGAGACCTTAGAAGCATCTTCCTATCAATTTCTTCCTTCACCTTTTCAGGGCTGTAGGAGACGTTTTCGATTTACCTCTTATTAACTGGTCAGACGTGGTTCAGATGGCCCCTCTGTCACATCTCCTTGGCTCTAGAAGCCTTTGGCAGCAGTGTTCCTGTATTCCTTGTATGGACATCACAGAATAAGAATTATACCATAACCCCCCACACCCCCAGTTAAACTAATGAGGAATATTCTCTGGGGATGTTTGCCAAAAGTCCCTCCTTGTTCAGTTTCATAGGATTGTGGTGAGGAAGGCTGAGGTGTTTTCCGGAGAACCACATGCCCTACGGGAGCGCACATGACACAGCACAAAATGTGTGAATGTGGCTTTGGGCTCGGAAACTGTGGGGTTTAATTCTGTCCTGTCTTTTGACTTATGGTGTGACCTTCTCCCATGAATCAGAATCCATTTTCTAGTACAATCTGATAGATGTAATACTGTCTTCTCTCAACCTAATATCATAGAGCTTTTATTGTCGTTCTTTATCCTGGTGAGAAGTAACCACATTTCTTATGTGGATCCTGAAGAATTACAGCATTTCCTAAGGACAGAGTCCTGAATGTCACAAATAAAGGAATGAAAAGAAATCATGTCATTCTGGCCATGGGGTTCTGAGCAGAGGCTGGGATAACATCACACGGGACAAGTAAATCTCCATTCCTCCCTCAGTATGCTGGTTGGAAGGATCTTCCACTCGACTGTGCTCTGAGTGTCCATAAACTGCTTTAAAAAAGGGCAGAGATGTTCAGACTCCAGTCCTAAATTGGATAAATACATGCCCATGTTTGCAAGCATTCTAAAGCTGTGATTCATCAGATTGGTCTCTCCAAAAACACCCTGGAAAAACCTGTTATTTAACTGAAGAACATCTGTTCTGTTGTCCCCAGGAAGAGCCTTTCGTGATGGTGGCTGAGAACATCCTTGGACAGCCCAAGCGCTACAAAGGGTTCTCCATAGATGTCCTGGATGCATTGGCCAAGGCTCTGGGCTTCAAATATGAGATTTACCAGGCCCCCGACGGCAGGTATGGTCACCAGCTCCATAACACCTCCTGGAACGGGATGATCGGGGAGCTCCTCAGCAAGGTAGGTCCAAAAGCAGGACCATGAGGAGGGACACCCTAGTCTGCCTCTGGGGTGATATTTGTATTTGGCCCATTAGGCAGTTAGAACCTTGGAACTAGCTAAACAGATCACAGGTTACCACTCTACATTCACTAGAGCTCTCTTTTCTTCAACCCACCCCTCCCCACCATATCCACTTCTATTCTTTTACTTTCTCATTCCCTGGCACTCTGTGTTTTCTTTCCATGCCCGCTGCTGCCATTCCTTTCGAGTCTGTCCATTGAGCCTGCTCTGTCATGCACCCTTTCTGTAACCCACCCCCACGTTTGGGCTGAAATAGGAACTTAGTTCTCATGGGAGGTATGCGTGAGTGCTTATTCTTTTCTTCCTCATGGCCCACAGGTGGGGTGTGTATATACAAGTGCGTGTGTGTGCATGAGTGTGTGCGTGTGTCTGCATTGTTCTGTGTAAGTGATACGACATTCCCCAGCTCCTCAGATTAATTTCAAATAATTACTCTTCCTCTCTCCTATAGAACCTGGGTCCTCATTGAGACTCATGGTATGAGGCCAGTTCACTGTGTCCCCATCCTCACCCCTGTCATCCCCTGACCTCTGGGTCATTTCCTGACAGTCATTTATGATGGTGGCATCTGCTCAACCCCTCCCTCTCTAGTGTTGCTGCTGCCACCAACTTTGACGTTGCAGACGTTCCTAGGCCAACACTGGGCTCCCGATGTTTTGACCGTCTCACCTCCAGTGACCTTGGTTTGTGCCCCACATCAGTGCCTGTCCCCACGCATTTTGTCAACATCTTATGTGTTACCATCCCTGTCCCACTCCATGACTATGACCTATTGTCCTTCTGACTCTTTTGAACCTTTGCTCCTAAAACACAAGTCCTTTGCTTTCTAAACCCATTAAGGTAGACACCGTCTCTCCCATTTCTCCTACGCTTTTTTAAAAAAACAATTTTCTTGCAGTACTAATTTATGTATAAAATTCACCCATTTTGGATATACAATTCAATGATTTTTAAGAAAGCTACTGAGTTATGCAACCATCATCATAATCTAGTTTTAGAATAATTCCATCAACCCAGTGAGATTCCCTCACACTTATTTATAGTTAATGCCATTTCCAACCCCAGCCCTAGGCAACCTTTGATCTATTTTCTATCTCCATAGATTTGCTTTTGTGAACATTTAATGTAAATGGAGTCATACCATACATGGTCCTTTCCACTTAGCACATGTATTTGAGGTTCATCTTTCTTTAAGATTTTTGAGCCCCTGTAATACTGTATACTTTCCTGCCTGGTGTGCCCTCAGTTCTTGACCAGATAATCCTGTTCCCTTTATCTTTTGTGACTGTCTTTGTTCTTGGTTTCTTACGTACTGAAACCCTAACTTGAATATATTATCTACCCTCTGACTCTGACATCCAAGTTGCTGCATACAATTAGAGAAGAAAATCACACATTTGTCCATATGGATAGATGAACAATGTGTGGCCTCGAACCTCAGCTAGGCCTTCGGGACAGCCCAAGTTCCTTAACTTGTCCTTTGTTGGACCCCTTGGCTATATCCCTTAGAGACTGTTTCAAAAGTTTGTCTTTCTCTTTAAGCAACCTAGAAGTCTTCTCTCCTAAATTAAAAAAAAAAAAAGTACTCCTATATTAGGCAAAGAAATGGAGATTTGTGGGCTTGAAATACTACTTCAACTACCTATGAAATTCACATCTGCAGACACCTGCTCGTACTCCAGGTTCAGAGGTGGGAGTGTTTTCCCCCGTGTTACAGGTCACCCTCTACCCGTGTCGTAAGTCGATCCCTTGTGCTTTTTCTGGACCTGGCTTCATAAATTACTTTCCCGTCTTCCTATGCTGTAAACCTGCGCGGCTCCGCTAGATCTCTTCTTAGTCCTTACGTAGGCTCCGAATGCTCCATATCCTTAAAAACAAATCCCTGGATCTTGAGTTTTTGCAAAGAGAGGCAAGAACCAGACATACAAATGTGACAAGTCTAAGAGGAGAGCTTCACCATCATTACCTCCAACATTTTTTCTTTTTACTCTAGATATGTTGTTGGATTTCACAGTTTATTATTATTATTTTTTATTTCATAGTTTAGAACATCCTTATATCTGCCTCTCTAGCCCACATATTAAATCTCATAAAAAATTTTCTGATAAAGTCTTCTTATGTATGTTTTCCCAATTTAATTTATATTTTTAAAGATTTTATTTATTCATTTGAGAGAGAGAGAGACAGTGAGAGGGAGAGAGAATCTGAAGCAGACCCCTTGTTGAGAGCAGATCCTGACTTGGGGCTTGATCCCACAACTACGAGATCATGACCTGAGCTGAAACCAAGAGTCAGCTGCTTACTGCCTGAGCCACCCAGGCGCCCCTAAAATAAACTTAGTTCTGATGATGCCTCCTGCATAGAAGTCCAAGAGCCAAGATCAGGATGATCATGGTATATTTTGGTGCCCTTGTGGTTGAAGGGACTGGTGGCCCATTATTGGCCTCCGTCATGCATCCAGTCCTAATTATCCTAACCTCCACCAGTCTTGGCAGCTTTAATCTCACAGTCTAGTTCCATCTTAATGGATTCTTTGTCTATTTTTAAAATTAAGCCCATCTTGGAAAGAAAAATCTTGCAAGGTACTTTTGGGGTCAAAGTATAGCATGTCCAGAAGGTCCCCTCCCAACATGGCTTTACTATATGAAGAATCAACCCATATGTTGAGAGGCCATGAATTAAGGGCCGTGGAAGATCAAGAAAAGTAGATAATCCCATTTTTCTTGGAGGATATGACTCTCTGGCATAGAGTCTGCATATAAAACAACCAGGGACTGTTTATAACTTCTGAAGTATCTCAGGAAAAGCATCCATGTGGGCTAATGGAAGTTTGGAGAAGCTTGATGGAAGTATAGGAAGGATACAAATAAGCCTAGAAGAAGATAGAAAGGACTTCTTGGTTGGGGGCAGGGACGGGGTAGAGGGAAATAACCAGCAAAAGAAAGAAGATGGTGAAAGTTTGTGAGGACAACAAGAAAGTGAAGAAAAACTACAATTCAAACAGACAACTTAGTGTTGAATTTTTTTTTTTTTTTTTTTTTTTTTTTTACGGTATTCAAGGTCACAGGCTGTCCTGTCTTGAATGCATTTCCTCTGGAAGGAATAACCTAAAGGGTAGAGGGCAGGCCTTGCCCCAGGGTGGGACCCAGCAGGAAGCGAGAACTGCTGTCTGATGAGTTGGTTTTGCCTTTCAGAGGGCAGACCTGGCCATCTCCGCCATCACAATCACTCCGGAGAGGGAGAGCGTCGTGGACTTTAGCAAGCGGTACATGGACTATTCGGTGGGGATCCTAATCAAGAAGCCCGAGGAGAAAATCAGCATCTTCTCTCTTTTTGCTCCGTTTGATTTTGCCGTGTGGGCCTGCATTGCAGCGGCCATCCCGGTGGTGGGCGTGCTGATATTTGTGTTGAACCGGATCCAGGCCGTGAGGGCTCAGAGTGCTGCCCAGCCCCGACCATCCGCTTCGGCCACCTTGCACAGCGCCATCTGGATAGTTTACGGAGCCTTCGTACAGCAAGGTACGTTCCTGGTTTCCTGATGTTGCGGGATAGCCCCGAGGGCCGGGAAGAACTTGCCCATTGACAGAGTTCTTAGATGCGTTTTGGAGAAGTCATTTTAAATGCAATTTTATTTAATCTCTAGGACGGTACTAATATCAGGCTGCACCCAATTTCTCTGAGTAATATCAGATAGAAATTAAATGAAGTGACAAGGAACTCAACTTCAAAGCCTGATTCTCCGCTTTAGATAAAATTAACTTTGGAGTTCTGCTTTGCACTTTTCTCCCCTCCCACATCAGGTTGATTGTTATGCACATGGGGTTGTCAGATGAAACTGAATCTTGCTTAAATTTGAAGTCTTAATAGGAAAAAAAAATCACAATTGTTTTGCAATCCTCTGAGCAGTCCTCCACCCAGTGTTGAGATACAAAGTCTCCTTTCTCTGTGAAGTCTGGAGAGCACTTGGTAAGTTACAGGATCTTGCAGTTTTGACCCAAGCAACAAATTGCAAAGTTCCTAATGTGAGTGTTGGCCTTGTTTGCACCATGGCAAAACATGTATCGCCTGTTTGCAAGGTTATATAAGAAGTGTCAGTGAAACGCTTTCTTCTGCTACCACCTGAGGGACCAAGGAGAAATAATTGGCCTCCACGGGGCAGCTACTGACTGCAAGTCACAGGCAATGATTTCTGAAAATCCTAGGAAAAAAGTCATCCAGTGAGGGCTGAATATTAATAAAAGCGAGATCTCATTTCTGAGGTTTAAAAGAAAGCTAGGGAACCCTCCAGGTAGGAGGTAATTCTATATTTACAGAATTCCTGAGACGACTCTCTATGAATTTGAAATTGGAAAAGGATCTTACATCATGTTGCAGCCCTGGAAGTATGCAACTCAGTGAGCTAGAATCTTCTAACTGGAAGATTTTGATATTCAGAACTCTACCCTTGGTGTTTTGACAAACATCACATCACTAAAAGGCCAATCCTGGATTTTTCGTATTTGGTGGTCCTCCACCCCTTTCCAAGATTGGTGGTCTTTGGATTCTTCCCCAGGATTGTCACAGTCCCCCATAACTAGCCAGCAGCTCACTTCCCTGCTCCCCAGCCCAACCCCAATGGCGGTTCCCTGAGCCAGGCCCCAGGGTGGAGCTGGAGCATTTCTGTGGGGATGCGAGTGAGAGTAGACACCCAGGGCCAATCCATTTTGCTGGCCTCCTGTAGGTGGTGAATCCTCAGTGAACTCCATGGCCATGCGCATCGTGATGGGCAGCTGGTGGCTTTTCACCCTCATCGTGTGCTCCTCCTACACAGCGAACCTGGCGGCGTTCCTCACAGTGTCCAGGATGGACAACCCCATAAGGTAAGATCCATTCCTCCTTCCAGATCTGGGAACATTCAGCTCCGAAAGGCTGTAAAGACAGAGTGCAGCCTCATGTCCTGGAGGCAGGCGGACTCCGATCCTGGCTATGCAGTTGGATGACCGTACTCTTGCGTGCGTGAAAAGCTTCACTCCTCTTGTAGTTTACTTCATACACAATTATATAAGTGCATAAATGAATTAAATAATACTTCTCTGAACATTTAAATGCTGCTTATAAGACTAAGAAATCAAAACATTAAAAATTAACGAATTAAATTTCCTCAGGCATTTAAACGTTGATTACAAACTTATTTAATCAAAATTTTCTAAACATTACATTAAAATTAATTAAGACCACAAGTCTAAGGTATTTTTTCAAATCTTCAAACACCTTAAAATTATTTTTAAAAACATGCCATTATCACAGTGATTAGAAAACTTATTTCACTTATATTTATAAAATTATAAAATTACTGAAGCCAGGGAGTAAAATCATTCCTTTGTTTTATCAAAGTGTTAAAAATATGGCTTGAAAGAATTAGTTCAACATAGTGAAATAACGGGAATGCCTTTGTTTTAGGAGCAGATTTCCACCTACTGTGTAATTTACAAGCGAACTTGGGCAAAGTGAAGGGGTATTGGAAATGTGGTGACTGAAGTAACCAAAGACACAGATCTAGTCTACATTTCCTTGGGTTCAATATCGGCTTCAATATCCCCTCTCACTTGATCCCTGATTATAGTGTGTAATTTCTCCTTCAATTCATCATACTCACTATCATTACATGGATTCTTTCGATCTACAGCCCTCACTGGCCATCCATACTTAACCAGCTTCTATGGCTCCCAGCTGCCTATTTAAAGGAGTTCAGCCTCTGGCCAGGATTCAGAATTTAGTATGATGTTATCCAGTTTTATTTTTTAGTTGGCATTTTTATCGAGATAATTATAGATTCACATGCAGTTGTAAGAAATAATGCAGCGAGATCTCATAATATCCTTTAACTGGTTTCCCCCAGTCGTAACATTTTGCAAAACTGTAGTATCTTATCACAACCAGGGTATCGACATTAATACAGTTGACTGATTCTATTCGGATTTCTCCTCTTGCACTCATTTCTCTGTGCATGTGTGTGTGTGCATTTGGGTCCACGCAATCTTATCCCATGTGTAGGTTTGTGTATTCACCACCATGGTAACGATGCTAAAGAATTTTATTCCTACAAGGATCCCTTGTGTTTTCCTCTTATAACGACACCCATCTCCTGCACACTTCTCCCCCTTCTTCCCCTCTGGTCTTGTTCTTAACCCCTGGTGACCACTAACGTGTTCTCCATTTCTAAAATGTTGTCATTTCAGGGCACCTGGATGACTCAGTCAGTTAAGTGTCCAACTCTTGATTTCAGCTCAGGTCATGATGTCAGGGTCCTGGGATCGAGCCCTGCTTCGGGCTCATGCTCAGTACCGAGTCTGCTTGCCCCTCTCCCTCTGCTCCTCCCCCCTGCTCACTCTTTCTCTCTCTCTGTAAAATAAATAAGTAAATAAAATCTTTAAAATGTCATTTTGAATATGTTATATAAATGGAATCATAGCTTTTGGATTGCCTTTTTCATTTAGAATAATTCTCTGGAGATGCATCCAGGTTGGTACGTGTCTCAATAATTCATTGCTTTTTTCTGCTCAGTAATATCCCATGTACCACAGCTTGTTTAACTGTTCACACACTGAAGGACATCTGGGTTGTTTCCACTTTTATGCAATTATGAATAAAACCATTATGAATATTTGTGTGTAGGTTTTGGTGTGAACTACAAGTTTTCATTTGTGATACATATGTATCCAAGAGTGCAATTGCTGGGTCATATGGTAATTGCATGCTTTATAAGAAAATATGCTTTATAAGAAACCATCAAACTGTATTCCAGTGACTCTGCGATTTTATATTACTAGTAGTGATGTGGGAATGATCCAGTTTCTTTGCATCTTTGCCAGCATTTAGTATTTTCAATATTTTTTTATTTTACCATTCTGATAGGCATGAGTGATAGCTCATTCTGGTTTTAATTTGCATTTCCCTAATGAGTAATTGTGTTGAACAACTTTTCATGTGCTTATTGCTATCTATATAATAACCTCTTTGGTGAAATACCCATTTTTATATATTGTACCCATTTTCTTATGTTTTTTCTTTCTTTCTTTTTTTTTAGAGAGAGAGAGAGTGCAGGCACACCCATATGTGAGCAGGGGGAAGGGCAGAGGGAGAGGGTGAGAGAGAATCCCAAGCAGGCTCCACTCAGCATGGAGCCTGACTTGGGGCTTGATCTCACGATCCTGAGATCATGACCTGACCCAAAATCAAGAGTGGGATGCTTAACCAACTGAGCCACCCAGGCACCCCTTGCCCATTTTCCAACTGGATTGTTTGACTACTACTCTTATGTTTTGAAAGTTCTTCGTATATTTTAGATACTAGTTCTTTTTCAGACATGTTGTTTGTAAATATTTTCCCCACTCTGTACTTTCTCTTTTCAACCTCTTAATAAGGTCTTTCACAGAGAAAATTTTTTAATTCCTCTGAAGTCCAATTTATAAATTTAGTCTTTTGTGAATCATACCTTTGGTGTCAAGTCTAATTCTTGCCTACCCCTAGACCATGAAGATAATCTCCTGTTTTTTTTGTGTTTTTCCTAAAAGTGTTGTAATTTTACATTTAACATTTCGGTCTACAGTCAATTTTGAGTTAATTTTTGTATAAGGTATGAGGTTTAGGTGAGTTTTAGATATATAATTACAATAATTATATATGGTTTTATCTATGAATGTCCAATTGCTTTAGTGTCATTTATTAAAAAGGTTATCTTTCCTTCATTGAATTGCTTTTGTAATTTTTTCAGGAATTAGGGCACATTGTTGTTCTATTTCTGAGTTTTCCATTCAGTTCCATTGATCTATGTGCCTATGCCTTTGCCAATACCGTGCTGTCTTGGTTACTATAGCTACAGACTAAACCTTAATATTGGGCAGAGTGATTCCTCTGATTTTATTTTTCTTTGTTCAGATTGTTTTAACTATTCTAGGGCCTGTGCCTTTCCACAGAAATTTTAGAATAAGCTTGTCTATGTTTATAAAAAAAAACTTTTCCATGGTTTTGATAGGAGTTGCATTAATTATAGTTGAAACTGCATTAAACCAATAGATCATAACTTGCTGAGCTTATTTATCCTGAATGGGTATTGGATTTCTCAAATGCTTTTTTTTTTTTTTGCATTGCTTGACATGACTGTATGATTTTTCTTCTTTAGCTTACTAATATGATAGATTACATTAGATTGTTTTTCAAATGTTATGTACCTTGAATGAATCTCACCTGGTCATGAACTATGATTCTTTTCATATATTTTGGATTCTGTTTGTTGATATTCTGGTGGAGGATTTTTGCATCTAAATTTATGAGAAATATTGGTTTGCACTTTTATTTATTGTCCTGTTTCTGTCTAGTTTTGGTTTCAGGGTAACACTGGCTTCATAAAATGATTTAAGAAGTCTTTGCTCATCTTCTATTTTCTAAGAGAGATTATATGAAGTTGGTGTTAATTCATCTCTGTTTGGTATAATTCTCCAGGGAAACCATCTAGAAGATTTCATATTCTTGGAGCTTTTAAATTAATAATTAAAATTTTCATAGCTATAGGGCAATTCATATTATCTATTTCTTCTTCAAGTGTAGTTCATTTATAGTATTGTTCATGTTTTCCATTTACTTGCTGATCTGTTGTTATCAATTATTAAATGTGGGATATTAAAATCTCCAACCATTTTTTCAGAACCGCCTATTTCTCCCTTCAATTTTATCAATTTTGATTCATATATTTTCGGATTTTAGGTGTATATATATTTTGAATTATAATTGTTTTATATTCTTATCAAATGACCCTTTTATCATTATATAATGTCCTTTGTCTCTTATAAAAACTTCCCTTAAAGTGTACTTTGGCTGGTATTAGTATATTACTCCAGTTCTCTTTTGGTTATTTGCACAAAAAATATTTTTTATTCTTTAATTTTCAATCTATTTGTCTTGGAATCTAAAGTGAGTCACTTCCATACAACATATAGTTCAATTATGTTTTTTAATCTGTTCTACCAATCTCTGTTTTTTTTTTGTTTTTTAAGATTTTATTTATTTATTCGACAGAGATAGAGACAGCCAGTGAGAGAGGGAACACAGGCAGGGGGAGTGGGAGAGGAAGAAGCAGGCTCATAGCAGAGGAGCCTGACGTGGGGCTCGATCCCATAACGCCGGGATCACGCCCTGAGCCGAAGGCAGACGCTTAACCGCTGTGCCACCCAGGCGCCCCCTACCAATCTCTGTTTTAATTGGAGAGTTTAATCCACTTACATCTAATGTAACTAGTGATAAGGAAGAATTCACTTCTGCCGTGTTGTTGTTTGTTCTCTTTATGTCTTAACACCTCTTTTGTTCTTCATTTCCTCCACTCCTGCTTTTCTTTCTGTTAAATAGATATATTCTGTATACCATTTTAATTCCCCTGTTGTTTCTTTCACTATATATATTTTTGAATTGTGTTTTAGTGGTTGCCCTAGGCATGTCAATTAATGTCTTAATTTATAAGAATCTAATTTGAATTAATGCCAACTTAATTTTAATAGTATAAGAAAATGTTTTTCCTATGTCACTCTGTTCCACTCCACCTCTTCCCCAACAACTCCTTTTTGAAACTTCTGATCCCTTACTTTTTAGGAAGTGATTAAAAACTTTTTCCCTATTTATTTGATAGATAGCCTTCTATATTTAATTTTTAAATTGTTATTTTTTATTGTTTTTTACTTATTGAATAAACTTCATAATTTTTAAAACAACTTTTGATATTAGAATATATTATTACATGTTTATAGTTTTTAATTTTAATTTTAAAATTGTGATAAAATATACATAACATCAATTTTATCATTTTAATCATTTTAAGTGTGCAGTTTAATGTCATTAAGTACATTCACATTGTTCTATAAACATCACCACCATCCATCTCTAGAACATACTGCAAAACTGAGAGTCTATATAATACTCCCCATTCCCCACTTTCACAGACTCTGGAAGCCACCGTCCTGTTCTCTGTTTCTATAAGTTTGACTACTGTAGGTACTTTATATAAGTGAAATAATACAGTTTTTGTCCTTTTATGACTGGCTAATTTCACTTAGCATGTCTTAAAGTTTCATCCATGTTGTAGCATCTGTCAGAATTTCCTTCCTTTTCAAAGCTAAATAACATTCCATTATATGTATATACCACATTTTGTTTATACATTCATCTGTTGAGAGACACTTGTGTTGCTTCCATTCTTTGGCTATTTAATACTGCTGCTATAAACATGAGTGTACAGATATATGTTCAAGTCCCTGCTTTCACTACTCTTGGGTATATACTCAGAAGTGGAATTGTTGGATCATATGGTAATTCTGTGTTTGTTTTATTAGGAACTACTTTACCATATTCTACAGCAGTTTCACCATTTCACATTCCCACCAGCAGCTCACAACGTTTCTAGTTCCTTCATATCCTCACCCATACTTATTTCCTATTTTGTTTTTATTTTTGGTTTCATAATAGCTATCCTAATGGTGTGAAGTGGTATCTCATTTGGGTTTTGATTGGCATTTCCCTAATAATTAGTGATGTTGAGCATCTTTTCATGTGTTTTTGGCCATTTGCAAATCTTCTTTGGAGAAATGTCTATTTAAGTCTATTGCCCATTTTTAATTGGGTTGTTTGTTTTTGTTACTGAATTGTAGATATATATATATATATTATTAATATATATATATTAATATCTCATCAGATATTGATTTGTAAATATCTTCTCCCGTTTTATGGGTAACCTTTTAATTCTGTTGGTAGTATTCTTGGGTGCAGAGGAATTTTTAATTTTGATGAAGTCTGTATTATCTATTTTTTGTTGTTGTCACCTTTGCTTTTATTGTCATATTTAAGAAATTATTGCCAGATCCAATGTCATAAAACCTTTGCCATATGTTTTCTTCTAGGAGTTTTATAGTTTTAGGTCTCATATATAGGTTTTTGATCCATCTTGTTAATTTTTGTACATGGTGTAAGTTAAGGGTCCTACTTCATTCTTTTGCATGAGGATATCCCGTTTTCCCAGTACCATTTGTTTAAAAGACTGTCCTTTCCTCACTGAATGGTTTTGACACCTTTGTATGAAATCATTTGGACATATATGGGATAGTATTACTGGGCTTTTTATTCTATTCCATTGGTCTATGCATCTGCCTTCATGTCAGTACCACACTATTTTGATTACTATAGCTTTGTAGTACATTTTGAATTCAGGAAATTTGAGATCTCCAACTTTATTCTTTTTCAAAATTGTTTTGGCTATTTGGGGTTCCTTAAGGGGGAAACTTTAGAATGGATTTTTGTATTTCTGCCTGAAACATCATTGGAATTTTGATAGAGATTGCATTGAATTTGTGGATTGCTGTAGGTAGTATTGACATCTGAGCAATATGAAGTCTTTCAATCCATGAACATAGATGTCTTTCCGTTTATTTGTGTCTTTAATTTCCTTCAGAAACATTTTTTAGTTTTCAGTATACATGTCTTTGCCTTTTGGTTAAGTTTATTCTTAGGTATTTTATTCTTTTTGATATTATTATAACTGGAATTGTTTTTGTATTTCCCTTTCAGATTGTTCATTATTAATGTATGGAAATGCAACTGATCTTGGTGCATTGATTTTTTTATCCTACAACTTTGCTGATTTATTAGTTCTAATAGTTTGTGTGAGTGTGTGTGTGTGTCCAATTTTAAGGTTTTCTACATATCAGGCAGGTCATGTTGTCTGATAGCAGAGATACTTCTATTTCTTTCATTCCAATTTGAAATTTTTAAATTTATTTTTTCTTGCGTAATTGTCTGACTATGACTTCCAGTACTATGTTGAATGGAAGTAGTGAAAGTGGACGTTCTTGTCTTGTTCCTGACCTTAGAGGAAAAGCCTTGAGTATGATGTTAGCTTTGAGTTTCTCACATATGGTCTTTATTGTATCAACGTAGTTTTCTTTTCTTCCTAGCCTGTTGAGTTTTTATCATGAAAGGATATTGCATTTTGTCAAATGCTTTTCCTGCCCTAAGATGATAATGTGGGTTCCCCCCTTCATTTGCATAATATAGTATTATATGCTGATGGCTCTTTGTATGTTGAACCATCCTTATGTTTCAGGAACAAATATTGGTTGGTACTGGTGTGTAATTTTTTAAAAAAATATGCTGTTGAATTAAGTTTCCTGGTATTTTGTTGAAAATTGTTGCATCCACATTACTCAGGAATATTGGTCTTCAGTCTTCTTTTCCCGTACTGTCTTTTTTGGGTTTCAGTGTCAGGGTAATACTGGCCTCATAAAATGAGTTAGGAAGCATTCCCTCCTCTTAAATTTTTTGGGTAAAAATTTGAGGAGGATTGGTGTTCATTCTTCTTTACATGTAGATTGTATGTTTCTAGGAATTTGTTCATTTCGTTAAGGTTTCCAATATATTGGCAGACAATCATCAGGTAGTATGATATAAATATATTTAATCTTCACTCATGTCTACTTATGCATTCTACATTGTTTTCATGATGTTTAGCATTCTATTACCATTGTTATTACTATAGTCCCCCTGCCCCCACCACCACAACTGGACGTTAAGCATCCTCTTTTAACCGCCAGCGTTTTCCTTCAGGCTTAAAAACACATGCATTGCTGTTTCTCTTTCAGCATCAAGTGTGAAACCATATATTTATATCTCTCCCTATGTAAGATGATACTGAAATACCTTTTTGTCCTCCCCTCCTTCCACCTACTCAATCAGGTTTTGGTAATATAATCTGAGATTTTAGGCCCAGTTTACTATTGTTATTTATTTCCTTCTCCTCCTCCTGCTTCTAATATCTGATGGTTTCTCTAATATATATATATATATAATTTTCATTTTCATTCTTTTATTATATCACATCTACATTTATAGTCATTATTTGGACTGAAGTCTATGTTCCAGGGATTTCAGTGATTGTTGAATGTCTTTCTATTCTGTGATTTAGCCATTGTTCATGTCTTTATTTTGATGAATTTTTGTTCAGCCAGAGCAGTTATTTGAGCAATAGAGAGTGGTATATTTTCTGAGATAATATATCTGAGAATCTTTTTCTGTTGCTTTTATGCATGAATTAAAACTTATCTGTGTATAATAATCTTGTGTTACAACTTTTTCCCTTAATATTGTATAGAATTTGCTCTATTGACTGAATTCTATAGAAATTGCCCCATTGTTCTTCCTGTATGTAACGCTTCAGAGAAGCATAAGAATACTGCATTCACCTCCTTCTTCTCCCCTCCTCTTACCTTTCCTATCTTTTCTTCTCACTCTCCTCTATTCTCTCCTCTTTTTCTCCATCTTCTTTTCTCCCTCCTCTTCCCCTTCTTCCTTCCCTTTCTCTTATCCTCTTCCTCCTCTCTGCTTCCTGCCCTTCTTATTGCTTTTCCTCTTCCTCCCTCTACTTTAATCCTTCTCCTCTTCCCTCCTATTCCTTCTTCTCCACCTCTTCCTTCTCCATGTCGCTTTCCTCTTCCTTTTCCCTTTCTCCTCCTTCTCCTCCCATTCTTCATTCTCTCCCCCTTCTTCTCTACTGTTCCCCCTTCTTCCCTCCTCTCCATGTTTTCCTCCCATTATTTCCCACTTTTTCCTTGTCTCCCTGCTCATCTTCTTCTTCCTTCTCCCCTTCTCTCTGCTTCTGATCCCTTTTCTCTTTTCTTCTCTCCTTTTTCTTTTCTTCCTCCTTTACTTCTCCTCTGTTATTATGCTTTCTTCTTTGTAATTTACTTTAACATCCTTGAATTTATAAACTTCCACCAATATTTAATGAGTTAGCCTACATGTCATTAATTATGCTTAGAATTCTGAGTTCTTTTTATATGCAAAAACAACCTGATAACTTTAGCTGAATAATTTTGTCATCTATTAAATCTTTCCTTATCTATTACATCTTTTGCATTTGTCTTTGTCTTGTTTCCAGGAACGTTAACTTTTCATATGTTGATGCTATTAGTCCTCCATGTCTGTTGTACTCTCTTCGATAATTTTCAATGCATTCCTTTTTCTTATTATTTTGAGAGTTTTTTAGTTTGTCTTCCAAATTTCTGATTCAATTTTCTCCAGTGTTCATGTTTTTCAACAATGTTAATGAATACATAAGTTCTCCTTTTATGTTTGTGTTTCTCCTTTGTTTTTTCTCCCTGCCACTCCATTAATACCTCTTTTATGTCTCAGCCACTCTTTATGGAATAAATTTTTAATTTTTTGTTATAGAGAGTCATTACAATAGTGAATTGTACCTATAGAGAAAAAAATATTTTTAAAACCTCTTTTCCTTTGGCATATACTTTTCAAATAATATGTTTTTAGTGTCTATGATGTAATATAATATATTTACATGTTATTTCTTTCATGCTAAATCCTTTCCTTACACTTTCATGTTGTTGTTTTGATGTTTAGTTTGCTCTTTCTTGATTCTGGAGAACTCTTTCCATAAACGGGTAGGTATAGACTCCCTGAGTCTCCTAATAGTTCAGCTGGCTGCTGGTGGAATCATCCTCTCAGATCTTAACCTGGTCTTATGAGTTTAGCTGGAGACTGTGATGTAAATCAAGCCCTGTGCCTTAGTGGAAAACTTCCTTTTTAGAGTTTTTTCCCCAATAAAGTTTCTGTTTCTATAATCCTGATTGATGCAAGCCCTACAACAGTAAAAAAAAAAAAAAAAAAAAAAAAAGCCACAGTATTTTTTAACCTTCTTTCTGGCAATGCTCTTCTATCTGTCAGAGACAAATGCCAGTGAACTGGGGTTTCTGGATACTGTATTCTGCAGAGGCCAGAGGAATTCAAGGGCTCCCATTATTGATACTTTGAACTGCTTTGTCTATGTACATAAAAAAGGAAATCCCCTGAGATGATGCACTTTCAATGCAAGATGAATTTGAGTCTTCCATTGCTGTGACCCACTAAGTTGCTTCCCCAAAATATCTGATAAGTGAGTGGCATCCTTCCCTAGGTTCATGATACCTGATCTCCTGTAGTTTACAAAATTACATGGTCATTTCAGTAGGTATCTGGAAGGCTTAATGATGGATATCTGTCCTCTCTTTACTGATGAATCTTTCTTATTAATCCAAATGGCCCTCAGCCTATACATTTTCAAACTAATATAAAACTATTCAATAATGATTATAATACCCCTTATAAATGTTCGTATTCACTGTCCATGTAAATATCCTAGTCTTTAAAACCTATAAATTCCTTTAAAGGCATAGGGAAAGCTGGTATCCAATAGAGACCGAATTTTTTTTAGAGAACAGAGAAATACTTAACAATTACCTTAAACAATTTTTAGCTTTTTTGGGGGTATGAGGTCCATTCAGGGAAGGGGATGTATCTTACTTTTAGTTCACTAAACGTGTCTCAAAATATAATTACTTTCATCTTCATTACAATTACAAAGCATCTTCACCTATTATCATAATGAAAGGAGAGTCATTTGAAAAAGGTAGCATTGACAGGTGGTTTGGCACTACAAGCATCAATGCACTGTATTTAGGAAATACTTCGGTTAAAAGTTCTAGATGAGTAGAATTCAGAGGGATCACATTCAAAAGGATTGCATTTGGCCTAGAGGCTCATGTTGGCAGGCAGAAGCACAGTGGCATGACTAAGAGATATAACAGTGTAGTTGAAATGAACATAGACACTGAAGCTTGATTGCCAGGGTTCAAATCCTCTCTCCCACTTACTAACTGTGTGATCTTGGGCAATTTACCTAATCTCTATGTACTTCAATTTTTCATCTATATGTAGGAGTAAGAATAGCATCTATCTTATAGGACTATTGAGGGAGATTAATAAACATATGTTAGAGTTTAGAACATTTACCTGGCACATAGAAAGGACCATGTAAGTCTAGACATAATTGTTGTTGTTGACAGGGACCTTGGTAGTCAAAATAATAGCTCTGAACTTTGGAGTACGGGAGTGAGGAAAAGCAGAATAACTGGGAGATGTGGGCAAGAAGATGATAGTCTAGGAAACAGACAACTCTGTTTTGGTAATGTCACCAGCTGGCTGGATGACGTTAGTCACTTGTCCTTTCTCATTCTTAGTTTCTCTACCTGTAAAATGGGGAGGTTGCTCTAAATGGCCTCATCATATTTAAGATGTTTGTTCATCTTTCTGTTGAATTTGGAAGCATCAAATTTGTAAACTTAAATGAGCAAATTCTTCCTGCAGATAAATTATTGTGCTAAGCTAGGGAAAGATAGGCAATCCATAAGAGCTTTGTCTTGTGTACACACATTCATACAATTTCAGAAGCGAAAATAAAAAGATTGAACACACCAGCAATCTGATTTATCCCAAGATGATTTTCCCTCTAATCTTCTTGATTTAGAAAAATGACTTTTATTCACACAAACTTGCTGTAAGCTTTTTATTATAAATATATTTGTCATTATTTGCAGTGTAATGATAAACTGAAAATTCAGATGACCTTGGGCATGGTGATGACTTCTTAGCTACAACACCAAAAGCACAATCAATCAAAGAAAAATTGATAAGCTGGGCTTCATTAAAATTTAAAACTTCTGTGACAAAAATACTGGTAAGAGAATGAGAAGACAATTCAGAGATTGGGAGAAAATCTTGGCAAAATATATATGAAATAAAGGGTTAGTATCTAAAATACACAGAGAACTCTTAAAATTGAACAATGAGAGAACAAATAACCCATTTAAAAAACAGGCAAAAGATCTGAACAGATATCTCACCCAGAAGAGTTGCATATGACAAACAGCCATATGAAAAGATGCCTAATATCATGTGTCATTAGGGAACTGAAAAATAAAATAACAATGAGATACCACTGCATTAGGATGGCCACAATGCAAAACACTGACAGCACCAAGTACTGGTGAGGATGTGGAACAACAAGAACTCTCTTCCGTTACTGGTCAAAATGGAAAATGGCCACTTCAGAAGAAAGTTTGACAGTTTCTTATAAAACTAAACCTACCTTTATCATATGATCCAGGAGTCACACTCTATGGTATTTACCCAAATGAATTCAAGTCACATATCTACACAAAAACTTGCACATGAATTTTTATGACAGCTTTACTTGTAATTACCAAAATGTGGAAGCAAGAGGTGAATGGATAAACCCAGGTACATCCACTCAATGGAATATTATTCAGTACTAAAAATAAATGAGCTATCAAGGTATGGAAAGACGTGGAGGAACTTTAAATACATACTAATAAGTGGAAGTGTTATGATAGATAAATAATTAAATATATATTTATAAGTTATTTATAACTATACTATTAATTTGTTATATTATTTACATGTAGTTATAAATATGTATTTACATTTATTTGTATATTAGTAAGTTATTATTTATATTTTAAAAAATAGAGAGAAAGAGAAAAATATATATTGGTTTTACTAAGACCTATCTCAGTTTTAAGATGTATTTGTGGATAAAATGAGGAAAAATATGAAGGGCAGAGCTAGGCCAAATGAAGCCAAAGGACCAGTTTTTCTTTTATTGATCATGATTTTGGTGTTGTATTTAAGAAGTCATGGTCAAACCCAAGGTTGATCAATTGCTGTTTGCAGAGTGAACTTAAAGTTTGTTTACATGTGGATTATTGTTAATTTGGGTGTGAAGTTTCCACTTTTAAAATTAATATATGGTTAAAGACATTGAACAGGAATCAAAAGGGTTGGATATGGTGTGAATGTACCTCACAAGCTGTTGATTTGTTTGTTTGTTTTAAATCTGGGCAGCATATAGTGTTTTAAATATTCAAATTCGAACAACTTTGGTGGTTCTTCTGGTTGCCTCTGGTCCCACCATCCTCTGTTTTGTTTTTTATTTTTATTTTGTTTTTGTTTTTTACACCTGCTGGTTTCAAACTCTCATATACCCACCTTACACCATCAAGTTATTCAAGGTGGTAACCTGTGACAGAGAAGACCCGAATGACTCTTTGCAAGTTAGCAAGTCCTATACATTCTTGCTATTCAAACCATGTCCCATAGACCAGGTCTCATCTCAGATCTCCTAATTCAAAATTTGTATCTAAGTCTCCAAGTGATTTCTACTTACATTCAAGTTTGGAAAGCATTGCCTTTAATCAGAAAAAAAAAATCTATAAAATTCTAATAGGCTGAAGTGACTGGCTGCATCCAACAAATCCATTTTAACAGAGCTATGCCTCGTTCCTGCCTTGGGACACCACAAACTGGAAAAGGATGGTAGTGCCCATTAATGGCACTCATAAACAAGAATGTGGGACTTCTTCTACCTGCCATGATGGAGTAGCAGGTATCTGACTAAACTTTCCAACATCAACAACAATAAAACTTGAGGAAAAAACATTGCTGTCTACAAGCATTTTAAACTTAAAGGCATAGGTAGATTGAGAGGGAAGGGAAAAGATATACCATGCAAACAGTAAGCATAAGAAAATTGGTGAGGCTATCTCAATATTAAAGGAGACTTCACAGTTGACCCTTGACCAATGTGGGGGTTGGGGGTGTTGACCTCTGCACAGCCAAAAATTTGCATGTAACTTTTGACTCCCCCAAAACTGAACTACTAAAAGCCTACTGTTGATCAGAAGCCTTACTGATAACATAGTCAATTAACACATTGTTTTGGATGTTATGTGTATTATATATCATATTATTATAATAAAGTAAGCTAGAGAAAAGAAGATGTTATTAAGAAAATCATAAGGAAGAGAAAATATATTTACAGTACTATACTGTATTTATCCAAAAAAAAATCCACGGATCAGTGGACCCATACAGTTCAAACATATGTTGTCCAAGGGTCAACTGTATACCATACAGTATTACAAGGGATAAAGAGGGAGATTATATGATGATAAAAGGAACAATTTCACCAGAAAAACAATTCTAAACATGTATGCACCTAATAAGCATCAAAGTTTATGAGGTAAAATTTGACAAATCTAATGGGAGAAAGAGGAAAATCTAAAATAGTTCAAATTTTAACTTCTTTCTATTAGAAATTGACCTCTCAAGTAAACAAAAGACCAGTGAGGCTGTAGAAGCTCTGAACGACACTACCAACCAACTTGACATGGTTGACACGTATAGAACACTACACCCAACAATTTCTGGCAAGTATACAGGGAACATCCACCAAGACAGATCATTTCTTGGGCCATAAAGTTAAATCTCCAATCAGTTTCAAAAAAGTAAAATCGTACAGACTATATTGTCAGTATAATTAAGTTAAATAAGAAAACAATAAAAACAAGCAATCTAGAAAATCCCCAGGGAAATTTGAATAGCATAGTTCTGAACCTGTGGGTCAAAGAAAAAAAATCACAAAGAAATCACAAAAGAAATATAAAAAATATTTCTAACTAAGTAATAATGAAAACAAAACATATCAAAATTAGTGTATGCTGCTAAAATAGTGCTTAAAGGAAAGTTTATAGTTTGAGACGCCTACTAAGGAGCAAAAGAATGCTTAAATTCATGATTCGTAGTTCCCCCTTTAAAAAGATAGAAAAATAAGAATAAGCTAAACTCATAGTAATTTTAATGAAAGAAATGGAATATGAATGATAATATAGAAAACTAGCAAAGGCGAAAGTTGGGTTTTTTGATAAATGTAATATGTTGGTAAACCCCAAACAAGACAAATCAAAGAAAATAAATGAAAAAAAAAAAAAAGAAAAAGAAATGAAAGAAAACTGAAGTTATCAATATCAGGAAAGCAAGTGGGGATTTCACTTTAGATCTTTCGGACATTAAAAAGATAAGACAATATTTTGAAAGTTGTTTAGCAACTTTATGCCAATAAATTAAACAACTTAGATGAATATGAATACAATTTTTTAAAAACACAACTTACAAAAACTGATTTGAAAAGAGATAGAAATCTGAATATCTATATATTAAAGATATTAGATTTGTAAGCCTTATCACAAATGAAATTCCAAGCCCAGATGGCTTCACTGGTGAGATTTATCCAACATTCAAAGAACTAAGACCAATCTTAAGCTCTTTCAGAAAATAAAAAAGGAGAAAATGTTTTTTTTTTAATTCATTTAATGAAACTGCCATAACTCTGAAACCAAAAGCTGAAAAAGATATGATAAGAAAAGAAAATTACTGGCCAGTATCTCCCATGAACTTAGATGTAAACATCCTCAACAAAACAAGAGCAGATTGAATCCAGCGATGTATAAACAGAGTACGCCCTATTCAAGTGAAGTTTTTTTCCCTGGGATACAGTTTTGTTTCAGTGTTTGAGAACCAATTAATGTGATTTACCACATTAGCAAAGTGTAAAGGACAAAAATCTCATCATCATCTCAAATGATACAGAAAAGCATCTGACAAAATTTAACACCCACTCATTATTTAAAAATAAGTAAATAAAAGGAAACTTCCACACCCTGATAACAGGCCTAGGGAAGTGACTGCTAATAATACACTTGATGATATTTTTACTGTGCTTCCCATCATTATGTTGTGTGTCCCTGCCTGACCAAGAAGCAATAAGAAATAACAGGTGTACAGACTTGGGGCACCTGGGTGACTTGGTCGGTTGAGCCTCTGCCTTTGGCTCAGGTCATGATCTCAGGGTCCTGGGATCGAGCCCCACGCAGGGCTCCCTCCTCAGCGGGGAGCCTGCTTCTCCGTCTCCCTCTCCCCTCCTCATGCTCATGCTCTCTCTCACATTTCTCTCTCTCAAATTAAATAAAATGTGTTTTAAAAAAATGTACAGGCTTAAAAGGGAGAACTAACCCTGTCTTTATTTTCTGATAGCATGATAGTCTTTGCAGAAAATCCCAAAAGTCTTCTAATAAAATTAAATCTGATAAATAAATCTTTGTAGTTTGCAAGAAACAAAGTCACCATACAAAAATCAGTTGTATTTTTATATACTAACAACTAAAAACTGGCAAACAAAATTTAAAAAAAAGTTATAATATCAAAAACATAAAATTCTTAGGAATACATTTTTAAAAGATATGAAAGAATTATATTCTTTTTTTTTTAAGATTTTATTTATTATTTATTTGACAGAGACAGCCAGCGAGAGAGGGAACACAAGCAGGGGGAGTGGGAGAGGAAGAAGCAGGCTCATAGTGGAGGAGCCTGATGTGGGGCTCGATCCCATACCGCCGGGATCACGCCCTGAGCCGAAGGCAGGCGCTTAACCGCTGTGCCACCCAGGCGCCCCAAGAATTATATTCTTAGTGGAAAAATTAGTGGGAGATATTGCCGAAAGAAAAAATAAATGGACAGATGTCCAATATTCATGGATGGGATTGGAATACTCAATAATGTGGAGATGGAAGGCCTTCCTAATTGAGCTATAGATTCAATGCAACCACCATCAAAATTCCAACAGACTTTTTTATTTATAAAAAAGTGTGTGTATGTATTTATACACACACACACACATACACACATAAAGGATCTAGACTTGGGAAAGAATTTTGATGAAGATAAAGTTGGAAGACCAACACTACTTCCTTTCAGGACTTTCTACAAAGCCGTAGGGACATTCTGCATGCTCTCTCTGACTTTATCTGCTGTAATTTCTCAATGTTCTTGCTTCCCTGGCTCCTTATACTCATCAAAGATCACAGGTAGTTTCGTGCTTTGACTTTCACTGAAGCTAATTCCTGTTTTGGAACACTCCTCTCTGCTTTTTTACCTAGTCAACTCTGACTCAACCTTCTAGCCTCTGCTCAGATGTCATCTCCTCCAAGTGGCCTTCCTGGATACACCTCAATTTAAATCACCCTTTTCTGTTTTTCTCATTATAAACTCTAGTACCTTTCTTTCGTAGCAGTTATCACATTGTGTAACTATGCGTTTATATGCATATTATACCTGTGCAATGAAGGAGTTGACTTTGGCGTTTTTGTTTTTCTCTATTTTTATCTTGAGGGCAAATGCTTATGTCGGGTATACATATTGGTCTCCTGCTGGGCAAAGTGTTGACAGGACACCTTTTTCTAAAGGTCAAATTGGAGATTTTCCACATCTTTTGAATTTTTTTCATCCTTCTTCCTCTTTGCTCCTGTATTCATGGATCCATTAGAATTGTGTGAAATGCAGTTTGCAGTCTACGTACTGTTTCACATTTGAACCATGAGATTCATGAATTGAAAAGCTCCAGACTTTATAGCTGTGCTAAGTCATCCATATCCACAAACTGGCTGTAGAATCAGTGTTCACGCTCAGGCTTATGAATGCAAAAATCAGATGACTCAAGGGAGCTGGGTTTATCAGGGGCAAATGCATTGTGCAACTCCTGTAATGGGGTGCACGCCCAGTTCTCTCCTCTCCCATCTACAGCTGCCGCATCCTATTGTTAGAACTTCAAAGGCATGAGGTCTAGCCCTCTGAGGCAGATGCTGGGTTCCTAAGGAATTGTAGAGACAGGGCTTCCCCAGACTTACTTGGTAGACTGTGCTCAAGAGATGACCCTCCTCAATGCTAACCTAAAGTGCCACGCCCACGGTCCTGCAAGGTCTTAAGTTGGTACTTCTCGTACCTTCTATTTTGTTTTTTTAACAATAGACTATTTTCTCGAACAGTTTCAGGTTTATAGGAAGATTGGATGGGAAGTATGGGGAGTTCCTTTATACTCTCTCCCACCAATTTCCCCTATTATTCACACTTTACGTTAGTGTGGTCCATTTGATGAGCCAGCATGGATACATTAGTATAAACTGAATGTCATGGTTTACTTAAGGCTCCTTCCTTGTGCTGTTACATTGCATAGATTTTGATGAATGTATAATGGCATGTGTCCACCATTACAGCAGCATACACCATAGTTTCGCTGTACTAAAACTTGCCTCTGCTCCACCTGTCGATCCTACTTTCTTTTTCCTCGAGTATTATTTTTAACTAAGCAGAAACTGGCATCCTTCTAAATACGTACCTGCTCCATGTTCTCTGGGACTGCTCTGTCAATAGATAATATCCAGTCTACCTCCTAAATCTCTCGAAGGGTTGTCATTTCTGTATTCTCTTTACCATATCCAGGTCCTGATGACCACCTAGCTTATCGCAACAGCCTTCAGACTTTCCTTTTTCTCTTCTCTTTTCAGTTCTTCAACCCTTTCTCTGTAGAGCCAGCAGAAACACCTTTGTAAAATAAGTTCTGATCAAAACCTTGTGTTTAAATCTTCAGTGGCTCTGCATACATTTCTGGTTAAAATTCAGCTTCCTTAGCACAGCATCTTCACTTGGCCTTGGCCAGCTTTCCAGCTTTACCTTTATTCAACTGCATGCATGTTCTGTTCTGCCTCAAATGGCTAAGCCTTGGTGGGTATCTTAAAATATGTCCTGTACTTAGCTAGTTTAAGAGTTGACTTTTTCAAGATGCAGTTTTGTTTTCTTTTGTTTTTTTTTTAAATCCTGTACAATTTTCTCATTTTTTTTTCTATCTAGAGCTTCTTAAATTCAATTTTAACTTATGTTTACTTTTTTTCTTTGTGTTTCTATCCTTGGGCTTATTAAATGGGATTATTTTACCATTTGTTTATATGTTATTCCCTTCATTAGACCACAGGCTCTTTGAGGGTGGGAAGTCTATCCCATTCATATTAGAATTCTCCATGGTAAGCAAAGGACTTGGCACTAGGCTAAAATTTAGTAGGGGTGGGGTAAATGCATGAATGAATAAACAAGGGAACTTGACAGACTTAGGTAACCTAGTCAGTAAGAAAATAAATAATAATAAAAATGAGCATTGAAAGTTGGAGGAAAAAATGGATGGGTATGGAGAGAAAGTAGCATAATAGGGCTGCTGGTGAAACCAGGGACAATATTTGCTAGTGAGAACAAGCTCGTCATTGGTCTTGTGCTGTGTGATGGAGGACATTTGGGGTATCGGAGAAGATGTCTCAAGAACTACTGAGGGACACAGTGACAACTTGAAGTGAGACTACCCAGTGTGCAAAGGAACCCTGACTCCAGTATCCCCTAAAGTGGAAACAGGAAGTTTAAATGAAGTGGTCTTTCTGTTGGTGTTCAGTGACTATGGGGCCATTTATCTTCCAACCAACCCAGGTGTTTTTGGTGTTCAGTGACTGTCTTCTAACAAGGCAAGGTCAAGTATCTTGGAAAACACCCAAGATATTTATGGCAAATGTGAAACTCATTTTAGTTATTATGAAAAGAAAGTGATTTGTTGATAATGCAAGTAAATGGGAAGTTTGGGAGGAAGAGAAACTATCTGATTGAAATTTATTGTACTGGACATGAAAAAGAGGAAGAGCTAGGCATAACCTGGCTGTTATCTCAGATTACAGGAAATTTCAGAGGGAAAGGTCTTTAAACAATGAAATGGTAGTAGTCTAATCACAAATTATCCCAGTGAGGAGGGGATAGGGATAGCCCAGGGGTTCTCCTATGGGGTCAGATAGGTACAAGACAAATACAGAAGTTGAAAAGAAGTACACAGGGTAATAAAACAAAACAGGGACATCCTGTGAAAACATTTGCAGGTAGGGCCAGTTACAGAATTAGCTTCAACTAGGGAGGACTACTGAAGCAAACAGACGTAAAGGTTTGATAGAATTAATTTCTCGCCCCTAATTTTTATTAAAAATGTGTCTCAAGGAAAGAGAAGGTGAGTACTTAAGGAATACTGACTGTGTGGTGTTAATGGATGGTAAAGTAAAGTAGAATCACTGCTGCAGTATAAAAATCACTGAATTCAAATGTCATGCTAAGCATGATGGCATGTTGGGCACCTGGGTGGCTCAGTCGGTTAAGCGTCTGCCTGCAGCTCAGGTCATGATCCCAGGGTCCTGGGATCGAGACCCGCCTTGGGCTCCCTGCTCAGTGGGAAGCCTGCTTCTCCCTCTCTGCCTCTGCCTCTCCCCCCACCCCGTTCATGCTCTCTCTCTCTCTCTCAAATAAATAAATAAAATCCTTAAAAAAAAAAAAGGCATGATGATGTGCTTTCTGTATGATTTTAGTGTCATTTTATGGATCAGAGCTTTAGCTTTCTCACCTCCAAAATATACACAATTCTGCCAGTTCAGTGGTGTGCTGTATTGGTTAAAGTAAACTTTGTGAAATCCACCATGATGTTGGCACTCCGTTGATCCTCAATAAATAAACACATTCATTTTTTCCCTTGATGCCTTTTAAAATCTTGCTTCTAGATGCAATTGGATAATTATTCTAAGGCATTGGAAACTTAACAGAAATATATGCAGGTACACTGTTCATAATATTTGAAATGGGAATGGTGTCAGATTATTGGTAATGGTTAAATATTTGAAAAACAGTTGAAATTTGAATTTTTTCTTTGATAGGCCGGTGACTTTGATATGCAACCATGGAAAAATTTATAAATGATCTATTTGAAAGGAGATTTGTGAATATCTAGGAAAGATCCCTAGGAGGTATACCAGTTCCCCAGGAAAAAATCATGTTGGGTTAGGCTAACCTCTTTTAATTTGTTTTTGTTTGTTTTTGATAGGGTTATTAGACTGGCAAATTAGAATAACTCTATAGACATGGTATATCTTGATTTCAGCAGTAGAGTTGATTGCCTTACATAGTAATCTTGTGAATAAGATGGAAAATGTGGTTTAAAGTTAAATAGATTTGCAATTGGTTGAAAGTGGTCCCGGAGCATTAATAATACTTGGCTTAACTTGGCAAATGATTGCCCAGTTGAGTGGCGTAAAGTTCTGACCTTCGAACTGTAGCATTTAACAATCATCAAAGACTTAGTTTAAGATAGCAGAGACATACTAATCAACTTCACAGATGATATAAAACTTAAAGGACTTATAAATACATTTTATATAAAGTTTATTTACAATATAAGTACTTTTTAAAGACAAATACACAAAGCACAAAAATTAAAGACTGTGTATTTCAATGTGTAATTATTTGATCACAGATTCTATTCATGGCCAGTTCTAACAGGTATGGATTATTAAAATCTTTCTCCTTAAGATAATTTTGATAACCTGGGTGTGGCTCCTGCTGATAGATTTTAAAAATATAAATATCATTCTATATACAGTTTTTCTATATTTAGTTTCTTACTGTCAATTTAATTCTCGGTTGGTTGAAGTATATTTTTGTAGATGATTCAACAACAGAATATAGGCATTTTCTCTCCTAAACTCTTTCTTTTCTGCAGATGTGTTTCATTTCTGGCTCTTTATATATGAAGGATAACCTGCTGGATCTAAGTTTATATTCTCTACCATGTAGGACTCTACTGGATATGAATGACCAGCTTTATTTTTCTCCCTTTGGCTCTGTACCTTCCTCCCATTTTAACCTTGAATTCCTGTATTTCATTTTTGACAAATTTTTGTTAGAATGCATACAAGTAGTGTATGTTTCTTTGCATTGGATTTCCTTTGAATGTGGTGAACCCTCTCAATTTTCATGCTTTTATGTTTTGTTGGTTTGTTGTATTCGGGGATGTTTTCTTCGATTATAACTACAATTATAACAACTACAGTTATAGCTTCAATTATAAATACAATTTACATGTATCTTTGCAACTGGCATATTCTGACGGTGGTGTTCTGGTCTCTAGTCTCTGTAACTATTAGTGTTTTTGTTTCACTTGCCTTCCATTTGTTTGTTCTTTTATTCTGGATTCAGAGGCAACTTTTGACGTGTGTTCTTTACCTTCATGCCATCTATTCTGTTTTCGCTACTGTCAGTGTGAATTTCATTTGAGTACAATTTTTCCCCCTGCAATTCATTTGATTAACCATTTTCCTTTACACTTCATCCTGTTGACCTTTCACTTCTGGCTCTTACCTTCTTAGGCTCTAGGTACCAGTTCCAAAAATATTTGTAAAAAAGTGGCCCGTTTGCTATTTTACAAAGTTGTTATTATTGAGTGATTGTGTGACATTTTATCCCTGTTACAGTTATTTTATTAGGAAGTTGAGACAGTAGTGTGTGCTAGTGAGAAACCATTTGAAACTGGAAGGTCTGGGATGGCTAATCTGTTGACTGATAGAATCAAGACTCTAAATGATATCAACAAGACGGAACAAAGTGCTGAAACCAACAAGATGGATAAATGTAATCTGACAGGCTGCCTAAAAATAATCAGCCACTTAAGTACAGGACAGGCTGGAGGATGCCTGACATGGTATATTTCCAAGCTTACACATTCAGCTCACTGCTTAGCTCACTCTCCTGCCCTTTCTGGGCAATCTAATCTACTCTGAAGGCTTCAATTACCAGCAAATACTGAAGATGTGACATCTGTGGCCCTGGTCCAGGCCAGACACCTAAACTTGACATGTTCAGCACTGAGTTCATTAACTTGACCCCCAAACCATTCCACCAACATTATTCATTGGTTGAAGAGTATCACCATCCACCTGGTCACGGAGTCATCCCTAATCGAGTCTGTCCCCATTTCCCACAGGCGATCATTTGCCACCTTTAGATTTTTCGTAAATATTTCTCAGAATCTCCCCTTCTTCCCTGTACTTTGGGAGCAGGTGCTCAGGCACTGGATGATTTCCTCCCTGCCTTTGGGTGTTTTGAAATCCATCTTTTCTGTTTTTCTCTTACCAGTACATTCCAAGTATCTTTTTATTGTTTCACTTATTTATTTTTAAAGAATTTATTTATTTATTTTAGGGAGAGAGAGAGAGCATGAGCAGGGGGCTGAGCAGCGAGAGGAGCAGAGGGAGAGAGAGAATCCCAAGCTCGCTCCATGTCCAGCAGGGAGCCTGAGGCAGGGCTCGATCCCACGACCCTGAGATCATGATGTGAACCGCAATCAAGAGTCAGACACTCAACCCACTGAACCACCAAGGTGCTCCCTGAGTATCTTTTTAAAAGGCAAATTTGTTCATGTTATTTCCCAGCACCCAAGAAAAAAAGTCTGTTAGTGTTGTGCTGCTGGCAGTGAAAACTCTTTCAGAAAGCCCCGGAGGGAGTAACCTTCCAACCCTTGCTGCCTCTGAGGCCCTGCCCTTCTCCATTCTTCTTTGCACATATTATAATTCCAACAAGTGGTCTCCTTCCTGTGCTTTCGGTTCTTTTTTTTTTTTTTTACATCTCGGAATACTTTATTCCTCTCATCTTACTGGAAGCCTCATCATTTTCCATTCAAGAACTAGTCAAGTGTTCCGTCCTCTGTGAATATTTCTGTAATCTACCAGACTCAGTGAACATTCCCGTATTCCTGCACTTTCCCAGCACTTTGCACATACAGTATTAATAGCCAGCTTCCTCTACTGAAACTGTCATTAACATACTATAATCTCTACACTTTTTGTTGTTGTTATTGTTATTAGTTTCAGGGGTAGAATTCAGTGAGTCAACAGTTGCATATAACACCCAGGGCTCAGTACAAGTGCCCTCCTTAATGCCCACCACCCAGTTACCCCATCCCCACCTCCCCTCCAGCAACGCTCACTTTGTTCCCTACTGTTAAGAGTCTCTTATGGTGTGCCTCCCTCTCTGCTTTTATCTTATTTTATTTTTCCTTCCCTTCCCCTATGTTCATCTGTTTTGTTTCTTAAATTCCACATATGAGTGAAATCATATGATATTTGTTTTTCTCTGACTGACTTATTTCACTTAGCATAATACATTACCTCTAGTTCCATCTACTTATTGCACATGGCGAGGTTTCATTCCTTTTGATGGCTGAGTAATATTCCATTGTATCTATGTACCACATCTTCTTTATCCATTCATCTGTCGAGCCCACATCTGGGCTCTTTTATTGTTTGGCTATTGTGGACATTGCTGCTATAAACATTTAATCCCAACATTTTTAAATGTAGGCGTTTCTTTGTTCTGTGAACAGTCATTTTCAGATTTGCTTTCTTCCACTTCCCACCACACATTCAATCCTTGAGTTCTTTGTGATACTTGACCGTTCCTCCTGGTCTGGGTACAGCCTGCTGTTCCTTGGATTGGTCTTGAACTTTTCCAATTGAGTTGGTATTCCCTTCCTTAAAATTCCTCGTCACGTACTGTCTGGTTCTTTCAGGTTGTACCTAGTTCTTATTGTCTTATGAGTCTTACAATAATAATGGTAGTATTTTTAATAAATATTTTTTATTTTTATCATGAAAATTCAAATACAAAAAAATATTAAAAATTTTCCCCTCTGCCTCAATACTCACTATCTTTATTTGGAGAAAATCATTTTAGGTATCTGGCTGTACATGTTTATAGATGGATATAGAGAGGTAATATAGGAAAAAAGGAGATCATATGATCAAATCTATTTTCAGTAAAAGGATTACATTTACTTTTACGAAAAAATGAGTGTAAGTAAAACTAAACGTACTACTGAAATTTGATAGCTTTTTTTTAATCATAGGAAACATTAGTTTCTAAATTATTCTTCTGTGGTTATACAATTAAATCTGAAAACTGAAGAAATTCATGTACGTTTTAACTACCTGCTTCCATTATTTGAATCTCTACTAGGAAATTCCCCTACACAGGTTGCCTCCCATTTCCCTAAGCATTACTTCTCATTTTTGCTAGTTATTATATTTACATTGTAAAAAAAATTATGACATTTGCATTCCTTTTCTGTAACCACAATAACCCAGAATTGTCAAGCATTAGTTCTGTAGGTAAATGAATTCAGGACTTGCTCAATATTTGTATTTTTATCACAGTTCACATCTCCTTAGTTATCTCAGATTTTGTACAAAACATGCAAATTGTGAGAAACATTTAAAAGTAATATAACAAACACTTATGTGACCGATGTTACTTAATCAGTTTCCCTCAAATTACGCTTTTGAAATAAAACCTTATAAAGTTGAACACACTTCAAACTTATCCTCAGTTTTGTTTTTTTTTCTCTTCTATCCAGAGGCATTTAATGACATGAATTCAGTCTGTCAAGTAGTACCTATATACTGTATATAAAAATTGTACCATATAGAATATGCATCTGTAAAAAATAGGATTATTTTAATAACTTAATGTATTTTAATCTTAATATATTCAATATCTATTTAGATCTTTCATGTCTTTAATATACTCAGTATATTTTTAATATGTAAATATATAATATGCAATTTTAATATGTAAGTATGGAATATATTTATATTTATGTTACCTGTCTCCCTACTGACATTTGGATTGTTTCCAGTATTTGCCAGAATTGACAGCACTGCAGTTTGCATTTTTATATGTGTCTTGTGAACACGTGGATGTCGTTCTTTGGATCCATACCTTGAAATAGAATTGCTGGCTCATTGATGTAGGCCTGTTTAATTCTATTAGATATTGCCAAGTTGCTCTCTAATGTGGTTTTGCAAATTTACATTCTTAATAGCTATGTAATAGAACCCATTGTTTATCAACCTTGTGAATATTTGATGATTTCATACTTTTCACTTTTGAACATCTGATGGGTATGACATGATATTTTATGTCTATATTAATTTGCATTGCCTGGTTACAAGTGAGGCTAAGCGTTTTTTCATAAGTTCATTTTCACTTAGGCTTATCCTTCCGTACATCTCTTATTCGTATTTTTTTCTTTTGTTCAATTAGATTATTTGTTTTAATCTTATCAATCATGCATTTATCTTTCACATTTGTACAATATTTTCTTCCTGTTTGTGGCTTATATTTTATTTTACTTACCGTGTCTTTTACTGTCAAGATTTAATATTAATATAGCCAGCTTTATCTGTTAATCCCATTAGGGTTTGTTCTAATTGTGTGTTATTTAACAAATATCATCCCTAACACCAGATCATTTAATTTGCTTTAAAAATTGCACACTATTGAGTTTTCACAAATATGTTTTTTATCCGTCTTGAATTTATTTTGGAGACTATCATTTAACCCATATGAATAAACAATTTTCATGTACTATTTACTGAAGAGTCCAAGCTTTCCCTTGTGATGCTTTTAAATAAATATTTTATTTTATAATAATTTACATTTATGTAAAAATTGCATAACTAGTACAGATAATTTTGTGTACTCCTTACCCAGTTCCCCCTACTGGCAACATCTTACATTGTGATGGTATTTTGTCACAACTGAAATCCAGCATTAGTATATTACTGTTAACTACACACCACAGTTCTCCCCAGTGTCCTCCTTCTGTTCCAGGATCCCATGCAGGATATCACATTACATTTAGTTCTCATGTCTCCTTTGTCTTTCTGGTCTATTACAGTTTCTCAAACATTCTTTGTTTTTCATGACCTTGGCAGTTTTGAGGAGCGTTGGTCAGATATTTTGTAGAATGTTCCTCGGTTTGGGTTTGTCTGATTTATTTTTTCATGGGTTTTTAGAAGAATACCCTTCTCATCACATCCTGTCATATTTACATTTTACAGACATTACTTATTACTGGTGCTATTTGTTTCATTCTCCTGGCAAAAGTAGGGTTCACCAGGTTTCTCCAACATGGAGTTACTTTTCCTTCTTTTCCACACTGTACCCTTTAGAGGCAAGTCATTAAGCACAAAGAGTTCATTTCCACTTCCTGGAGGAAGGAGTATCCACATAATTTATTTGGAATTCTTTAAGGGAGATTTATTCCTTCTCTCCCCATGTATATATTTATTCAATCACTAATTTGTGTTGGTAGGGACTCATGAATATTTTATCCTTCAAGTTATAATCCAGTACTACTACTATATATTTTGTCACTCAAATCATTTCAGCTTTGGCTGTTGGGAGTGCTTTTGGATTGGCTCTTGTGTCGCTTTGGTATGTCCCCATTCTTGTGATTTCTTAGCACTTTTTTGCTTTCTGACATTATGAAGGTGCTCCACGATCATCTTGTATATTCCCGGCCCCAGTCCCAGAATCAGCCATTTCTCTAAGGACCTTTATTTAAGAATGGTATTGGAATCTAAGATACGGGCTCTAGGTGTGCTCATTGCTACTGGGCATCACTACTTCTAGACCCTCTCAGAGGTTAGAGCTAGGAAGTATCTGTATGTGTACTAACTCACATATCTCTAGTTGCTGTACCTTTGCTAAGCTAAACATGAATTCGTACTGTTGTCTCTGACTTGAATCTGGTACCACATGGTTCATTCTAGTTTCCTCCCTTCACTTCTCTGTTACTTCTCTCTCCAACAGTCAGAAACTGGGATCCAACTATCTACCATTCATTTACTTATTTGTTGAACTCCAGTATGTATGCACACCGGTTTCAGAATTATTAACCCATATTTCCATGAGAGGCAAATTCACCAACTAGAACACAGTGTTTATGGACTTTTCCTTTTGTCTTGAGCCTTACACTTCCCAGTAAAACACTATTTTCCAAAGTTACTTAGGTTAGCTTATTCTTTGCAGCCTTCCAGACATGTCACATATTTGTATTATAGCTAGATTTCTGTGTTGCCATTTGTAGTCCATTCCGGATTCCCCTCAAATCCTGGTCCATCTTTAAAAACTTGTATGCATTAAAGTTCACTTTTTGTGCTATGAAGTTTTGGGGGTTTTGACAAGCCCCTCTAGTTTCCAGTGCCTGTTCTATGGCATAGGAAGTCTTTGTATGTCCTAGAGACTGTCACTGGGCTTTCTTTTCTCTTCCAGTGATCTATTTGTCTATCTTTATGCACTGTAATACTTTTGTAATTGCCACACTCATCTTGGCTTTTCTTTTCCAGAACTCCCCTGAGGCATTTTTCTTTCATATACATTTTTAAATCAGCTTCTTGATTTCACAAAAATAGTAGGTGTATTTGTAGATAAAAACAGTAGGTGTATTTGTAGATAAATTTCAGTAGATAAAATTTGTAGATAAATTTCAGTAGATAAATTTGTAGATAAAAACAGTAGGTGTATTTGTAGATAAATTTCAAGATAATTGGCCTCATTATGATATGAGCCTTTCTACCCATGAACATAGTATATCTCTCCTTCCATTTCTTATTTATTGTCATTTTCTTCAATATTGAATATTCCAACCTATGTAATGGTAATCTTTCCATTTATTTATTTTGTTCCTCCGTTTAATTTCTCTCAATAATAATTTTGCCATAAAGACAGACAACTTTTGTTAGATTTATTACTTGTTACCTGAAATTTTCATGGCATTTTAAGTGGTATCGTACAATTTTTCACTTTATTTTGAATGTTTATGTTGCTGGTGTATAGAAAAACAATTTATTTGCCTGTTGATTTTAAATCTAGGTATTTTTAGGACAGTCTTATAATGGTAATAATTGAACTATAGATTTTCTTGGAATTTCTATGTACATAATCCTATCACTTGTAAAAAATCAGGATTTTGCTTATTTTTTCCATTCTTTAGAGTTTTATTCCCTCTTCTTTTTAAGACACCAAATAGGACCTCCAACATAATGTTGAGTAAAAGCAATGTTAGTGGGTGCAATAGACTGAATGATGTCTCCCCAAAATTCGTATGTTGAAGCCCTAAACTGCAATGGACTGTATCTGGAGGTGGGGTCTCTAGGAGGGAATTAAGGTCCAATGAGGTTATATAGTCTGATAGTATTATGACCTTATGAAAAGAGGAAGAGAGATCTCTCTCTCTCTTTCTCTATCTCTCTGACATGTGAGGACACAGTGAGAAGGTGGCCGTCTACAAGCCAGAAGAGAGCCCTCAGCAGAACGTGACCATGCTGGCCCCCTGAGCTTGGACTTCCAGCCTCCAGAACTGTGAGAATATAAATTTCTGTTTTTCAAGCCATTCAGTCTGTACTTTGGTAGTCTGAGCTGACTAATTCAGATGTTGGTATGAGAAGTAGGGTGCTACAGTAACAAATACCTAAGCATGTGGAAACAGCTTTGGACCTTGGTAATAGTTACAGGCTGGAAGAATTTTGAAGTGCATGCTGGAAATATGGATGTTAAGGACAATTCCGGTGAGATGTCAGATGAAAATAAGGAACATGGTATTGGAAGCTGGAGGAAAAGCAGCTATAAGCTGGCAAAGAACTTGCTTGAACTGTGTTCTGGTGTTTTGTGGAAGCTAAAACTTGTGAGCAATGAAATAGATATATTTTTTTAATTTTTTTAAAAGATTTTATTTATTTATTTGAAGGAGATAGAGACAGCCAGCGAGAGAGGGAACACAAGCAGGGGGAGTGGGAGAGGAAGAAGCAGGCTCATAGCGGAGGAGCCTGATGTGGGGCTCGATCCCATAACTCCAGGATCACGCCCTGAGCCGAAGGCAGACACTTAACCGCTGTGCCACCCAGGCACCCCACAATGAAATAGATATTTAGCTGAGGAGATTTCTAAGCAAAGTGTTGAAGGAGCCTCTTGGTTCTTCCTGACTGATTATGGTAAGACACAGAAGAAGAGATGAATTGAAGAAGACATTGTTGGAATCAGAACTCAAAGATTTGGAAAATTCTCAGCCTATCCATATTGCCAGAAATGAAAAAGCATTTCTAAATGCTTTTTCTAAAGCATTCTTTAGAATTTGTAAATACAACACTAAGAATGTGGCTGAACAATCATTTAATAAAGAGATCAGGAGTGTGACTCGTGGACCCAATCAGCCATCTCAACAGAAACCAGGAATAGATTGGGAATATACCAGCAAAGAATTTCCAGTTTGAGCTAAAGGGCACAGAGAATGTGGAGTGGAATGAAGGAAGTCATTTTGGACTCCTTGGATTCTACAGGGCTGAACCATAGAGCTATTGGCCTGTGAATGTGCACTGTTCTTGAAGAAAAGAGAAGAAGGAACCTGAAGGTGATTCAGAGATCTTCAGGGCTGCCACTCCCACCCCAGGCCCAGATGGAAAAGATATTTCCTATGTGGTTTCAAGGAGTGGGGCCCACCTCTCTGATTTCAGAGGGCTAAGATGACCCTGCCCTATGTAAGATGACCCTGCCCAGTGCTTTGAGGGTGGGGGCACTGCACTCAGAGCCTCATGGGCAGGACACTCACAGAGAGCCAAAGGATAGGGGTGGCCCTGCAGAGCTGCTGATGGGCAAAGAGGATGGTTCTCCAGCCTTAAGATCTAATGGAACTTACCTTGCTAGGTGTTGGAATTGCTTGGGACCCATCACCTTCCTTCCTTCCTTCCTTCCTTCCTTCCTTCCTTCCTTCCTTCCTTCCTTCCTTCCTTCCTTCCTTCCTTCCTTCCAGGTTTTCCCTTTAGAACAGGTATGCTGATCCTATGCCTGCCAGACCATGTATTTTGGAAGCACATAACTTGTCTGGTTTCATGGGTTCACAGAAGAAGAGGAATTTTGCCTCGGGGTGAATCATACTTGAAGTCTCACCCATAGCTGATTTAGATGATATTTAGGTGAGACTTTGATCCTGAAATGAGTTAAGACTTTTGGGGGTATGGGGATGGAATACATGTATTTAGAATATGATAAGGACATTCATTTTGACAGGCCAGGGATGGAATTGTGTCCCTTCAGACCCCAACCATGATCTCAGACTTCCAGTCTCCAGGACTGTGAGATAATAAAGTTCTGATGTTTAAGCCAGGCAGCCTACAGTATTTTGTTATGGCAACCCAAGCTGACCAATACAGTGGGCCTGTTCATCTTGTTTCTTGTCTCAGATGGAAGACTTTCAGTATTTTGCGATTTAGAATGATGTGTGTTATGTTTTACAGATAGAGATTATTAAGAATTTCCTTCATTCCTATGAAGAGTTTTTGCTTTGTTTTTCTTAAGATGAATAGATATTTTATTAAATCCTTTTTCTACCTCCATAAAGATGATCATAGGATTTTCTTTTTCTGCTTTAATGTGTTAAATAGTAAATTACATTGATATTTCTAACGCTGTACCAACTTTGTGTTTCTGAAAGAAACCCAATTAAGTTACAATGTTTATCTTTAAAAATATATGTTACTGTATTCATTTTCCTGGTATTTTGTTTAGGATGTTTACATCTATATTTATGATTAAGTTTGACCTGTAATTTTTTATTCTCTTACTGTCTTTGTCAGATTTTATTATCAAAGTTCTGCTGGTTTCATAAATTGTGTTGGGGTATGGTCTGGGCTCTACTAAGGTAGTAATCAAATGCCAAAATGTCTTAATACGGGTCATTCTGGCTTTTATTCAAATCCAATATAGTTCAGGGGACTCTACATAGAGATGACTAAGAGATCCATAATATGTGTGTATTTTAAGACTCTCATTTTATGTGTATGGTTTCTGAGAATTATACAACATTCTGCTCATATGCCATTAATTTGAATCTAATAAGATGACCCCAACCTAACTGCCAGGAATGGTGCAGACTGTAGTGTTTCACTGTGTCCAGTAAACGGAAATAGGTTTAATCAGCATTTAGCCACTGTTGATCACAGGAGGAAACCTTCATTGGCGATTATGTACAGGAGTTTGTTGAAGACTGGAACTACTTAGTTCTTAAATATTTGGTAGAATGCTACAGTGAAGCTGTCTGGGCCAAGGGTTTTCAATGTAGGAAGGTTTCAGAATATGAATTTAGTTTCTTTAATACTTGTAGGACTATTCAAGTTTTTTTTTTAATTTTTCTCACATCAGCTTTTACTAGGGGGCAGTTTCTAGATTTTACTTTGATGTAGTTTCAAGCATTTGTTCCTGGACAGTGGCCGTGAAGAGCAGTAGCCCTGAGGATTATATGAGTCTCTGCTGCCTCTAGTGGGGAAAGGAGGAAACACATAGACCTTAGAGTGATTTCATGACCTTTGCATGGTCCATAGCACCATGTCTCAGCTCTCCAGTCCTCAACACTTCATATGCCCCAAATCAAGTCGTTATTAAAGACCCCAAAACTATATTGTGAAGATTCATTCATATTCTTTGTCAGATCAAAACTTTAAAAATTCCTCTCTTAAGGTTTAGAGATTTTGTCTCCAGTGGGATTTGTATATTGCCATTGAGAGAGGCTTGGTTTTCACCCTGTTTTGAGACTCATACCACCCCCAAAACGTATGGCAAGAGATCACTTTCACTTTTCTCCAGTGAAATTTTGTTTTTCTATTTTTTCTGCATGTCTACGGCAACCTCTAGAACTTTCTATAAAGTGAGGTCTCTCTTGTTGAGTGGGTTTTAGTTAGAGATGGGAGGAATATCTATTGGGATTGTTGTTTTTCTGGGGTGGTGGTGAGCTGGGTGTGTGAGGGCTACTAGCCCAACATGTTGCTATGGGAACTGAGTGCCACTTACGTACTGATTGTAGAAAGAAGTTGCTTTACCAGACTGGCTGAAGCAAACTGAGAAAAAAAAAGTAAAAATGAATCATGAGGGAAAATGCAGGAAGTTCTTCATATCCTTGGAAGTTGGGAAGTTTCTGAAGGGCTGTCTAGCCATGAGCCATCTTCCTTAGAGGATGCCAGAAGGAGGCTTTTCTTGTGCCTTTGAAGAGAATTCTCAGAACAGGCAGGCTTGTGGTTCTTTCCAAGCACCTATATTCCATGAGCTTGGCGGCACCCCAGACACAGAGACTAATCCAGTCTGGTCTCTGGATTGCGGGGGCCATGCAGGCTGTCTGGGAGGAAGCCTCAGTCCCTGTTGGCAAGGGTGCCTCAGGTCGTAGTCTCCTATTCACACCCCATTGGATGTCACAGTTATTGTTTCTTCTCCACCTAGCGAAGTAGTCTGTGTTTAAAGGGAGGTGGAGGGAGTGGCAGATGGAATTAATGTTTGGTTTTGGTTTTGTTTTGTGAGCCACAAGCAATGATGTGCTGGAGCTGGCTAGCAATAATTGGCTAGTTTAAAACTGGTCATGGTAGGAGCATCTATACCATAGAAATTGGTGAACTCTACAATTTAGGGCTTCTTATTTCTTAACTAACTAATTTACTTTTATTTTTACTAATGTATCTTTAATTTTACTTTCACTGATGTATTTTTGAGAGTCTGTTGTTGAATATTCACCCCGTCAACCACAGACCATAATTGCTGCACACCCACTATGTGCTAGACTCTCTTATAAACATAATCTTGTATCCCATCCCAGAAAGGGAATGGGATACTCTCCACATGCCTGCTAGTACATGACCTCGTCCAGGGATTTCACTGAGCGCACTTCTGAATGAATGGCCTGAGCTACGCCAGTGTTCATTCAACTCTGGTTGAGCATCAGCTCTGTGTAAACACTGTGCTGAGCTTGTGTGGGGAGAATGGAGCGTCTACTGTCATCCTTGGAAAGGACCCTACAGCAGAGAGATTGTTGTTTGACATGGGACGTAGGAGAGAAGCAGAAATACGAGCAGAACAGCCCAGAATAATGTGTCAGATGCGTGGGCCGAAGGCAGTGTGGAGGAAATAATTATTCTCAGCTGAAGTAGCAGGAAGGGAGCTGGGCCGTGAAGGAGGTGTACGATCTAGAAAGTGATGGTGAGCAGCAGGGCGTTCTAAGTAGAGGCAATGCATGTTGGGTAAAAGCAAAGGTGAGAATCCACCATATGTTATGGGGAAGCATCAGGTTGGTCCAAAAGGAGCAAAGATGTGGAAAGTGTCAGACCAAGGTTTAAATTCCTGCCCTAAGAATTAATAAACCCTGTGGAATCAAACTTTTCTTATTTTGTTTTTCCTTCTTTTTTCTTTTTGCAGTCATAAATGAAAATGCTGATATCTGCTTTATCAGGGTTGTTTGGATTGGAAAAAAAGCTAATGGATTTAAGTGTTAAATGTAGTGTTGGACCCCAAAGAGATGCCCAGAGAATCCATTCAGTGGATTTTCTCTCTTCCTGGGTTCAGATTACGTGGAGACCAGGGCTCATAGGGGAGCTGGGGGAATAAACTTGAACATGATTTTGGATCAGGTCCCTGGACAAAGAGCCTTGCATATGAGATCAAAGATTTCTACACTTGATAACTAAGCTAATGAGGGTTTCAATCAGGAGTTGGCCATGATCATGATGGCACATCTGGGAGATGAGTTTGTGTGAATAGGCTGGAGCGGGAAGCTGTGAACTGGACCAGGGAAGGGTTGAGGGTATGGTCTCCAGGTACAGCCCTAATGGAAAAAATACCATAGAAGAAGATGCAGCAGAGGATGACTGGCCGAATTTGGGTGCTGGTGAGACATGGCCTGGAAGCAGGAGGAGGGTGAAGGGTGTTAAGCTTGGTCTTTCCAGATATTCCTGCTGCCTAGTTCTGTTGCCACATTCTGCACCCTCCCCCCCCCTCCAAGCTCACTTATCCTCACACTGACCCTTCAGTATTATTGGGAGATCCAAGACCTCCCTGGAATGGTGGGAGGAACAGTGTTAGGCATAGAAAGGAAGAATAGGTTGGTGGTGTAGGCCACCATGTAGTCTGATGTGGTCAAGGTTGTGGATCCAGGGGAGCCCAAGCTGCCCTTCCAGTGCCACATGACACCTCTATAACCACCCACACTGACCCACTCCACTTCCCTTGGCCTTCACAGTCATTACCTGCTCAACACTCTCAGACTCTTCCTTACAGGGGGTTGAGGCTGCCTCAATGGCAGGGACTGGAGTAGATTAATATCACTGCAGTGACTCTGGCAGGTCATTTGCCATTGTGTCCTGAAATTAATTTAGAGATACTTTCTGCCTTTGTTATATCATTAGATCCTCTTTTAGTCACTTTTCAGGTAGCTAGGTAGCAGTTTGTCTAGAAACATTTTTGCCTCCAATACTTCCCTACCCCTACCAGTAATACATTTTGCCTAGCAGACCAGAGGATCCCTGGCTCTATATCCCAAGCTTTTCACCTTTTTCGTTTTGCCTGGAAGGCCCTGCTCTCCTGTTTCTCCAGGGCACTGACATCTATATCTGTTCCTTAAGACTCAGTTCAGTTGTTGATCTTCTCTAAGAGGTCCATCCCAGATCCCTCTTGAATGGATTGAGGAATAGCTAGAAATGTGGACCTATTGATCTGGGAGAAGTCAGGACTGCAAAACTCAGAGCCTTCAGAGTCTTCTGCTAAGACATACACTCATCATTATGGAAGTTGATGAATTTCCAATGGAGATACTGTAGACTATAAAGCAGTAAGGCTTGGACAGGACCTTGGACAGCAGTAACCTATATGGTATGTCTGAGGAAAAGGAGGGAGGCCTGTGGTTAGGGAGGTGAGGGAGAGTCCTAGGGACCTGGATTGCTTGGTGTTCTAGGGGACAGGCT
This sequence comes from Ursus americanus, assembly GCF_024610735.1. Lineage (NCBI taxonomy): Eukaryota > Metazoa > Chordata > Mammalia > Carnivora > Ursidae > Ursus > Ursus americanus. Next base: position 42,322,935 of record NC_142132.1, read on the forward strand.
TTGTGGGGATGCATCAGGGGTAGTGGAGGCAGTTGGACTGGGGTTGATACCTATTTCCCTTTGGGGTTTTGAGACTATGCTCCCCACCACCACAAGAACCACTGCCATGATAGTTAGTCCTTGCTGCCAACAGGAGAATGTTCTATCCCCAAATGCTATGGGGCATGTGAAACCAGAAAGAATACTGGAGTAAATGACAAATGAAGTCATCAGCATTCTTTGAGAGCCTGTTTTCTCTTATGGCAGGTGTAGATTACCTATAATGAGGCATGTTAAGCAGCAGCGTGGGACTTGGCTGAATGTAGCTCGCTCTCCTTTATCCATTGAGAGAGAAATTTAGTTGCATGCTAAGGGTGTAATTTAAATTTCAAGGAGTATAAACCAAAGTTGAAGAAGTGAGGGTATATCATTATTGAGACCGTAAATGGTGAGAGGCAGGGGAAAGGAGGCAGTAGCTTGCAGAGGTGGTGGGGGCAGGGTAGGAGGTAGGGGGGAGGAGATGTCCAGGGAAATTTGGATGTTGTAGTTATGGTTTTTGGATGAGGCAGACATGATTATGCTTTTAGACTGAGAGGAACCAAAGCTAAGAGAGAGAGGGACTGGCTGATCAAGGGGCAAAGTCTCTAAGACTAGATAAAATGAGATTAACAGATTTGGGTAGAGAAGGGAACAAGAGAATAGAAGTACAAAGACAACCTGAGGAGATGAGCCCTCTCCATGGGCCACCAGCTTCAGAAGAAGCCAAGCTTCAAGCCTGTCTTTGGGTATTCATCCTTCTAGAATTCCACATTTACTGTTTTTGCTCCTAGGGCTGAGAAAGGGCAGAGGGAAGCCTAAGTTCATAACTGTCTTTGAACATGTTTGAAGGAGGCTGGAGGAGAAATCAAATGAGTATGTTGTGTCCAGCCTTTGTTTGATCTTTTCCTTCAGGGCATCAACAAGAAGACCCTTCTCTGCTAAATCATTCCAGTTGAGATTTCCTCTAGGGGCATAGTGGCAGCAGGAAGTGGTCATTCCTCTTGGCACTCAGTAGGCCCCTGAGCCTCCTGCGCCACAAAAGCTTCAGTTGAAAAGCTCATTAGAAATGACTCCATTCTTTATTTATCCCTTTCTTCTCCTACCGATCTTCCTAGTTCATAAGAACTAGTTCCATAGATGAGAGAAACCATATGATAATTGTCTTTCTCTGCTTGACTTATTTCACTTAGCAAAAACCAGGGATGTACTGTATAGTGACTAACATAATATAATTTTTAAAATATGATTATAATTAAAAAAAAAAAAAGAAATGGGGGCGCCTGGGTGGCACAGCGGTTAAGTGTCTGCCTTCGGCTCAGGGTGTGATCCCGGAGTTATGGGATCGAGCCCCACATCAGGCTCCTCCGCTATGAGCCTGCTTCTTCCTCTCCCACTCCCCCTGCTTGTGTTTCCTCTCTCGCTGGCTGTCTCTATCTCTGTCGAATAAATAAATAAAATCTTTAAAAAAAAAGAAAGAAAGAAATGACTCCATTCTTGCCAGGAAGCCTACTCCAGGCCTTGCCAACTTCAAGTTTGGGTGCAGGAGTGGGGTACAGAGACAGGAGAAATGGGATTCTTGGCCTTTGAGTGCCATGTCACTGAAGAATGAGAAACAGCATCCTGCCTGCACATGTCGTAGTTAAATCCCTTCTGCAGATTCCAGATTTTTTGGTGTCTGAAAGGGCCCTGGCACCATCACGCTCCGGAGCATCTTGATTTGGTGTCTCAAGATGCGGCTCAATCGACTCACTTCTCTAAATCTCATTAGTCTGCAAATTACATCGTGTCCTTTACCTCATCACTGTTCATGTTGTTCCTATTTCCTGGTCTGTTCTTTGCAGCTTATGTGCCTCTAATATTCTTCTTTTCATTCTCAGCTCTGCTCATAAGCACGGCTTCCTAGGGGGAGATTCCGGGTCAGACCTAAGACTCCATTCTCTCCAAAGACGTTCCCATCCAACTAGGATTCCAGAAAAGTATTGAGTATAGAATTATGGTGGATGAAAATCACCTTGACTGGTATAGGCTTATATCTTCTCAGCTCTGTTTCCTTGAGCTCTTAGACAGAGATATGAATCCCTTCTCTATAAGGCTGAAAAGGTTAATAAAGATGACTTTGTGAATGCGTCTAGCACATGGTAAGCCCTCCATTAGAATTACTGCCTCTGTGTTCTTTTCCTCTTCAATTTCCAATTCTTGACACATCCAGGAACACATTGACTTCTGACCTCACTCTTCCACTGACTTCCGAATCACAAGGGTGACTCAGGCCGCACCCTCCTCCTCCTGCTTGCTGGCTACTCGGTATTGGGTATACTGCCCAATGGGGGACCCCACCTACAGCCATCGCCCCTGCCCTAGTTCTACTTTATCTCTTGTCCTATTGAATGCTTTGGCTCCTGAGATTTTGCTTTAGAAATAGATTCCAGGCTTAACACTGAAGTGACCCTGGCTATTTTGGGGGTCAGGAAGCCCTGCCCTGAGATTACCAGAGGAGACCTTGTCACACAGTCCAGAATCATCAGGACAGCTTAGCACACACAGTGCAAACACAGGGGCTAGAAACCAACAAGAATTGGTTTCTTGAAACAAAAAGAGAATCATAGGGGAAGGGAAGGGAAAATAAAATAAGATGAAATCAGAGAGGGAGACAACCATAAGAGACTCTTAACTGTAGGAAACAAACTGAGGGATTGCTGGAGGGGAGGTGGGTAGGGGGATGGGGTAACTGGGTGACGGGCATTAAGGAGGGCACGTGATGAGTGATGAGCACTGGGTGTTATATGCAACTGATGAATCACTAAACGCCACCTCTGAAACAAACAACAAACAAAAAATAGAATTGGTTTCTCAGCTTGTCTAAAAACAGCATCCACTGTGGAGCCAGGTTTTCTCCTAGGCCTTATTTATTTAATTTTTCCCCAAACAGAAGAATAATGGTTCTGATAACTCTGCCTGCCATTAACTAATGGCAAACTCAGTGACTAATTGTGCTTGAATCTGGTGAGCAAGTGAAGTTAATTGTCCTTGTAGATCCTGGCTCCTGAGGACGTGGGGGGAAAACAGAGATGTAGGCGTGAGGAAAGCCAACCGTATGAAAATACGGAGTTTTATCAATCAAGTCAGGCCTCCAGGATTTAATGGGTGCTTATGACATGCTCAATTCTGTGCCTCATAGCTTGGAAGTATATGCCTTTCTAGCTTCTACCTGCCTTCCTGGGGCTGGGAGAAGCTCATTGGAGTCTGCATGTCCATTATGGTGTATTTGACCCCATTGTTCCAGGCCTCTTGACTCTCTTTGGAACCCCTACAAGCAGAACCTGAGCCAAGGATTCTTGCACAAATGGTTTAGGTAGGCACCGGGGGTGGGGTGGGAGCAGTGGGAGTCTCAAGAGAAGCAGAATTAGGGAAACAGGGTAAGACAGGAAAACCTTGCTAAGCAAGGATGTTCTATCAGCTGGAAACTAGCTCCAGATGGATCCCACAAGAGCTCTGATGTGAGAATTGCCCCACAGAGCACAGAGTTGGTCCTATCACCAGGCAAACGGGCTGGCCTTTTGCAGTGCATGTCCTTCAGTTGTTGCCTATGGGATGCCCCCTGCAGAGGAGATGGGGGAGGGGGTAATTTCTAGAGCAGGCAGCAACTCTCCAGGAAGGGCAGTGCTCCTGCCCATTAACAGCCAACACTAACAGGAGGATGGGTACATCCTTGCAAAATGGGATCCAGGCCGGGCACAAACAGTGTCCCCTGCGGGTCTGACTGCCCTTCCTTCCCTGAGCAGGGACTCAGCATATACCCATGTTCTTTGCTGCCATGAAAATCCTCCTGTTATAGCTGTCCCCTATGGCACTGCACCGCCTTTTTTGTAAAAACTTCCGGCCACAGGCAGGGCAGGAGGCAGAACTTGACAGCTGCCTTTTGACCAAGCCCGGGATTCCACACCCAGGGCCTAACCCTGGGACTTCACTTCCCCATCATGGCTTCCCTTACAGGTCCCAGCTCTCACAGGGTGCCTGGAACGCTCACAGTGCCTTCCCGGCCACCTGACCTGGACTCCACTCCCTGGCCTCTGACTTGGCCTCATAGGTCAAGAACCAAGCCTGCCCTGCTCTGACGCACACACCTGCAGCGGACACCTCCGATCTTGTCTCTATTGGCCAATGTCACACTTGGCTCTGCAGCGTTTTTATACAGGGGCCCTGCCGTACAGTGAAAGGACATCATTCCTCTAATCCCTGAAGTCTGAATGCTGACTTCATTGTGTTATGATCTTCCTCTGTTTGGGAGAGATAAAGATGGAGAGATGGGTAGGGGTCCATTCTCCATAAACACATTTTATTTTATTGTACTTATTTTAAATGCATTTTAATTAACTTACTTTGTTCTTCTCTCAGATGTCTCCCTTAAGGATCTTGAGCCATAGTCTGCAGGACGGGCTCAGGCAACCCGTCAAGTCACATGCATACAGTGTCATTCCTCAGAGCAGCCTTGTCTCCAACAGTCCCTGCAGTGATTTGCCCCAGGTCAAGTTCTTATTGTCCCCTAACCTGGGGGAAACTGGGTGAAGGGGAGGGGGCACTCGATGCTAGACGGCCCATGCAGGGTCAGTTGCTAGCCCCGCTGTAGCTCACCACTCCCTCCCAGCCATGTCTCCCCATGTGTGTGCCGCCCCAGGGTAGACACTAACAGTAGGATCCTTCTGGACGCTCTCATAGTGTGAATAATTTCTGGAAACTTTCCCCAAGATAGGTTGCTCTTTTTTCTGGGCAATTTTCCTAAGAGGAAATGACACAAACCAGCAACACCGCGCCTGATGGACGGTCTCTTATCTCCTCCGAAACAGCTGTAAAGCCATTGATAGAACATTGAACGTGAACCCAGAAATGAGCTCTAAAAAATAATTTTCAGTAAACTCCAATGGAATACATCTGCAGTTAAGGCAGAGCGATTCTCTACATTTTCTCTGTTCCACGCCCAGGGTTTGTCCTATATATATCTCCTCCTGGGGGTGAGAGACCTGGTGTGCATTTGGTTATGATTTGCACTAATAATGAATGAGCATCCTATTAACATACACTGGGTGTGTCAGGAGCAGGTAATCCATCTGTCTCTGCTATGGATGGATTTGTGTAGCACCTGAAAAATCTACAATACCAGCTCTTCTTTTGTGTTAACGTGTGGCAGAGAGAGGACAGGTGACAGGGTTCCACAAAGTACTAGCTCTGTGATCCAGAATAACCCTTAACCTCTCAGAAGTTTCATTTCCTGATCTTTCAAATGGGGATAATTAATGGTAGTTGATCTCATAGGATAGTCATCTTGATCAATCAATGTCATCTATGTGCTGATTCCTGGAACATTATAAAATGTCACATGAGATATAACTTATAAGCTTTTATAATTTATCAATCTTTGAAATAGGACTTGTATAATTTTGTCTTTCCCGAGCTTTGAGTTGTGCAGCAGGTTATGCTAAAGGTGTTCCCCAGGCGGAGGAAGATGCAGACTTTTTCCTCTAGGTAGTACAAGGGGAGAACCCACCAGCGCACAGCTTTGTAAATAATGAGCCGGTCATGGCAAATGAGCCAGAGTAGAGGCCCAGAGAGAGGGGCAAGCTCACATACTCAGTCTGGAAAGGTGGATGGAAAGGAGCAGAGCGGAAGTCACCCCTGAGCTGGAAAAGGTGTGGCAAGTAGAACACGTAGAGACGCAGGAAAGAGGAGTCAACAATTTTTAATGTGAGCCGGGTTAAAAAACTGGATTTTCCCAATGGCACCATGATTGTGAAAAGAGATGCTGTCTGTAAAGTGCTTTTTACAGTGCCTGGCATGTGGGGAGTCCTCAATAGCAGGAGACCCCCCAACCCCACTACCACCACCACCACCACCTCCCCCTGCCCCCCGGCCAACCTCTCCTTCTGCCCCACCTGGGGTAGACTTAGTGGAACCAGAAGAGAAGACAATGTCCTGGGTTTGGATTATGGCCTGAAATAGCCACTGGCCATGGAAGTGAAGTCAAGCTTGTTTAGCACTCAGGCTGGTTCAGGCCTGGACCCCGGAATCTTGTGATTAGCCCTGTGTTATCCTATGGGAATCAAGAGGATTCCTAACTCGGATACTATTTTCCAAACACCTGACTTTGAAGGTACAAATCCACAGTGGTTCCCAATCTCGGTCACTTCTTTTCCCTCTGGCCTCCTGAGATCTGGACCCCTTAGACCACAGTCCACTGTCATGAGTTGGCTTCTGGACTCACAGAAAGGGTCATGAGCTGTTGAGAACACAATGACCGATGTGACTCTTTGATGTGCCACATTGAGTGTGAATACCGGTGGCCTTCCTTTGGGGGCCTCTCTTACTACGTTGCTGAAGCGTGGGATAAAGTCTGCCTTTTAGCTGCCCTCAGACATTGTACCAAGTCTCCTGAATAGGGACTGGGAGTGCTGGCATCCTCACCAGCCACATGTCCTTGAAAAAGTGACTGTTCTTTCTGGGTCTCATTTTCTTGGTCTATACAATGAGGGGATTTTACAAGATTCCTAAAGTGTCCTCCCACTCCAACAGTTTGTGAGCTTATCAACAACTTAGCTCTGACTCTGGTCTTACAAACCAGTTTCTGTAGAACTTCTCAGAACTGGCTTCTCTTGGCTCAGCATACTGAGGAAATCAGGCCTCAGTCTAGGGTCGAGAATAGACACATTTTCTTCCCTCTGCTGCAGAGCTCCACATCAAGGGGACACACATCAGCCCACACACACCTACTCGGAAGTGGCCACACGCACACACGCGCACACACGCACACACACAATGTCATAACCACGCTCTGTTGCTCTTACGCAGAAGCAAATTTAATCTCTATGCATTGCCTTCCTTTATTTCCCTTTCTGCTTTTGGATGCAAAGGGCAGGGCTGGGGCTGAATTCCTGTGTCTAGGATTTCTCTCGGAGCCTCTGCATCAGAGCATTTCCTGTGTCTGATGGGCTGTGGGATGCGTGTGTGTGCCTGATACCCTCACATGGCCAATGTCCCTTGTATCATAACAATGGCAGTCAAAATACACAGCAGGTTAGCACAGGCTTTTCCTCTGAGCGTGCGGAGAACTCGGCTGGCAAGATGTATGTGATCTCTGCAGGGCTGGGCCTTGCTTGGGCATGGCGGGTACTCTCCCACGGAGGACCCTGGCTCAGCCTGAGTGCACGGAGAGGTGAGGAGGGAGGTTTCCTGTCTTGCAGGGGAAGGAAGCCAAGTCACGCAGCAGGGCCAGGAGCAGAGTGTTGCTGACCCACCGCAGGGTTGGGTAGTGGTGTGCACTGCAGTGGGGCAGGCTGGACTCCTCATTCACCCACTGACAGCTCTGTTGGTTACCTACTATGTGCCAGGCACTCTGCTCAGTTTTGGGGATGCAGTGGGGAAGAAACCAGACCTGTCAAACATTTTCATGGAGCTTAAAACACAGAAGCATGGCGAGGAATGCAGGCTAAGGAGACAGGTGGCCTGATCTTACATCCTGGACTCAATGTTTAATGGGTGCATGACTTTGGGCAACTTAACTTTCTGGGTCCCAGATTCCTCTTTTGTAAATTGGGAAGAATAATAGATCTTACCCAAAAAGCTGTTCTGCAAATACTCAGAACAGTGCTCTGTACTGTACAGCACTCTGTGCGGTAATAACCTTCTCTTGTCTTTCTTCTTCTTTTTAAAAACAACCGCTTATTAGGGGAGCAATCAAGCAAATATGAGGCATCTACTCTATATAAGACTTTGGTTAAAGAAGACTGTACTACATATCAGGTCATCTGCCCCAACCTGGGGTCATAGAAGGATACCAGGGAGGTGAGGTCTGTGTTAATGAGACTTAGCTCTCTGCAGTCTGTCTTTTCCTCTCTTTCTCTGCTTGGTTCTCCTCTCCTTACAGCCCAGTGAACGTTCTCCATATTTTCCTGACCTAAGGCAGGAGGAGGAGAGAGATCTGAGAGCGATGGAGGAGGTTGACTTGGTCATGCCTTTTTGAATGTGACACGGGTGGGAGAAAGGCTGAAGTGAGGGGCAGGGCAGCCCGGGCTGGAGGGCTGGGGGTGCTGGTGATGCCTGGATCTGACATGAGGTATACAGGGGAAGAACAGGGTCAGATGGGCACAGGGAGGTGCAGTTGGGACCAGATGTTTTAGATGCTCCTGGATGCCCAACTTAGCTCAGGATAGGCTGAGGTCACATCCCTTATAGTGCTGAGAATCAGGGCACACAGCACAGTGGGCTGTGAAAACTGATTCACTAACCACAGTGAAATTGACCTAAATAATAACAACGCAAACACAAGATTCTCTAAAATCATCTGTCATCTCCCGATGTCATCTGAGTTAACCCTAGTTGAATCTTATACTTCTCTACCCAAGGTGGCTGGTACCTGTCCCTCCCTAGGGAGAAGGGCCTCCTTGGCTGGTAAGTTAGAGTCCCGGTGCTGGTGGGAGGGACAACAGCAAGTGAAGGTCTTGTAGAGGGAAGCTCTGACCCTGTTCCAGGACTGCTCCCCTGGATAAAGCCTGTTCATTCTACCCTGACCTCCCCTGTGTCCTGTCCTACCATAGCAGTGAGGGGGTGGGGAGAGTGGTCTTAGTCAAACATGGTTTTGAATTCTAGCCAAGACACTGAGTAACCATGCTGGGCCTCAGTTTCTTCATCTGTAAAATGGTACCACTCTATCTTTGTCAATGTATTGTGAAGATTAATTGAGTATATAATAACTATCCATTAAATATTAGCTACTCTCCAGGCCTATCCGGGGACATTTACAAAAGTGATGGTCTAGTTACTTACAGAAAGGGGGCACATCAGATAGTTACTCTTTGGCTAGTTTCTTTGTCTGGTCTAGGGACGCGTTCACCAGCACCAGAGCTGTGACTTCCAGGGGTAAGCTGCGCACACTTCTCTCCACCTTCCTCGTGGTAAAATTATGCTGATCTTGCCTGGCCACGTGCCTCCCTTCCCGAGACAGCCTGGAGATGCATATTTATGTATTTCCAGTCATCACCCCAAGAGCTCAGATTTTCCTGTCCTTGGTGTCACTTTAATTAATACACTCCCATGTGCTGGGTGACAAAATTAGGTTGCAGGGGTGGCAGGCGTTTATATCACGAAAGGAGAGAAAAAGGTGTTTTGTACCATTTTCCTTCTTAAGCTCCATTATTAATCTTTGCAATCAATACTCCTTTATTTTTGGCTCCAGGAGGTGGTGGGGTGGAATCAGACTGTCAAGCAATTTAAGGCCACATCTGCATAAGTAATAGAGATGGTTTGTTACTTTCACTCTAGGTGAGAACATGTGTCCCTGGCCAGATGTGGCAGGGCTAGGCTCTGTGATTCTCATGCCAACTTTATGATATGTTTGATTTAGGTAAAGTGCCTGGAACCTGCTGGGACTAAGTTGTTATTAAACACCATCTGCAGTTTTCACTTTAATTAATATCATAAGAATTAGGATCTCATACTTTAATTACTATGGTAACCCTTTACAGTCATGGGAAGAAGGAGAGAGATGTGGCCAGAGTGGTCCTTTAGAGGCCTTTGGATCTATGTGTAGATGCCCTTTATCCTGAGTTCCAGAGCTTTGAGCATGTGCCGCGGGCTGGTCACTGCCCTGGCGTGGCCCCGGGCTGCTGGGGTTTGCTTATGTGCGAAGGGAACTGGAGTATATGGCCCCAGTGGAGAAGGGGTCTGCTGAAATATCAGCCACACCCATTCCCATCAGTGGGTATTTGTTATTGAAGAATTACTATTATTTTACTATATTATCTGATATACTCTATACTCTGTATGTAAGTACATCATATATACGTAAACTGAGTTATACAATATGGTTATGTGCTATGAGTTACCTAAGTGCTCGACATGCATTTTATCATTTAATTTTTACTACATTGAGCTATTACTGCAGAGAAGGAAACCAAGGCAGAGAACCAGTCCACACAATTGGTATGAGCAGAGCCTGGGTTCAAATGTCTGCTTGTTTGCATCAAAGCCAATGCTTTCCCTGACATACACCACTTAACAAAGTATTCGTGTTGAAAGTTGAGAGGAAACTCTCCAAGTTTAGAGGGGACCTGTTGGGCCCTCGTGCGTTTCATTTTCTTTGATTATGGTATTGCTGCCACCGCCACCTCCTCCGAGGTACCCAGAGCTGTGGCTGCACGCTCTACTCTCAGTGGAGACTGAGCTCTGTCGCTGGGGTTCCCTGAGGTTGGCTGGGACTTTGAAAATCTTCATCAGCCCATGTGGAATAATAAAACATGAATGCATTCAGACGTTACAAAAGATGAAAAACTGAGAACATGTGCTATGAAATCTGAGATGAAAGTCTAGCCTCAAAGTAATCCTCCAGTTCCAAGGGAAGAGCATTTTGGAGTCAGACCCCCCTTCAAAATCTTTGCTCACACCCTTTCCAGCTGCAGGACCATAGACAAGTCACCTATCCCATATGCCTCGACTTCCTCATAGGAAAATGGAGACCTTCGTGCTTAGCTCTCTTGAGGTTCATGAGGATTTGACATGGTACCTAACACATAGTAGGTGATTCTGCTTGCTGAAGGCTTGTCCAGGTGGACTCTCATACTAGCTGTGCAAGGGGGCTGTGATCTTTGCATCCCAGATAGGAGCTCTCCGCTGGGTATCTCCACATCTCTGCATTCCTGCTCTGCTGCACGTCAAGACTGAGTGACTATTCCATGTGGCTGGGTTCATCTCTAGGAGCGTGATGCCAGAAATGAATTCCTCAGCTCTTTCTGCATTCCAGGAAAGCCCAGGTCTCTTCACACGTTAGTTGGCACAGTTGTTCATTTACTCATTCATCACACAGTTTTTGAGCATCACACGGTTATTGTTGTGGGCATTAGCGGGGTGACGGTACTGCAGGGATATTACCATGTAATTGACACAATGACCGTGATATAAGAGTTGCCCATAACCAGGGGTTGTGCTATCCGTTTGTTAATTCATTCACTTATTCCTTCATTCACACATTCCTGCAACAAAGAGATCATGTGTTCCTATTTTGTGCCTGGCGTTGTTAGGCTCTAGAGATAAAAATGTCTAGAGAAAAACATGCTATCTACCTCCATAGAGTGGCACTTGCCAGTTCAGAAGAACCAGCAGACCAGGGACTCAGTACAGCACAGCGAGGAAAGAGCAGTGATAGAGGAAATGTTAGTGATTATCGGAGCACACGGGATGTGTACACGTTTCTTGGGGCTGCCATAACCGCGTCCAGGCATACCTCAGACATACTGGGGGTTCGGTTCCAGACCGTCACAATGATGCAAATGTAACAATAAAGTGAATCCAATGAGTTTGGGGGGTTCTCGGTGCATATAAAAGTTATGTTTACATTCTAGTGTAGTCTATTAAGTGTGCAATAGCATTATGCCTAAAAAAATAATGTATATACCTTAATTTAAAAATACTTTATTGTTAATTCTAACCATCATCTGAGCTTTCAGTGAATCATCATCTTTTTGCAGGTGGAGGGTCTTGCCTCCATGTTGATGGCTGCTGACTGATCAGGATGGCGGTTGCTGAAGGCTGGGGCGGCTGGGGCAGTTTCTTAAAACAAGACAACAATGAAGGTTATGGTGTCAGCTGGCTCTTCTATGAACAATAGTTCTGTACCATGCTATGCTATTTAACAGCATTTTACCCACAGTAGAACTTAGTTCAAAATCGGAGTCAAACCCTGCTGCTGCTTTATCAACTAAGTTTGTGGAAAACTCTGAATCCTTTGTTGTCATTTCAACAAGCTGCAGAGCATCTTCACCAGGAGTCGTTTCCATCCTAAGAAATCCCTTGGTTTTGCTCATCCATGGGAAGCAACCCTCATCCGTTCAAGTTTGATCATAAGGTTGCTGCAATTTGGTCCCATCTTCAGACTCCACTTCCGATTCTAGTTCTCTTGCTCTTTCCATCACATCCACACTTACTTCCTCCATGAAGTCTTGAATCCTTCAAAGTCATCCATGAGAGATGGAATCAGCTTCTTTCAAACTCCGGTTCATGTTGATATTTTGCCCTCTACCCATGAATCCTGAATGTTCTTAATGGCCTCTAGAATGGTGAATCCTTTTCAGAAGGTTCTCCATTTACTTTGCCTAGACCTGTCAGAGGAATTCCTATCTAGGGCAGCGATGTATTACAAAATGTATTTCTTAAATAATAAGCCTTGAAAGTTGAAATGATCCCTTGATCCATGGGCCGCAGAATGGATGTTGTGTTAGCAGGTGTGAAAACAACATTAATCTCATTGTACATCTCCATTAGAGCTCTTGAGTGACCAGATGCATTGTCAGTGAGCAGTAATATTTTGAAAGGAATCTTTTCTTCTGAGCAATAGGTCTCAACAGTTCCCTTAAAATATTCAGTAAACTAAGTTGTAAACAGATGTGCAGTCATTCAGGCTTTGTTGTTCCATTTATTGAGCACAAGCAGAGTAGATTTAGCATCATTTTTAAGGGCCCTAGGATTTTTGGAATGGTAAATAAGCACTGGCTTCAACTTAATCACCAGCTGCATTAGCCCCTAACAAGAGAGTCAGCCTATCCTTTGAAGCGTTGAAGCCAGACATTGACTTCTTTCTAGCTCCGAAAGTCCTAGAAGGCATCTTCACCAATGGAAGGCTGTTTTGTCTTCATTGAAAATCTGTTGTTGAGTGTAGCCACCTTCCCGAATTACCTTAGCTGGATCTGGGTAACTCGCAGCTTCTCCATCAGCGCTTGCTGCTTCCCCTTGCGCTTTTATGTTATGCAGAGGCCTCTTTCCTTAAGCCTCATGAACCCACCTCTGCTAGCTTCCAGCTTTCATCTGCAGCTTCCTCACTTCTCCCGGCCTTCATGAAATTGAAGAGAGTTAGGGCCTCGCTCTGGATTAGGCTTTGGCTTAAGGGAATGTTGTGGCTGGTGTGATCTTCTACCCAGACCACTCAAACTTTCTCCCTATCAGCAATACGGCTGTTTCACTTTCTTATCATTAGGATGTTCACTGGAGTGGCACTTTAATTTCCTTTGAGAACTTTCCCTTTACCTTCATAGCTTGGCTAACTGTTGGGTGCAAAAGGCCTAGCTTTTTGCTTATCTCAGCTTTTGACATGTTCTCCTCACTGGGCTGAATCACTTCTAGCTTTCAATTTAAAGTCAGAGACATGCGACTCTTCCTTTCACTTGGCCACATAGAGGCTGTTGTAGGGTTCTTAAAGGGCCTGATTTCAACATTGTTGTGCCTCAGGAAGTAGAAAAGCCCAGGGATAGGGAGAGAGATGGGGGAATGGCTGATTAGTGGGGCAGTCAGAACACACACATTTATTGATTACATTTGCCATTTTCTAGGGTGTGGTTGTGGCACCCCAAAGCAATGATAATAGCAACATCAAAGATCACCGATCCTAGTTCACCACAACAGAAATAATAATGAAGAAGTTTGAAATATTGCGAGAACTGCCAGAAGGTGACAGAGACACAAAGTGAGCCAATGCTGCTGGGAAAACGGTGCCGATAGACTTGCCTGACACGGGTGCCACAGAGCCTCCACTGTGTAAAACACGCCGTGTCTGCAAAGCACTGTAGAGTGAAGCACGATAAGACGAGGTTTGTCCGTATTGCCCGTACTGCGTACTGGGTGACTGAAGAGAAATAAGTCGCCTCCCAGGTCTGGAAGCCGGCAGTCCAAGAACGAGGTGTTAGTGAGGTTGGTTCCTTCCCAAAACTGTGATGGAGAAATCTGTGCCATGTGCCTCTCCTGACTACTGGAGGGCTGCTGGAAATCTTTGGAATTTCTTGGCTCATGGATGCATTCATTACCCCGACCTCAGCTTCATTTTCATGTGGTGATCTCCCGGGGTGTGTGACTGTCTGTGTCCAAATTTCTCCTTTCTGATGATACCAGTCTTTGGATTAGGGCCCATTCTAATGACCTCATTTAAATTGACTACCTCTGTAAAAACTCTCTCCAAATAAGGTCACGGTCTGAGGTACTGGGGCTTAAGACTCTGACATATCTATTTTGGGGGACACAATTCAATCCATCATAGAGTCTTACGGAATCCTGGAGGTAGTGAAACGTAACCCAAGACCTAGAATATCAGGAGGTAGCTGTGTGTTCAAGAAAGAGAAGTGGTACACACGGCAGAGAGGAAGGACCAGAGGTGAGGGAAAGCCGAGGGGGCTTGGGGAACGGGGTGGCCAGGACAGAAAGTGTAGAGGTGCTGGCCGGTGGCCAGGTAGACATGACTCCTAGAAGGCCCAGGGAGTCATGGTTAGGAGGGGCCACTTTGTTCTGAAAGAAATGGGAAGCCATGGAGGGTTGTCCAGACAAGCATCATGGTCAGAACTCATCATGGCCTCCCACTTAGAACATGGACACTCCATGCAGTGGGGAGCCATGCCTCCTACAACTCGGGGTGCAGCTCTGTTCTAGTCAACTGAGTTCCCCTGTTAGGCCTCATATCAGAAAAACACTGTACGTGGCTCCTTTAGGCATGGGGACAGGATGACCTCTTTCCTGGTGACAAGTGCTGTGTGCAAGGAGCAGGGAGACTGCTTCTGGTTGGCAGTGGACAGGTCAGGAAGGACACATCCTATTGGAAGAGGGTAAGTAAACCATGTGTGCAGGGCTGGAGAGGTGGCCTGCATTGGATGGCCCCACCCTTTCCGCCACACCATTGCTGAGTCACATGGCGCCTGAAGCCTCTCCTCCTTGCATCTTAGCCCCCTCCCACTTGGTGGTCTCCTCATGTCAGCCACCCTCTGATCCCTTTACTTTTGCGTTTTCCAGCCTGGCTGGTCAAACCCCTAATGGGTATTTTCAGAAAGGCCTTTGTAGAGAGCTTTAGGCATCCCGTTTGTGTATCTGACCAGAGCATCCAGAATAAAAGAGAAGGTGAGGAAACATGCGTGAGGCAGCAGAGGTGTGAGCTTTATACATCATTCATCCACTCAAACAAACTGAAACGCACTGTTTACTGAGGAACTCTTGCGATCTGGGCATAAACATCCAGACACAGTTGGGTCCCAGTGCTCCAGGCTCTAAATCCTGGAGAACAGGAGTCCGCCTCTGTCCTGCCGGCCCGATGCCCTGTGAACGTGGCAGGAGGGAGACATCTCAGGGAGACCCAGCTCTCTGAAGGGACAAAGAAAGCACACCGACTTTGAATAACACAGTCCTTTGAGGGAATCCCGTGGCAAGCTCATTTCTCTTGAATATTGCAGGTCGCTTCTTTCTAATATTCACCATCAACTCTTCCTGCCAAAGGACCCTCTTGCCCTACTGAGGGAGGGATTCGCTCTGCTTTGGGTTTCTGGCTGGGTTTGGCGCATTGTCTTTCATCCCGAGGCCCTCTGGGGACAATATTATATTGCTAAGAGTCAGGGAGGCCCACAGAGACCTTTGAAGGTAGTTAATTGGCTTTGCCCTGTTGGGTGTGGTCTGGCTGTAGCCTTGGCGTGACTTGAAGACCAGCCCTGGCAGCCCCCGCTTCTGGGGAGGTGGCTGCAGGCCCTCCATAGGGGCAAGGCTCCTGGGGTCCAGACAAACTGATTTTTAATTGCTAGAGGCCTATTTGTTGTGAGATCCTCCCCATGGTAGCTCTGAGTCCTGACAGACACTTCAAAATGAGATTCCAGTTTTCAGAGAAAAACAGCCATGTTTCAGGGAAAACAGTCCACAGTGCTGCTTTGTGGAAGAGAGAATCCTAAATAAGATAAGGATTTAGTGCCAACCCAGGCCACAGAATCATGAAATATCACGGTGGGAAGCTCTGAGAGCTCATCTTGCCCCGGGGTTTCAATCACAAATGTTTACACGGCAAGGCAAGGACGTCAGTGTGGGTTTAAGACCAAGGAGAGTGGTGGGGTTTGTGGTGACCCAGGGATCGCAAGCCCATATTAAAAGCATTCAAATTCAAAACAAACAAACCCTAGCTAGCCAAACCAGCTGCTTCTGGACCTGTCATGCAGACTGGCATTTTATAACTGTAATACAGCAGAAATGTGTCACTGAATAATTGGGATCATGGATGCGACCACATACTAAGCGTCTCCCATGGGCCAGCACTGTTCTCAGCGCATTGCCTGAATTCCCTCAATCCGCGAACATCCCTGTTGTATAAAGAAGGAAACTGATGCACAGAGAGGTTGAGCTTGGCCCAGGCCATGGGGCTAGCAAGTGGTAGGGTGAGATTCGCAACCACAGTCTGACTCCCATGTCAAATTCCTGGACCCCAGCCCTGCATGGCATGGGTGCCCCTCAGAGCCAGGACCCAGGCTCCAGACCTCCAGTGTGATAGTACCAAACTGGACCCCATTGCTCCTGCTTCTCAAGAATGTAAGAGGTCAGGGAAGAGCCGGGCTTCACAGCCATAACAGAGTGGTTTACGTGCCCGGCTCTCGCGCTGGCTGGCGGTAGGGTCCTGGGTAAGTTGGTGTGAGTCTCTAACTCTTGGGCAAGTTAGTTCACCTCTCAGGGCCCTGAGAATGAGGACTGTGATAGTTTCCTCCAGGGTATCAGGAGTATCCAATAAAGAGGGAAGAGCATAAGGCGTGGATATGTCTGGATGCCCTCTCAATGCCAATGTCTTTCTCTTTGTCCTCTGGGCTGTGGAAGCCATAGCGTACTTTTCCCACAACTACCCCTCGGTGGTTTATCTCGTGGTCTGCAGCTGGGTGTGTTGCTCCCATCTGACAGTTTACTGTTGGACATTGGCTGAGTTGTCCCGAGTGTCCTGCCCAAACCCTAAGAAGTTAATGGGATGGATAATTATCTTAAGCAAAAAGCAGGATCGGGCTCAGGTCTGCCAGCATCCAGGTGCTGTTGTGTAGGCCATGTTTCTCTGATCAAGGCACCCACAGCTCCCAGTGGTGCGCCAGAGAGAGTGCCAGGCCGAGACTTGTGGGGCTCCCGGGGTGGTGTGGCTGGCACCTGGCATTGCTAATGGCACTTGAAGAGCCTTTTGTCCAAGAGAAAACCAGCTAGAATGGAATGGTCCATGGCACGGTCACCATCCTTGGTTGGAGCTGGTACAGGAAGCTGTCTCAGGCATCTTCGAGATGCAGGCCTGAAAAGCTCAACATCAGGCGGACCAGGCAAGCTCAACCTGGTCCTGGCACAGACTAGCCCTAAAAACCTCATCATTTCCTCATGTACCAGGTGGGATGAATAATTCATCACAAAGGTTGGTTCAAAAGATGAAACGAGCCAACCCTTCTACTCCACTTGGCACAAAGTGGGGCCCCTGCCATCCCTGCACCCAAACAAGCCTCATCAATAATAGAACATACCTTCCTCCTCCCAGCTCCCTTACCTAACCTTTCCATCAGTCTGCATCCTTGTTAAACTGATTTTTCTGCACACCGACTCAGAACGGCCAGCGTCTTGTAGCTTCACATTTAATTGCAGTCAGCTTTGCGTTGTGCAGTGACAGGCTCACATGTGCCAGCATTTTCTTCCCCGCTTTCCCACGCGGGGAGGGCCCGGGTCTCTGCTTTCTTGCCCCGCGTGTGCTGCCTCCCTGGGCCCATGAGCAAGCTCAGGGGAGCAGATGTCTCGTGTGTTGTGATCCCTGCACTAGCTGCACTGTTTGGTTTCTCTGTCACACAAATCTGCCTCCTACAGGGTCACCATTCCAGCACTGAGGAAGCCCTAGCTGCTCCTTTCCTTTAAAGTCTGTCACAGTGCATGACATCTCGTAATCCGAGTGTCCCAGCCCTCTGGCAGTTCCCCCTTCCATCTTCCCTGTCTTCTTCCTGCCCCGGGGTCCTTCCACGCATGCTCGTACGTGCACACGCCCAGGCCCTACACACATGTGCACCTGCATGCATGCACACATGTGCACAAGCACAGGGGTTCACCACAGCTCCTCAGGCCCGTCTTCTGGAACACATGTGAAAGCTTCCTGCTGTAACTTCCCCCTCCCCCGGTGTATAGAATGTGCCCACCTGCTCCTCTCGCACATTCGCAAGTGCTGTAATCATCTGAGGGACATCAGCACTTCATCTCCACGACACTGTCCTCAGTATTTTACAAGTAATTATGCCCTCGGTCCTACCCTACCGTTTCTGCTCCCTCGTAGTAAACTATTAGTAGTTCCCAGAGGTTTCACTCTCTCCAAACACCATGGTTTGAAAATACGGCCACTTTTGCCCAGAACATCTTTTATTCCTTTCTTCTCTGCGTCAGTTTCTGCTTTCTCCTTAGGTCAAAACTTAAGCCTCACCTGTCCTGCTGACCCTCCCTCCTTGCCCCCACCCTTTCCTCTGTCTGTCCTCTGCTGAGCGGCGGTCGGTTCAATAGCGTGTTCCCGTGACTCCGAGCTTCCTTCCAACAGTGTGTTTTGCATGGTATTTCTGCTGGTCTGTCTGCTCGTTAATCTTGCACACTTGGCTCTGGGCTGCTCGACGTCACTGCAGGATGACAATCAGGCGTATGGGTTTGGCAACAAGCAGTGCGGAGTGGAAAGACAGCTCTTCTACTTGCTGCTTCTCCAGCCTTCCCTAAGTGACTTCATCTCCTCGAGCCTTGATTTCTTCATCTCTGAAATGGGGGGATAATAACTTTAGGGAAGAGGGTGGCCAAGGTTAATGAAGCAACACAATGAAGTATTAGCCCAGGGTCTGTAAGTTAGCATTATTATAGCTTTCTTCCAGCATATCAAGTGCCTGGCTGCCTGGGAGGCTGACATAATTGAGGGGCTCAGACAGGCATCTAGAAAGGAGAAGAGGGAGGGAAGGACAGTGGAAACAAAAGCCAGCAGGGAGAGAAGAGACTCAGGCTGCTTGTCTGGAGCCGAGGGGAATGTAGGTTGTGCCGGGAGGCAAGGAAGGCACCTTCACGGCCTCCCGAAGGGCTGCTGCTCTGCTTTGCATTTCGGTCACATTTATGACAGCCTCATAATGGATTAAGAGCCCCAGCACTGATATATTAAAGGTTAATGGTGCATCCTGCTTTTGTATTGATTCGTGGCAGCAAATATTTGCGGGTGTCGAGAGCTGGGAGTCGCCATGTTCTTGGCATGGAGGTGCTGTCGGCTGGTGGGGCTGTTTTGTGCAGGGCTCCCGCTGAGTAAGAGGGGCATGGGGACGGGGGAGGCAGACAGCTGCTGCTTGGAGGGTTCAGGCCCAGAGGAGTCTCTCGGCTAATGCTGATTTCCACTAGATCCACAAATAAACTGGATCTTGAAGCTTCTGTACCCCGAGGTGGAAGCCTGGGGAGCACCCGGCCCCATCCCTGAGTTCCTTGGTGAGTGGTGCCTGGGCTGGCTCTGACCACATAGCTGTGTGCAGTGTTTTCTGGCTCAAGGCTATAGTTCTTCTATTCAAGCTCTCAAACTGTCATTATGCCTGCTTCTCTGCAGATGACTGACCCACACTTGTCCTGAAAGGAGACTGGTCAACTCAAGACAAACACCTTTCCAACACGATAGCCAACCTAGCCATTTGGAAAGTGAGAAAAAAAGTGAATTCATTAATATATTATTCATGCACATAATAAGCCATATTTATTTGAGTGCCTACTATGTGCCACGCATTGTTTTAAGTAGGGAGGCAAATTATCCCAGTTTGGCCGGAACTTTCCTGGTTTTAGCACTGAAAGGCCTATGTCCCAGGAAATTTCTCTGTCCTGTGCAAACCAGGATGATTGGTCATGCAGTTGTAGGCAATAAACCAAACGACCAAGTCCCATTCTAGGGGGAGAACTGACATTAAAAAGTCTGTGATATATTTCTTTGCTTTTATCATATAATTTAAGAACGGTGGTATTTTATATAGGGTTGTCAGCAAAGGCCTCACAGAGAAGGTGACATTTGATCAGAGACCTAAGACAACTGAGGAAGTAAGCCAATTAAAGATGTGAGGGAAGAGGATATCAGGCACAGGGGAAAATAGCTACAGAAACCCTGAGGTGGGAAGGCAGAGAAGGCCAGTGTGGTGAGAGTAGAGGTGTTGGGTTCGGGTCGTGTGGGACTCTTCAGGCCATGTGAGGATTTTGGATGTTTCTTTGAGAGATAGGAAGCAGCTGGAGGATTTTGGAGAAAGAGGTGGCGTGATTTGACTTAGACTTTGAAAAGATCATTCTACCTGTCCCCCTGAGGAATAGAGCATAGAGTGAAAGGTGGAGGCAGGAGGCCATTAGGGAGATGGTCTCAGTATCCACATGGTGAAGGTGATGAGAAGCAGTCTGCTTCTGGAGCTTTCTGGATGGTAGGAGAGGGCAAATATGCTGAGACAGTATGTGAGATGTACGAGGAAGAGAGGAATCAGCAGTGATTCCAAGGCTTTTGTCCACAGCATCTCAAAAAATAGAGGAGTGTTTGTCTGAGATGGACAAAGGAGAGGAAGAACAGGTTTGGTGGTGGGTTCTGGGGCTCATAATTCAAGAGCTTGGGTTTGACTGTGTTCTGTCTAGGGACTTACTAGCCATCCAAATAGAGATGTCAGGGGTGGGCAATTGCCTAGTGTTGATGGGGTGGGTTAGGACTGGGGCGGTCCATTGGAGGCATCAGTGTATAGATGTATTTACAGCCAGTTGATTTGACTGGATCATGGTGAAAGGGATGTCACCGGACAAGAGAGGGAATCTGTGGCCTGAGCCTGGAACACCCCAAGATTCAGAGTCTGGGAGGAGAAAAAGTAGAAAGGAGAGGGATAAGGAAGCCCCTGCAAGGTGAGAGAACTAAGAAAGAGTGACATCCCAGAAGCCAAGTGAGGGAAGGCCTTCAAGAAGGACAGAGTGCTCAAGTTTGTCAAATTCAACTGGTTGGGGCAGAGTGTGGAGTGGGAATCAGCCACCATATTTGGGAGATCATTAATGACTTTGACAAAAACTGCTTCAGTTCAGTGTGGGGATGAAAACTTAGTCAAGGTAGGGTCATGAGAAATGGGGATGGAAGAACTGGAGGGTGGTTGGAGAAGAGTGTGATCTCAAAGAATGAGGGTTTTTTTTTTTTTCCAAGATAGACTATGTATGTGTTTTCACGCTGATGGAAATGATCCGTAGAGAGAAGAAATTTCATGATGTAGGAGACAGAGGTGACAACTGGAAGAGCAATGTTCTGAGAAGGCAGGGAAGTCTGGACTCCAGGAGACGGAGTAAGACATCAGTAGGAGCCATGGCAGCCCACCATCTAAAAAAGTAGTGCCAGCAGGTATTCAACGGTTTTAGGAAAGGAAGTTCTTTATAGAGAAGCAAAGTTCTCTACTAATTGCTTCTACTCTCCTAAGAAATGGGAAGCAGGGTCACTATCTGAGAGTCGTTGAAGAGAGTGGAAGGATGAATCGAGGAGGGGAGTTTGGAAGTGTGCCAGGCAGCATGAGGGTCCCCCTGAAGTTCGTGGTTGTGATTCTAAAGGTAGACCCATCACCATGCTGGTCTCCAGCCTGGATTTTCCCCCCACCATATTCAGCTATAAACACAGAGTTGTTTTAAACTAGAGTTGATTCTTTCAGAAAACACAAAGTGAGCACCTACAGTCTGTCAGACCCTATGTGGAGTGACAGGGATCCAGACATGGACAGAGTCCAGCCCTGAGGGAGCTCACTGGGGAGTTGGGGAGACAGACGTGTCAATGGACACATGAATTGCAAGGGGGTAGATGTTAGAATAGGCTATACTGGGAACACAGAGACAGGGCCTGGACCCCGGGGAATGGGAGGATCCGCTCTTCCTACTGGAGACGTCAGCTGAAGTGATCCTGGAGGATGGGCAGGTTTTAGTCCTGTGCGGAAGGCAGGACACAGCATGGTGGACAGATACTGAGCCTGAGTGAAGGCTGGGAGGCCTGAGAGCTGAGTAACCCAAGAAGAGACTGGAGAAGATGGATCTGGAATGCAGGAGGCTTCAAGACTGAGCTTCCATTGCCAAGGGTACTAGATGTTGCTGGTTTTGACTTAGTGGAGGATGTGACCGTTCAGCCTCTGACACATGCCAGGGCCTCGGCTTGGGACCTGGCCCAGCATCATCTGACCTGGCCCCCTCCCTCGCCCTGTTCCTGAGCCCTGCTCACTTCCAGGGTCTAGGCTGAGTTTGGCAATCAGAAATAGATGATCGCATAGGCTCACCTTTCAGAAACTTCGGCCACCAGGGCACCAGGCCTGGGCTCAGTCCAGGCAGAACATGTACCAGTAAGGGAAACTCCAGCCTACCTGGGAGAGGGAGTCTCAGTCCTAAGGCCCTGGATGCCCAGGATGGCTCAAGCCCTTCTGGACTAGGCTGGACATTTTCGTCTTGTTCTGGGGCCTGAAGATTGAACTATCGCAGCCCCTCGGAGTCCACTCCTCCCAGCCTGCAGGGCAGGTGTTTGATGGGGTGGGAGAGGAGCCTATCTCCTCCCGTGGATCGTGGCTGCACTGAGCAGCTGGCAGGGGGGGTGGACATGGAGAACACGGAGACCACAGAGCTAGGATCCCAAGGCCCGGAGCTGTCACTTGGGCAGCAGAAGGATTTTCAATTTTTAAGGATTTGTGTTGTGTTTACAATGTAATTAAAAAATGCAAATTTTACAGAAACACATTTGTAAAAAGTGGAAGTCTCACAAGTGTTCAGTGCTTATTTCCCCTGTTTTTGTTCCTATATTTATTTACATTTAATAGTGGTAATTTTTTACTAGAATGCAAATATACTGTATACAAATACAGTTTTTTTCATGGGAGTTTATTTTAGGCATCTTTTTATTTCCATAGCATTCCAAAAAATGGAATATAGAGGGAAAACAACATAGGGGGGCGTGGGGGAGGGAGGTGAGTGCAACTCCATACATGCCTGCCCTCTGTGGCTGGCCGCCGCAGGGCTCGCATTTCAAGAAGGGCTTTGTGGCCTCCTGTATCTGACAGGGATGTGTCTTCTTGTCATGGGCATGCCTCCCTCATCCTGCTGGGTTACTAATTGTCCCCAGAAGGTTTTAACCTGACAGTTTTCCCGGGCTAGGATTCACACCTGCAGCCACTCTCATGACCAGCTGGCTACAGAGGAGTGCGTGTAGTACCCCGTGACGCCCACCCTCAGGCTTCCCCAGCGGGCCCTGGGATGTGTTCGGGGGGCTGTCCCAGGGAAGGGGAGGCTGACACACATGGAGCCTGCCTGCCTGTGCTCCTTGGAAGGCACGGTGTCTCTAGGTGTCAGCCCCGCCTGCAAGGGCGTCCTCCCAGCGCTGGAGAAGCACATGCCCTCAGCGTCAAGTTCAGTGGCACCCCCCCTCCCCCCCCACACTTGATCTGACCACTTCCTCGATTATTCTCTATCATCCTCACTCTGCTTTCTTCATCTTCATAGCACTTTTGATCACTGGGTATGTGACATCAGAGGTCTGCCCGCTTCGCCCCCACAGGCCACATTAGCAGCCTGCAGGTGAAGACTGTTGTTCTTTCCTGAAACATTTTCGAAGTGTTCTAAAAAAACAAAAGCGCAAAAACCAGGGGTATGCGACAGAGTGGTAGGTGGCCCTTATTGCCCACGTCTGTACACTTTCTCCCTTTCCAGAAAGCTTGCTGACCCCGGCATTCCGTGATTTTTTGTGTTTTTGTTGCTGTCGTTCATATGTTTGTCTCTGTCTCCCCACCTCCACCACGTCAATGCCACGAGAGCGGGAACTTTGTGTTGTTCCCCCTACATCCCCAGAGCAGTGCTTGACACGAGCAAACACTTAGCAAATGTGTGTTGGGATGAACGAATGAAAGAATGAAGACACCCGTGGAGCCTTTCCGAGCCCTTCTTGGAGTGTCTTAGCGTCCACCTGAGGTCCTAGCCACCTTGAAGAACCCAGGTCTGGGGGAGGAGAGAATGGGAAATGTGGCGAAGCCCCAGGTAGGGGAACACTGCATTCAAGAAGAATCAGAGAGACTAGAGGCACAATGGGGAGCCCTGGGGAAGAAACCGAGGAGGGCAGGGACATGGACAGGGAGCTTAGAGCACTGATGCCCGAAGGTCCCCTAAGCAGCCTATGGAAAGCCAGCCAGGCAATCCCAAGTGACTCGCGCAGCATCATCTCCTGGAAGGGGAGCGCTAGAAAAGAGAGGCTGTCGGGATCCTGGTCCAGGCATCTGTAGTTCAGACAGCTTCGGATTATGAGGATGGGCACCCCTACCCTGCCATGCCTTTTGGGTCACTCCACTACTTTCTCTTCTTTTAAAGGAACAGCAATAGGGCTTTGGATTTAGATTTATCAGGCCCATGATTATGGCAACCCCACCGTTGTTAAAATCTGTTTTACATATACTGTATATTGATTCTGCTCCTGTTACAAGTGTATTTATCTCTATTGCCAATGTAAATAGTTTTGTAACATGCAGAGATGTATTTATAAATGCTGTATTATTGATTTTTCTCATGCTGCAAACACATTTATCTCTTTGTTAATGAAAATGTATCTAGGAAATAGTAAGATTGATTTATGGAGAAAGGTATGGGGAGGGAGGGAGGCGGTGCCGAGCTGGGTAGGCTGTCCTTGGCCAAAGCCAAAGGAGACATCGTGGGACTTCCAAGATGCATGTTTAATTGGAGAAAACTGCTCTCAAAGGCAAAGGATGTTTGGGAAGTCCTTTTGCAAGGTGGTCTGATGTGTTCGTAGGAGTCAGCTATGCTTTCAGCTAGGGGAGACCCCCAAAATTAGTCATCCTGGCCAGGAGATAGAAGCATCTCCCCTTGGTCTCAAACCCAGTTTCAGTAGGACACAACAGAGTGAAAGATACTGGCTCAGAAGTACGCTTGGAGGAAAGGCCAAGCTTTGCCATCGGAGGATTTCAACACTAAATGTTGTCAAAAGATGAAAAAGCAAGGGGATAGACAGCAGACTACAGGGACACAGGGTAAGCTGCCAAGTGCATATTCTTGCAAAGTGACACTTCATTAGTGAATACAGACCCAGACAGGGCAGCCTAGGGAAGATGCTTTTAAGGACTTCCTTCCCTAATATAGACAATGGGTTTTTAAAAGCATTGTGTGGTGACAGATGGTAACTCCACTTGCGGTGAGCATAGCCTAATGTATAGACTTGTTGAATCACTATGTCCTACACCTGCAACTAATGTAACCGGTGTGTCAGCTGTACTTCAGTAAAAATAAATACATAAAGACATCCTTCCCTGGAAGCTTCCACCACCCAGGCACTCACTACTTTCCCAGGAAAACCTCTGCCAGGCAGTTACCATCACGGTTCACAAAAACGAGGGTCCCTGTGGCCTGCCAATAGCATGTTGGTGTCTCCATGCTCATTCTGGGTTCAGACTTCCTCAGGTTGTCACTTCCGGCATCCTGGGTACCTAAAACGTGTATTGTTCACGGGACGACCCATTGTGTGCTGATGAAGAGGGATTTGCATGTACCTTGGTAACAATATGGAAACAAGAAGCAGGATCCTTACTGGGGAGGCAGTTGGGCAGATGCCAAGACAGGCTTCAATCTCATGAAGCCTAGAAAAGTCTAGAGAAGCTGCCTGTCCTTTGTTGCTTCTATCCAAGCGTGACCACCACCGCCCCATCACTGATGACTCCTTTATACTGTTCTCTGCTTTGACCATTTGAACTACTTATTGACAGCCTAATAGGAGGGCTAGCATTTTTAAACACTGCCTGTGTGCTGGGCATATGTCTGTGATCTTTAATCTTCACCACACCTGTGAGAAAGGTCTGAGTTAAGAAAACTAAGGCCTCGGTCAGTGATTCTGAAACGTGTGCTCATCACGATCCGCTGGAGGGCTGTGAAAACAGATTGCTGAGTGCCCCCCAAAGTTTCTGATTCAGTAGTTCTGGGGTGGGCCCCACAATCTACATTTCTTTGAGGTCCCGGGTGATACTGATGCCGTGACTCTGAGGACCGTACTTTGAGAACTACTGGTCTACCTCAAACAGCTTAAGTATTCACAGGCAGGATTCACACCCACGTCTGTATGATTCCAAAACCTATGTCATTTAGCTGATATGAATTGCCCCATGGTGTGTGTCCCAGATGGACCACCAGTGCTTTCTCAGGTAATATCTTGTCTTGCTGGAACCACTTAACCCTTGCTTCTCCATCCAGCTACCTCCACCCATCTTTCATGGCTCTGCTTAACATTTCCTCTTCTACAAAGCCTTTCCTTAGCTCTGGCCAAAGCCAGCTGCTCCTCCCCCATGCTTCCAGAATCCCCCAGGCAGAGTTCTATTTCAGTTTGCTCCCATTGTTTAGTTACTGTTGGTTTACTTCTCTGACCATTCTCCCAGCCCTCACTATGAACCCCACGAGGATGCCTGCCATTCATTCCTTGCTCTCTGTGCCACTGTGCCTTACCAAGTATTTACTCAGTAGCTGTCGATGAAACAACTAACTGGTTGAATGACTTTAGCCAGGGGCAGCATGCATGACTGGGGTTTATAGCGATACCCCCTGTGATGGACAGATCTGCATTTCTCTGTGATGGGGGTGCATGGACACTTTCTAGCAGTTGTTGCTGAAGAGACTAATTTGAGAAACATGCTAAATTAAGTGTGCTGGTGCTGCCTTCTCCAAGCTAAGCATCTCTGGCTGGTTCGGATGGGTGTCCTACCTGATGTGCACATCTGTCTTCCCCTGACTGCCAGTGTTGGCTTGGAGCCTGGCTGGCTGGCTGCTGCTCGTCTCCTTTATTGCTCCCCCTGTATCCCTTGCAAAACTGTAGACTGATGAGAGAGTAGGTGCCCCAAGGAGATGATGGCTTTGACGTATGAATAGCTGGGTCCTTCTGCCTAAACCTCCACATCCTTTGGTAGTGTTAGCTACTCTGAAATAGGGTGGCAATACCTACTGTGTGCTGGGCGTGTTAGTGAGCTTGGAAACTCCTTGAAAGAGGATGTCTCAAATGTGTGCATTTGAGATGGGAGAGATCCCTCTGCAGTGACTCATGGCTTTGCGAGGTGATATATGGAGGCCGTGGGGCTGAGCCATGAGGCGGGCACAGCAAACGGAGGTGGTGTTTGGGGGCGGGAACAGTGAGGTCTACTGGGACAGAAGTGGACATGAAGCCGTAAATATTCGGGCTGCCTACTTGTCATCCAGAGATGATCCCTGAGCCTCTGGCCAGGGGCACAGTCATGAATAAACACTGAGAAGAGAGAGGAAATCTCCATTTCAAATGTGGGGATGGAGCAGTAGAGCTGAGCTCCTTGGCGGTTACACATTCATGCCATACTCATGGAAACTGCAGTAATTTAGAGCAGTTCAGTATTTAGACTCAACTGTGTAATTCATCCTGATGTTTCCCATTCATCAAAGCCTTGTGTTTGTTTGTATTACCATGAGAAAAATAAAAAACGTGGGAAAAAAAGATCCCCCCTCCTTTCATTACAAGCAAATTACGACAGAGTTACAACCCTTGGGGCCCTTCAAGCAAAGGAACATCTTGCTTCAATTAGATATAAATAATGAACAATAATTAGAAAGATTTCTTCATCGAATTTGTTATTTTTTGTTTCCTTTCATCTGTAATGTATTGAAACAAATACTGAGCTCTGTTTCTGGGCCATGTAGTAGGGCCTAAAGGAACTCCATGGAGTGTGTCTCCAAAGCAGGAGGAAGCCGCCATTGCTGGCTCCTCTGTGTGCATGCTGCGAAGACCGGTGTCAGCCCTGGGTCCAGTGCCACAGATGCAAAGAAGAGGCTGCCTTGGCTCCAACCCTCCAGCTTCTTACAGTCTACTGTGCAGAATAAATGCTACTAGTTACTGGCCACTGAGTTTGTGTCAGGCACTGCTTTACTAGCTAGACACACATCACCTCAGTTGTAATGGTAGCCCCCTGCCCCAGGCTCTGCTTCTCACCCTGTTTTAAGAGGTTTGGAAACTGAGGCGCAGAGAGTTTAGCTAACCTGCCAGTCCTGCGGGGTCAGTGATGGGGGAGCTGTGAGGTAAGCCAAGTGGTTGGACTCCAGAGATGCTGCTTCCTCTCGTTCTGGTATGCTGTGCCCTGAAATCACAGTGATATTATGCTGCCATAGAAACCATGCAAGGTGTAGAGATGGCACAGGGAGGAAAGGGATGGCGATGGCTTTGCACGGGCAAGGGAGGCACCTGCCTCTTCAGAGTGTTTGCAGAAGAATATCAGGTGGCGAAGTGAGATAAAGGGGTTCCAGGCAGAGGAAGCGCCATGGCCTGGTGCCATTGATGGGGACTGTGTGGGATTTCTCATTTCAGCATTGGCCATGGGGCGGAACAGGAGCAGCAGCTGGAGATGAGACCAGCAAGTGGAGGGGTATGTCGATCAGGTTGAGAAGATGGGATCTCCTCCTGGAAAGGGTGACTCAGGGAGAGGTGGGGATGATGATCCTGGTTGGTACAAAGAAGAACCGGAAGAGAAATAAAGAACGATCAAGTTGTAGCCTGCAGAGAGAGAGCCTGGCTCACCACTGAGCGTTTGAGGATTTTTGTTCTTTTGCCATTTGACTCTGTGTGCGACGTTCTGTCAGCATACTGAACCAGGCGGTGCTCACT
Organism: Ursus americanus; assembly: GCF_024610735.1. Lineage (NCBI taxonomy): Eukaryota > Metazoa > Chordata > Mammalia > Carnivora > Ursidae > Ursus > Ursus americanus. The sequence continues at coordinate 42,351,412 of NC_142132.1, forward strand.
TAAGGCGAGGGAGAGCTTTATGCCAAGTGGTCCTTCCTGGTCTGACTATTGCCCCTACCCCAAGGAAGCCTCTCCGTCTCCATCCCCAGCTCAGACATCTGCTGGGGAGCCTTCCACATGCACTCCCTCCTCCAACATGCATGTGGCCTGAGCTACCTGCTTCTCCTTCGTGTCCAACAAACCCCAGGCTCTCAGAAGTGCTTGGTTTTATCTTCATCATCTTTGAATAGTTGTCAATGCCTAAAATCAAGGCACTTCATATAAATACACAGATTTCTTTCTTTACTGGAAGACAGATTGAGAGGCGGCGCTCAAAATGCAACAATTGGGTGGAACTCTGTAAGAGCCACAAGCTTTTGAGGGGGATCTGCCTCTTCACGGGCACGACCTGAGTGCGTGTCTCTGCCCACACCAGTTCTCAATGGCAGGGACTAGTCATTGTCATCAGTCTTGCCAACATGTGTTTCCTTCCAGTGCTGTAGGCATTGGAGTTGGAGACCTTTAGTGTCCAGCCACCTATGGTACCCTGACTCATATACTGTGACGGTCTGTATGTGTCTGTGGTGAGACTGTAAGCTCCTTGAGGGCAGGAATGATATCTTATGCATCCATTTGTCCCTTGAGCTCAACACAAGACCTGGTTTTAGGTGTTCGGTAACCTTATTGAATTCATCTACACTGAGGAAACATACCTGTGATAGGATTAGGCCCTGGCAAGTCGTGCTCCGGGCCGAGGAACTGGAGCTATGGGGGTTATGAGTGACGAACGTGGATAGTGGGCCACAGCTGGGCTTGGTCCTCAGGAGAACCTTGCAGCCCGTTTACATCCCTGCAGTAGGCATCAGGTACCCATGCTTCATGCCTTTTTGCATTTTCAGGACATTTCAGGACCTCTCCAAACAAGTTGATATGTCTTACGGCACCGTCCGGGACTCTGCTGTGTATGAGTACTTCCGAGCCAAGGGCACCAACCCCCTGGAACAAGACAGCACTTTTGCTGAACTCTGGCGGACCATCAGCAAGAACGGAGGGGCCGACAACTGTGTGTCCAGTCCTTCGGAAGGCATCAGGAAGGTAGGCAGGAACTGGCCACCTGGCCATGTGTGTGCTGTGACCTGCTGTGGGCACCGTCATCTCCAAGGTAGGAAGGAGACACCTTCCCAGAGCGGGGTGATCCATCTTCAGCCAGTCGGATAGAAATTTCTCACAGGTCTGTGAGTGTCCATAGGAGATGCACACATTCTTTAGGTAAGATGCCCATTCGTGGCAACAGAAGCAGAGGGGCTGCTCATTCGGTATCTTCTAAGTTTCCAAGGGGTCAGTGAAGAGCAGGTGGATTAAGCCCGATTGATGGACCTCCCTCCTCATGGGCTCCTCGGATGGTGGCCCAGAGGGGCCTGCCCATCTCAAGTGAGAACACTCAGCCAAAGCGGAAGCAAGGAGCAGGTAAGAGGTGGAAGGACTGAGGGGACAAGGTTGAGGAGAGGATGGGCACACCGTGGGCAGCCAAGGGTTAGAAAGAGGAAGACCATACATGAGAGACGGAAGGCCCAGAGCAAGGGCTGGCCAGTTGACCTGGCATGTCTGTGGGACTGTGCTTCAGAAGAGAGATGTGCTGGGGGGATGGTGGTAAGGACAGAAAACCCAGGATGGAGTCTAAAGTGAGGGGACCCGAAGGAGCACAGGGTGAGAGGAAGCCAGGGCCAGAGAGGAGGAGGATGCAGAAAAGCCATCACATGCTTCAGCAGCGGGTTAGACTTTGCTCATTTATTTCGTTGACTTGCTCACAATGACCTGAATTAATCATCACTGTCCCATTATACAGATTAGGATCAGAGACATGGGGTCACACTCCTAGTTAGGCTCTGACGCCCGGGGTTCCGGGCTGTGTTTGGCACTTACCCACCGTGCGCTTGCAGAGCCCTTAAAGGAGAAGGAGGATGGTGGGACGAAGGCAGGTGTCATCTAAGGAAGCTACTGGTGGTGGTGTCCTGTCCAGCGAACCTTACCTGTGGTAGCTACTGTGCCTCAGGTCACCAGTGAATGGTGTGAGAAAGACGTGCTCCTGTGGCCAGGACTGCCGTCTCCGAGCAGACGGGCAGTCCAGCCTGCCTCCGCATCTCCTCCCTCCCCTTCCGTTCTCACAGAGCAATTAGCTCGGGTTGGCTTCTCCTTGTTGTTCAGCCACACTGAGCAGCAGAAAGCATCTGGGCTCTGAAGCCTGACACGCTTGGGTGTGAATCCCAGCTCCGCGCTCCCCAACTATGTAAATTTGAGCACGCCACTCTTCCTGTCTGGAACCTCTCAGAGTTGAGAGAGGTCCTTTGGGGGTCTCCTTAGAAACTTAAAATACTCAGAAATACATGTTATGGTTGATACCATAACCAAGTGATAATGAAAATAACAGAATACGGTATAAATGTGTTATTCCCGTGCTGACAAGATTTATTAAAATCCCTTTGTTTTTTAGTAAATTACAAAGGATGGCACTCTAACCTTGAGCTGCTAGGTCTTCTTTCATCCCTGACAGTGAATCTTTGTGGCTCTAGGTGACCTACCTCATTTGGAGATAATGAATACAAAGTTGACTTAAGGCTTTTTATGAACATAAGGTCTGGGCCAAATGGCTTTTGAGTTTCCGCTCTCTGCTTTCTTTGTCTCTCATAGAGAGCCAGTACTCCCACCCGCATAGGATTCTTGTGAAGATTCATTGCAATAGTGCTACAAAAAGTACTTCTAATAAAGGAAAAGATGGCTACTTTCGACTTTATTAAACTTCCGTTCATTGTAAGACAATTTCAAGAAAAAAAAAAGGCAAGTCACACACTGGGAGGGGATATTTACAATGCATCATAACCAAGATAGGATTACTATCAAGATTATAGGAAGAACTTTTATAAATCAATAAGAAAAATTCAAACAATTTAACAGAAAAATGGGCAAAAGACCTGCACAAGCCTTTCACAGAAGAGGCAGTGCATATGGCCAGGATATCATAGGAAGAGATATTCAAAATCGTTAGTGATCTAGGATATGCAAATCAAGACCATAAAGGTATATCATTTTACACCAATTAGACTGGCATAAAATGAGAGGTGGTGGAGAGGATGCGAGTAACAGGTGGTTAATTGCTGGTGGGAGTGTACCCAGTACAACCACTTTGGAAATGAGTACGCTATTCTCTTATAAAACGGAACATTCATGTACCCTATGACCCAGCGATGCCACTCCTGTATTTCTACCCAAAGGAAACTCCCGCATGCACTTCAGAAGTGAGAAAGGTCAGGGTAGTATTGCTTATAAAGTCAGAACCCTGGAAACAATCCAAATGAGCTTTAACAAGGTGAAAAAATACGACCCGCAATGGAATGAGCGGCCTACAGCTTCATGTAATAGCACGAATGAATCTTAGCAGAATAACACTGAATCAGAAAAAGCATTAAAGGCAATTTCATATGGGTCAACTAATAGAAAACAACATACAACTTCATACCCATTTAAAATGTATGAAACACGTGCATGCACACATCCAAAGAAAGGATGAAATACAAAATTCCCAATAGTGGTTAATACAGAGAGAGGCAGAGCAACAGGGAGGAGAGAAGCGAATGGTTGACTGTAAGTCAAGGTCAGTGTTAGCTTTAGATTCACAGGGTTTAAATTTTTTTTCCATTTCTCATTATAATAAATAACTAATGAGTTAATTAAAAAGAGGGCCATTCCTGGACAAGGGGATGGGTGTCCTGAACCCAGGGTTGTGATGAGTCCCAGTTTGTACACCTACATACTCTTCCAAATAAGTGAGTCCCGACCAAGCCAGGCAGCGTTTGGCTTCCACAGATGCCAGGCCCTTTTGTCCTTACGCGCTTGCATGTGCCTACCTAGTCTTGCTCCTGCTGTACCACAAGAGAACAGACACCACCACCGAGCCCTCTGGAGGGTGATAAATTTAGAGATGGGTCATCAGGGAAATAGCTCCTCATCATCCTACTTCCCCCTCCTTTATTGCTGGCACATTAGAAATCATTCACCTTCTGGTCTTAACTCATGATGAAAACAATGTAAAAAAAGAGAAGTGGTGGAAGATGCAAAGAAAGGATTCCTTAGAAATGCTATGGCTTCGTGGTACAGAACCTAATCTTTTTTCAGTACCTCGGATGTGTTACTTTTATGGCACCTTCGTTTTATAAACCCCAAGCCAGCTTTGGGGTCACAAATGTCCCTCTTGCATTTGGATCTCTAAGAAAAAAACCGACTGCCAGCACTAGACAAATGTTAAGGGTTTTATAACTAGTGTCATAAAAGTGAGTTTATGGTATTGTCAGAAAATGGAGTGTGCTGCATTTTTTACCGGAAGGAGAGCTCAGATTTACTCTCAGATCCTCTTCCTGTGCCTGCCTGCGGGGGTGGGGTGGGGGGGCCTCCTGCACCTAAATGCTTCACCAGTGCAGGCAGCTCTGCAGAAGTGAAGAGGGGGCGCCCCCAAGGGACGTTGCCGGAAACTTCTTTAGCAAGGGGAGGATGACCTCACTTCTCATTTCCAGTTACTCTTTGGTGACTCTGGCTCCATTTCTGGAGAGTGCCTGCTAGTGGAGCGATGTCTAATTGCTACTGGAGTCAGGGAGTTTGGTGTAGAGGGTAACCTCAGAGAGCTGCTATTATTTTTTCCTTGGGAGTGCTGCAGCTTTTAATGACTTGAAACCAATTTAGGTGGGAAATTGCTTAGCAAGAGGCGGTTACTTTTCCACAGTATCAGAACCAGAGAAAGGGATTATGTCATGCTTGCCCCACCCTTGTGACCCAGGCCTTCATGCTAGTGGCCCCTCAGACAAGGAAGGGGCAGCCCTTTCTGGGCCCTGGTGAGGAGAACAGGAAGGAATTCGTAAGGGGGGAGGGAGTTTTATTTATTTATTAAGAGCCCACAGCATACAGTTTTTACAACAGACCTGCCTGCCACCCAGTAAGTCTCAATAAATACTGGGTTGTCCCTGAATGAGTCATCTGTTTGCCGTCTGACTGAGCAGAGGCACATAAATCTGAGATGTTGTTGGTGCCATCAGTTGGCAGGTTACCCTCTATGGATTCCTTGATGGGAGGGGTAAGGGAAGTAACTCTGGGGTCCCTTTCAGGCTTGTCTCTTATTAGCCTTCTCTTATGAAAGAAACCCTGCTGGTCCTCACAAAGAGGAAAGAGGCTGCCTTCCTTGCTCTCAGCCACCTGCTCCTGTCAGCCCTGAGGAAAGAGTAGACAAAGTATTGGCAAACTACAGTCCATGGGCTAAATCTGGCCCACTGCCTGTTTTTGTAAATAAAGTTTTATTGGAACACAGACACATACTTTGATTTCCATGCTGTCTATGTTGTCTTTCCTACACTTCAGCAGAGTTCAATAGTTGTACCAGAGACCGTATCTACTCCCAAGCTTAAAATATATATGACATGGCCGTTAGAGAGCAGGTTTGAGGATCCCTGGTCTAGAGCAACGGGTGGGCCAGGGATACTGCTCCTAGGTCTATATCATCTAAAAGCACATACACTTATCCAGTTGCTCATTATCTGGCCCTGTATCACCCAGGTGTGCATAAGCACATCAGTAAGGAGCCCACCTCTAGTTCTACAGCATCTAACAACCCACAGGCACATTCGGTAACACGTTGCCTAGCTCTAGGCCACCCAGTTGCACATAGGCATATCTAGTGTATCATCTTAGCTCTACACCATCTCGTAGCTTACAGGCTCTGCCTACCCACTGTCCTTTCCTGTCCTTTCCAGACCTAACTCTGGTGGCCCAGGACTTCTCCCTCACTACACTTCATCTGGCCTGGCCTAGTCTCCCCCTGAAACCTGTTGAGCAGCCTCAGTGTTCCAGGCACTGTGCCAGATGATCTACCTATATTATTCTTTTCATCCTAAACAAAACTACTTCATTATCATTATCTACATCGTGTAGAAATGGGACCTGAGCCTCAGAGAAATGAAGCAGCTTGCTCAAGGTCACACGGACCTGAGTAAGCCATGGCATAGTCCAGGCCAAGCCTCGTTCCCACCTTGCCTCTTCCCATGGAGTAGCGTTCCCATTTCTATACCTCATTGTGCCTCTGCCCCTTGCATACCCTTTACCTGTGCTTTTATTTCCCTTCCTCTTTTACACCAAAGTAATGAGACACATACCTGACACCCATTTTTAAAAGCCTTACCTGTCCTTCCATGCCCTAGCAAAGGTTTCTTAAGTCTCTGATTTTACCTTTTTGACTTCCAAACTACTGAAAATATCAATTAAAGAAATTTCGAGATGCAGAATTGGGCACGCAAGTGATTCAGATTTATATGATAATAACTTTGTCATATGAAATCAGTGTTGTTGGTGGATTTTTTTTTTTTTTTTTTTTTTTTGGATCAACACTACCAGGTCATATCCAGTGTAACCCAGTTTCGGTGCAGTGTCAGGGCTGACCTGGCCTGCCAATTTATTAAGCCTTTCCATAAATCAGACCTAATATTTAATAACATTGTCAAATAGAATACAGTGTTAATAGTTCAAATGTCAATCTTCACAGCTCATTGAGCTCTTCGAATAAATAGACAAGTAGCTTGTTTCAGACCCTGTGGCTAGAGATAGTATTTTTCAGAGGGAAGTAGCTTTTGAGTCCAGCAGTCCTAACAGAAGGTGGTTTTTTCCACTCAGTAAATATCGCTGAGGTCATAAAGTGTGAATGCAAATGGAGGAAGAAAACAGGCCCACAAATCTTATTTATTTCCACACTGATCTAATGCTTGCCCTGGACCAGATTGGGTATCACCCATCAGCCCCTGTGTTTTGTCCCTTCCCCTTGCTCTCTTCTCTATGGCAAGGGCTGCTCCCACGCTCCCAGTGCATACACTCTCTGCTGAATGTCAGGGACTGTACCCTGTGGCAGAAAAGGATAGGGTCAGGAACCATACCCTGAGACAGGAAGGTCCTTCTCGGGGTCCCCAGAAGGACTGCAGCCTTCCATGGGAGGACAAGGAACTTTGGTGCCCCACAGTGCTCTTCATTTGGAAGGAGCATGGTGAGGAAAGCATCCTGGTTTCATGGCCTGCTGGGAGTTCCTACTGAGTAGGGGGAAGAAGCTTCTACGGAATGGTACTACTTTGTATTTTGCGGGATGCTGGGTGCAATGATCAGGAAGATTTGGCCAAGTTGATCAAAGGGACTCTTGATGTGGGTCTGGCCCCCTGGAAAAGGGACTGGTACAAACCAGACAGCCCTGTGCAGAGGAAAGGAGCAACAGGCTCTTGGCAGCAGCCACAGGCCTAATAGGCCGGCCTTCCAAGACACATATTTTGTTCTTTGTCTGCTTCTGAGTCAATGCAGACCAAGGATTCCATATGCCTCCTTCCTCCTAAAATACTCACATTGGATAACTATTCATCTGAATATCTTTTGTATTTGCTCAAAAGCACCATATCTATTTTTCAAGTTGGATAGTCTCTTCTCTTTATTTGTTCATTTATTCACTTACTCATCCATTCAAGAAATGTAGTCTGAATAGCTTCTGCCTAGGAGTTTGGAGATGTGAATTTAAGTTCTACTTTTGGCTTAATTTAATCTGTGGCTTGTCTTTGGTCAAGTGAATTCACCTCTTGAGCTATCTGTGAGACTGAGAAGGGCCTTCCCAGATTAGTCGTGAGCTTATCAATGCATTAAGCAGAAAGTGTCCAGTAAAGTAGCATAAGTTGACTTTTGGTAGACGTCAGCAAACTGCCTGGGCACCTACTATTTGTTATGAAAAGAAGATAACAAAAATATAAAGACAAATAGCGCATAGTCCTTTTATGAAGTATAATTGAAATACAAGGAAATCCACAGGTACTGTTTGTTTCATGGGTTTAGACAATTGTATACAATGTGTAATCAACACCCAAAACAAGTTTTGGAAGCTCTTCATTATTTTGGAAAGTGTTCTCATGTCACTTTCTGGATGCTTCTCCCTATCCCCAGAAGCAACCACTTACAACTTTCTAGTAACACAGATTAGGTTGCCCTGTTCTTATAATTCTTATAAATGGAATAATATAAAATGTGTGTACTTGTGTTCAGTTTCTTTCACGCAGTGAAACACCGATGAGTTTAAGTTGTGGGTCTCAGTACTTCTTTTTCTTTCTTCCTTTTGAGTAGCATTCCATTGTCTGCATAAACCTCAATGTGTTTATCCATTCTCTAGTTGACATACATTCAGTTGTTACCAATTTGGGGCTAATAAGAACGTATGATCATTTTTATACAAATCTTCTGCAGAGGTATGTTTCCACTTTTCTTTACCAAATACAGAAGAGTGAAATTCCCGGGTCATGGGGTAGATGTGTGTTCACCTCTCTAAGGACCTGCCTAAACCCCTTCCACCTCTATTTTACACTCCCACTAGTAATACCTGACTTATATACTTGTAAGCTCCGGTTGCTGGACATCCTAACCAACATTTAGTGTTGTAGTCTTTTAGACTGTGGACAATTTAGTGGATGTGAAGGATGGTTCTAGGTAGTTTTGCCACAGACATCTCGCTGCAAGCATTTTCATTGCAAACGTTTTCGCCACATAACTAATTGGCCGTCAGGCAATTTTGCCCTAAAAAATAAAATAACTGGTTGACAGTCTGGTTTCATTTCTCCATTGAAAAATTTTCCTTTTTTATATTATATAAATCTCAGCTAGCCCTCATAATGGTCTATACAGTAGCATGTAGAGATGGTGGTCTTAAAATAGTGGATGATGACAAATCCGTCTGTTGACTGGATAGAAAATACAGTGATAACACTTACTGGAAGTGTGAAATAAGGGAGTGTAAAGCCAGATTGCGCTCTAGACTACACTAGAAAATGATGACAGATCAGTTACAGTGACCACAAAGCTCCGTTACAAATGCATTACGGCATTAGCATCTCTTCCACATTTTCCATAGAACGTCGGAGCATCTGTCAGGGGACACGTGACACTCTGCCAAGAAGGAACAACAGTGTGGAAGGCTCTCGTCATGCAATACAAAGCTCAGTGACCAATATGCATCCTAGTATTTGGAAAACCGATATCTGTCTTCATGAAGGAAGAAATTAATTTTATTAATTTTTTCATGTTTCATTATGTCCTTTTTAATGTCCCTCTTTTCTTTTTCATTATTTCATCTTTTACAGCAAAATTGCCTTATGGACAATTAGTTATGCGGCGGAAATGCTTTTAGCAAAGAGGTCTTTGGCAAAGATGCTTGTGGCAAAAATGTGGACGTGGTGAAGGATATCCCGTTTTTTAATTAGCGTTCTTTTGGTGGCTAATGATGGCTAGCACTCTTTCATGTGCTTATTGGCCATCCACATAGCCTCTCTTTCTCTCTTTTTTTTTAAATTTAAGTTCAATTAGCCAACATATAGTACATCATTAGTTTCACATAGCCTCCTTTGAGAAGTGTGCGCTCAAGTCTTTTGTTAATTTTTACTGGGCACTGCAGCTGTTCGTTATAGATTTAGATGAGTTTTCAGTTTATTCTAGGTATAAGTCCTTGATCACATATAAGTACTGCAGTTATAATTTCCAGTCTGTAACTTGCCCATTCACTTTCTTAATGGTGTTTTTTAAAGAGTAGAATTTTTAAATTTTGATAAAACCCCATATATCAGGGTTTTTTTTTTTCTTTTATGGTTTTAATGCTTTTCGTGTCCTGTCTAAGAAAGTTTCCCACCTTAAAGTTGCACATTTTCTTCTAGAAGATTTTTTACATTTATGACATCTATTTATGTTTACATTTACATTGCATATCAAATTAGCTTTTGTATATGGAATAAACAAGTGGTCCAGGTTCTCTTTCTCCCCCCATACATATATTCAATTGATCTAGCACCATTTATTTTAAAAAAAATTTTTTTAATTTAAAAGAAGTGTTTACTTAACAAAGAGAATAGATGTGTTGATTAAAAATTAACTGGCCAAGTATTTGTTGGTCTATTTCTGGATTCTTTATTCTGTTCCATTGATTTATATATCTGTTCTTATGCTAGTATAAAAGTGTCTTGATCACTATAGCTTTATAATAATTCTAATAATTCCTTAAATCAGGTAGTATAAATCCTCTGACTTTATTTTTCTCTTATAAGAGTATTTGAGCATTTCTAGATCATTTCCATTTAAATTTTACAATCATCCTGTGAGATTTCTTCAAAAATGCTTGAGATTTCGATACCTATTACACTGAATCTATAGATCATTTGGGGGAAAATTGGTATCTTCCCAATATTGAGTCTTCTAATCCACAAATATAGCTTTTCCTTTCAAAACACCAACTTTTGACTTTATTGATTTTTCTCTGTTATATTTTATTGATTTCAGATTTTTTTGTTAAATTTTTTTCTCCTGTTCAATTTGCTTTTAATTTGCTCTTACTTCTTCTTGCTTCTAAATGTCGAAATACTCTTTCCGGACATAAGCATTTAAAGCTATAAATTTGCTTCTATGCACTATGTTAGCTGAATCCCATGGATTTTTATGTGTTGTGTTTTCATTATCATTAAGCTCAAATTATTAAGTGTCACACTTAGTCTTTTTCTTTATAGTGTCCCTGTTGAGTTCTGGAGGACAGCAAATGGCTGTGATTTGAAGAGGCTATGGGGAGAGAGAGCGGGGAGTTATTCTGTTTAGTGAGGTTGAGGAAAGCTTCCATGACATGATTTCTGTCATAAATGCACATTTACAATCCAAACACCTCAATTCCTTCTCAGTTTTGAGGATACAAGGGTGAGAATGTGTGGGAAAACTGGCAAGCAGGAAATCAAATACACAGAAAAAGAAGGGAAACCAGTGAGGCAAAAAAGACAGTTGAATGCCAGGCGAACAAAACCCATTTTTCTTTCTATGGAATGTATAGTTTCCTTGTAGGAGAATGAAGACAGTGGTGTTTTCCCTGCTGAACAGTTGCTGCCTACAGAAGCCCTCCCTGGGATCTTGGGCTTAATTCTAAGTGTCTTGACCATGTAATATACCTGAAACTTCTTCGTTCGCATGCTTTGATTCTGTGGCCCAACCCAACTCCAAGTGCTCTAAGGTTGAATGTTCCCAATCCATGCCAATGTTTAAAATAATAAGAGCTTTTAAGAGGAAATCTTAGGTTGTACATTTATAATTTAAACGTAATATAGCACCATTAAGAAAAGCTTAAAATATTCCTAAAAATAAGTAGAGAAGAATCAGCCAAACTTTTTTTTTTCATCGCCTAAATAAGGTTCCAGGGACTCTTGTGTATACTTCTGTCTGGTCTTTTTTGAATCTCAACAAAGATTTTATAGAATTATGATGTTCTAGAAAATATATTTTATCCTGTGTTTTTCTAATACTATTATAAAACTTCATAAATATTATTTTAGTGGCGAATTAATATTTCATCAAATAGGTGTAAAATAATTTACTTAAACATTTTCTTCTTGATTGTCATTTGGACCATTTCTAAGTTTTCACAAATATAAATAACAGTATAATGAACATCTTCAGGTGTAATGGTTTTTTAGTTACTACATTTATTCTTTAGATCGAAGTCTCAAAAGTAGAATTACACTGTCAGAAAAGGATATACATATTTAAAACACTTGACAAAATATTGCTGAGTGTTGCCGAAAGTAGAACTTTGAATAAATTACATTCTTATCTTTGGGATCAGAAGAATACTCAGGTTTCAGAAAATTTTTTTTCTCATCAAATCCTTGTGGATTTATCTTTAGTAGGAAAGATCTTTTTATAAATTGGTATTTTTTCCCTACTTTTCTCATGTCCTGTATTGTGATTTTTTCCCCCTCCTTTCTTTTTCTTTTTATATAGGTACATATATATTTTTGCTTTATTTTGCTTTATTATTCTAGGAACTGGAGTAAAGAAGAAATCACTTTCTTTTCAACTCATTTTTTTTTCCCCTTGGACTACCTTAGATATTGCTATCAATGATCCATGGATTTTGGTGGGTTTGAGAAAATTAAGATCATGATTAGATGTTTACCTTTATTTAATACTCAGAATTGATACACATACAGACCCCTTCCTCAACTGTGTATTTCTGCAACAATTTACTGTTTGAAATATTTGGTCTCTTATTCATTCATTCATTCATTCATTCATTCACTTGTTTATGAGTACTGAGCTCAGTTAATATGTAAAAGTGGGCTTGATACTTTCCTCCTAAAATTGAGTTGAGTTGGTGTAAGGCCAAAATGAAGACAAAGGCTGATTTTGGACAGTATGTTCTTTCAAACATAAAAAAATGTTTGTTTCCTTTCTTACTTTATCCATGGCTTTCCTTCTTTCCACTGGGGCCTGGGGCCAGTGTTTGGATAACCAGGAGATTAATATAAGGTGATGGCTACCATTAAAGAGACCTGGGATGGCTCAGGTGTGGTGATAAGTTTCTGCTATGCTTTAGCTCCCTTATGCTTTAACACAACCTGTTTATTAATGAGAAAACCGAAGTTCAAGGAGGACAAGGGACTTCCTGCAAATCAGTCTTGAAGTCAGGTTGGGACCCGGGGTTTGAGCTCAGTATTTTTCTCACTCTAGCATCTGGGTCATTATTTGTGACACATTGCAGAAATGGAGGGAGAGGCATGATCAGAGTAAAATTTTGGCTCCTGCCTCCCTTGCACTCATCTGGAAGCCGGAGTGCTTCCTTTCCCTCCCCCCTCCTTTATACATCCCCATGCTTCCTGCTGCTTAGAGCATCAGTTCCTTTCTTGGTTGGCCAGGCTGGTTCCTAGTTATTCCTCCAGCCTTAGTAAAAGTATTCACTCTTCCGGAGGCCCCCGCTCCCCACCTCATCCCCAGCTCCTCCTCCCCCCAACCCCAGCAGGGCGAAAGGCTCCCTTATCCCACTGTGTATCCTAGAGGTCACCTTCATCGGATGCCACCCCATCCTTAATGCCCTACTTTGATACATCCCCCACTACACTCAGAGGCTCCTTAGGGTCAGGTCTGTGTCTGAATCTTTTGTCTGTCCTCAGGGCCTAGAGCAGAGGTAGGCACAGCCACAAAGCACATGGGCATCCATGTGCATCTATCCTTTTAAAAATCAGACAAAATAAATGCTCAATGAGTAACAAATGAGAGCGTGCAGAAATGTAGGCATGTGCATCTTTCTTCAGCACAGATGAGCAGGATTGCTGGTACCCAGTTACAGAGAGGGCAAGAAGGGGTGGGGAGGGGCAGGGAAGGTAGGGGGGAGCTTAGTCCGTCTCCTGGAGCAGGTTCCCATACAATTGAGTACGTTGGCCCCTTCATAATGCCCTGCTGCTTAATTCTGTTTGATGATGATTGGTTTGGGATAATACAGTCCAAAGATCAAGGAAAGCCCCCACTGTGCCTCTCTTATTAAATTACTCTGCTTTGGGTTTTGAGCATTGCCAAGCAAATCTCGTTATGAATTCTTCAATTACTTTCTTTTGCGATTTTAATAATTTGGTAGGGTAAGCTCTGGAATCAAACCAATATCTGTGCCATCATGCTAACTTTGATTATTTTCAAACTCCTCATTAGAGGGGTGGGAGGATGTTCACTCCCCTTAAATCTGATTTTATTTTTCAGATTTGCTCTGCCCCATAATTTGCTTTGTACCCGGGTCTGATACGCTTCACCTTAGTGCTGGCTGTAAATGTGGGCTGATTCCATTGTATTTGTTCCACTGAGCGTTATTGCTTTGGGTTTTATGATTTAAGTTTTTACATTTTGAATTGAATTGTTTTGTTATTTGATTACATTAAAACCAAGAAGCGATTGCTGATGAAAACAATTTTGATTTATTGCGTCAGCCAGATTGTTGGCAATTTTTGTTTAGCTTATTTTTATTTCCATTTTGTTGGTATAATGTTGTTTGTACAGAAACAAAAAGGGAGAAAGGGAAGAAGGAAAATAACATTCATAAAGAAATTATTCCGTGTGGCATTGTGCTTCTGTACTTTATCTTCACCATTGATGGCATTTTGTGATATTTCTTTGCAAATGAGGAATACAAAAACACAAAAAGGTTGAACAATTTGTCCAAAGATTATTGGATTCTTTCTCTGCCATCCATGTGTTCATTATTGTTACTACTATTATTACCATCACCATCACCATCATCATCATCATCAATAATATAAAACTTATTGGGTAGAAGTACTGGTTTCCCCTGGGATGCGTAGCTCTAATAAGAATCTCTTTACCTTCCAACGTAGAGATACTAAGATTGGCTTTGAACCTGACATTTTGAAATTTTAGTATATGTTTATGTATGTGTGTGAGACACACACACGCACACACACACACACACACAGAGACAGAGAGAGAGCAATGAGGGGTCGATGAACTTAATTCAGGAACAGTAATAAGAACAGTAAAAAACTCTGAAGATCGTGCCTCCCAAGGATCAGATAAGGGAACCAACCAGAAATGGTATGGAGCCTGATGAAGAGAACTCTGAGCAGTGAAATTTGGCATCTCTAGTATTCCAGAACCCTCGTCTGGAAGAGGTCTAGGACCCATTCTGTACAGCCCAGATCTCAGACTGCAGCTTAGTTACACGGGAAGTGATGAGAAGCAATCTCTGCCCTTTCTAGTAAGGGTTCGGCATCCCTGGGCTATGTGACGGGCTCCTATTAGGCAGTGCCCCTGCCAGACCCCTCTGGTGGCAAATCTTTCTGATTCTTTGACTTTACAAAGCCGTACGTCCTGCCAGGTAGAGCTCAGAGTTTGTTCTGTGAGGGATGGGAGTCCATTTCAATCTCTTTGGTTAGAATGTGACCTCTTTTGTAGCTCCTCAAAGTGCTTTCAGGTTATTGTGTGAGCTTTTTCTCTCAAGGCTGACATTTCAGCTAAGGCCATAAAGGAATCCCTCAGCCGCAAATGGGGTTGGGGAATGAGACTCTTCAACATAAAACCCACAGATGGCCTCCCAACACTTTAAGGGGTTGTCTTTAATATTAATTATGATCACACACAATTTTATTACTTCTCTCTCCTTCAGGCACAGTCCGAGTTGCTAGTTCCCAACACCTTTTATGGCTAAAGAAACAGTGAGAGGAAGTGGCTGCAGATGGCAAAACCACCCTGGCCTCGGGGGGGTAGTTTCATGGGTCTCGTTTGAACTTTGTCTCAATGAAGTCAAATGCTCAGTTAAAGCAGCCTAAGTGTGGTGAGTAGAGTGAGGGATTTGAGTTAAGAAGAACTGGGTTTGGAAGTTAACTGACTCCTGAACAAAGTTAATCTCCTCTGACAAACAGGAATAATAATCCTGGGTCTTCTTGCAGTTACTGTAAAGTTTAGAGGAGATGTGAAGGGATGGGTGCAGTGTCTGATAGAGTGTATTTTAACAGCGTAGTTCTCAAAGTGTGGTCGTTGGACCAGCAATATCAGCATCGTCAGAACATGTTAGAAGGGAAATTCTTGAGCCCTACTTTAGATCAGACACTGAGGGAGGGGAGCAGGTGGAGATTAGTAATCTGTATTTGAACATACCCTCCAGGGGAATCTTATGCCCTCTTAAGTTTGAGAACATGCATTTGAACAAGTGGTATTTATTATTATGATTTTTTTTAAGGTTTTATTTATTCATTTGGCAGAGAGAGAGAGACAGCCAGTGAGAGAAGGAACACAAGCAGGGGGAGTGGGAGAGGAAGAAGCGGCTCCCAGTGGAGGAGCCTGATGCGGGGCTCCATCCCTTAACACCGGGATCGTGCCCTGAGCCAAAGGCAGATGCTTAACGAGTGAGCCACTCAGGCACCCCTATGATCGTTGTTTTATTAGAATTAATATTTGATTTTTCCTGAAACTTAGAAAGTGCCTCTTAGAGGCCCAAGGCCCCTTTAATGCTGTCCATGAAGGTCAGCCTCTGGAGGAGCGAATCGGATGGAGAGCGGCAAACGTGGTGTGGGTGCAGGACATTCCAGCCCAGCTTGCTTTGATTCACGGCCCCAGCCTTCCCAGATCCTAACATTCATGCTTTCAGTTCTTCACTGATTACTTTATCAGCACCAGCTGTATACCACTACCAGGGCAGTGAACAGGACATGCGTGGCCGTGGGACTTAACATTCCTTCGTGTGTGTGTGTGTGTGTGTGTGCGTGTGCGCATGTGCCTATGTGCGTGCATGTGCGCATGTGCCTACGTGCATGTGCACAAAGGGAGTATCTGCACAAGCCCTGGGCTTCTTCATAGGATGCTTGACCTCGTGCTTGTCCTCTGCGCTGCCTGAATTCATGTATTCTTGAGTCGGTTCCCAACTCTAGGATGACATTTTTCATTCTGTATCCTTTTCTCTTTGTAATCTATTTTGTATCTAAGCAAACCAATTTACTCTTTCTTTTAGATCATTCTTAATCTTTCCCATGGAAAAACTCAGATTAGATTGTTGTTTATCATGGTCCTTGGACAATTTAAAGTTTTGACAAATCATTGAAAATCAATGTGTCCCTTTGCCCTGCTGGGAAGGTTGTTTATGAAGCCCCTGGTTTTGCTGATCGTGTGCAGTTTTAGACTTTGAGGAAGGAGCCATTGATTCTTCTAAGTTAGGACTTTTCTTTTTCCTTCGTACCGAACCAGCTCCCTTGGAGATGCGAGAAACCGTCTCCCGCTAGAACAATATTTGAGTCACTAAATAAGACTGTTTCTCCCTGAGTGTTAGAAGCCCAAAAAGGGAATGTAGCCATAAAGTTTCCATAGGGTCAGGTGCTGGAGGCAGACATCATTAACAAAAACTTGACCAGAATCTGGCAGCAGAAGAGAAAAAAATCAGTATGATGACAGAGACAGCTGCTCAGGCAGCTCTGTGTGGCTCTTCGGGCTACTGAGGTTGAACTTTTGATGTGGGAGAGGGGAAGGCCATTTGCAGTCAAGGAGACCTGGGGAGACATTCAATCTCACAGTAGCTGATTCTGTGGTCTTGGGCACGGTCCTTTTAGAGCCTCAGTCCTCTTGGGAAATGGACAATTTGTGCAGTGGACGTTTATCCTGAAGTTTCTAGTAAGAGAATGGGTGTGAAAGCCCCAAGTAGAGTACTTTGCAGGAAGAAGGTGTAAAGTGTAACTTACCTTTAGTGTTTGTTTTCAGTAGTCTTGCTCTCTCAACTCTATGGCTTCCACTCCTCTGTTTAGTGCCCCAACCTGAGGCCCTAGAGCCATAATACTCTTCCCTTTCTAAACCTGTTCTCAAGAGAAGATCAGAAATTAATTGACACAGAGGTCTGTATCACAGGATTTCTTAGCTTTAGCACCCATCAGCACCGCCTGGAGAGATTATTAGACGGTTGGGCTCTACTCCCAGAGTCTCTTAATTCAGTGGGTCTGGTATGGAGCCTGAGAATTTATATTTCATATTAAGTTCTCTTATTAAGTTCTGCAGCTGATGCTGCAGGTTCAGGGAACACACTTTGAGAACCACTGGTCTATGTCATAGACTTTGAGGATGTTAAAGCTGGAGAAGACCTTAAAGGTGATCTCGGCTTGTCTTCCATTTTTACAAATCAGTAGTGAGTGGGTAACTGGGCCAAGACGGTGACCCAGGCTGATAGTCCTTCTAACTTACCAGGCTGATGACTGAGGACAATGTCAAGTGTTATTTTCCCCAAGGCATTTGCATTTTAATGAGGGTCCAAACTCTAAGCTATAAGGATGATGCTGGTGACGATTATCATGATCATGAGGTCTTATTCTTTGAGTTCCTTCCATGCATGAGACACCTTCCATGCTGTCTGTTCCTGTGATGAGCCTGTTAGGTGGGCTTGCTATTCCTGCCTTCGAGATGAGGTCATGCAGACTTAGTTTCAGATGGCTGGCCAAGGACGCTGGAGGAAGGCTTGGTCTGCCTGTGTGCAGACCCTTGCTTCACCGACATACCACACCTTGCTCCATGTGAAATGAAGTTGAAGAGTCTATAAAGGAAGTTAAGGAATCAAAGAGAAGATAATATAAGAGTAAGGACATTGGTGGCCTGAGGAATCATGTGCCATTCATTCTCTGTACCCCTTGCTGTGCTCCTCACAATTGACTGTGTTACTGTAGGATACAGGAATACAAGGATGGGACAGGCAATCACTGCAGACATCTTGCAGGCCTAATGCCTGGCCATCAGGAGCCATTTTATGCCACTGTAGCCTCAGGACATTTCCCTTTTCCCTGTCCTCTTGTTCAGGTAATGGGCAGCGTCACTGGGACCACCATGACAAACCTGCAGCATTGCCCTCATACCTGTGCTCATGTCCACACACACACACACACACACACACACACACACACACACACACACACACATAGGACATCCCTGTACCAGATGAACTTGTCGCCTCTTTTGTTGTGTTTTCTCATGGTCCAGCTCCATCCCTCCACACTAGTCTGAAGCCAGGAGCCAAATTGACTGTGTGCCCCATGGACACTTGAGAAGCACAGTTGTAATGCTAATTGTGGGAATGTTCGGTTGCCATCGCCCCTCCCATGGAGCCTCTGTGGTTTCCTGCTTTTGCTGGTCCAGGGGCTGCTCCTGCAGATGGTCATTGTCTCTCATCCCTTGGGTGACATGTTTCCTTATGGTCAGTCTCCTGAGGTTGGCTTGTGAATGCCTCTGAGAGTCCTACTGACTCTCTGCCCTACATCTGCACGTTGTTTTGGACAACCTAGCCATTGTTCTGACCAGAAGAGACAGGCTCCTTACCGGCTGACAGTCTGCTTATCTTAAACCCTTGGTGGCTCTCCAGGCACTTGGTACCCGAGTTCACTTCTCTGTTCCTTCCCTGCTGCCTGTGGTACTCACACACACACATTCTCATGTACGCACACTCACTCACACACATACACCACAAGCTCCCACAGAGCGTGTTGTTGACTTGGTCAAGGTGGAGGAAGGACTGGCGGGTGGGGGGAGTGGGTGGGAAGAAGGATGTTCCCTTAAGAGCTGACAGAGTGGTCTTCCAAATCAAGCTGAGGACTGCAGAAAGGAGGAGACCGAGCTTGCATTGAGCTCTCACTATTGCCAGGCACGGTGCATTGTGCCCTGTAATGTCACACTCAGCATAGTCCTCCAGGAAGCATTTTTAGTACCCAAGATTGTAGGTTCACTGAAGAGCTGGGGTGTGGCCCTGGGTTTGTCTATGTCTAGACCTCTACTCTTAACACTACACTGTGCTCGAGGAAGGAGGCCGAGCTAAAACTCGCCCCTTGGACAGCTGCCGTCACAGAAGAAATGCTTGCCAAGCTGCAGAAAACAAAGGCAACACAGCAGATTGAAAGAAACCACTAAAGTCACCTGTGATGGCATCACCCCAAGATGACCGTTGTTGGTATTTGGTGCTTGGTTTTGATTCATCATAAACAGAAAAACATTATTTTTACATAATGATTTAAAAAGGTTCCCACAATGCAAATACTCCAGTGTAACAGATTCTTTTGTACTAAGCAGCGTAATACTGGTTGTCATTGATTTAGCATCTACTATATGCCAGGCAAGGCCCTAAGCATGTCACATTTATTGAGGGGTTTAATCCTTATCAGAACTCTGTGATGTATGGACCATTTTGCCTCCAGGAGAACTGAGGCCCAGAGATGTTAAGCAACTTCCCTGCACTCACACAGCCAGCCAGCAGTGGAGCTGGGATTCAGATCGATATGTTGGAGTCGAGAACCTAGGCTGGTCCTTGTTTATCATGGACAGTCGTTTCCCTTAGCAACCAATGCTCTCTTAAAACTCCATAGTAACGGTAATGTAATATTCCATCATTTGATACTATCATTACCCAGTTGATTCTCAAGTGTTGAACATTTAGATCATTTCCAATGCTTGCTAGTTTAAACAGTATTACTCGGAAAATCTTTGTACCAACATCTTTTCAGAAACTGAATAATTCCTTAGGATAAATCCCTAGGGGTGCAATTGCTGTGTATGCACATTTTAAAAGCGTTTGAATCTCCCCACCAAATTGCCATTCCAGAAACATCATGCCAGCCCACATTCCTACCAGCAGACTGTAAGATTGTCCTTTTCTCCGCAGATGGTCTGGGTTTTCACTGTGCATCTTGTGAGTTGGTACAGTGCATAATACAGGTGTGATTGTAGCCGGGGTTCAGGCTTTGTGTGGCAATGCATTGGCAGTTTGTGAATGCGACCATAGGAGCTAAGACTTGGGACTCTTGAGAGGGCCAAGCTCTGCTTTGTTGGGGCGAGGAGTGGAGGCAGGGCGAGGAGTGGAGGCAAGGAGAGGCACTGGGCATGGCCCTGGATGGTGAACGCACCATTGAGTGTCCAAGGAGTCCCTGATATCCTAACAACCCCAACCAGAGACAGACAATGTGGGTCCCCGTGATGTCCATCTCACAGAATTTCAGCAGTTCCACAAGCCATCTCTGTTTGCAAAGCTGGAGAAGGACAGCTTTGAGTGTTCTGTCACTAGCAGCATTGCCCTGGGAAGGGCTCAGTGGGCAAGGACACTGGGAGCAATTTCCCCACTGCCCCCCTTCCCAAGTCCAAGCGGGGCAGAGGGGAGAGCCCAGGCTTCTTTGGAGCCAGAAAGACAGGGACCTCACCTTGACCTGGCTCTGCCATTCATGATCGGGGTTTGTTTGGGGAAAGTCACTTTCTTTCTCTGAATCTCAGTTTCTTTGTTTGTAGAAGGGGATTAATGTTTGGCCCTTCACAGTTATACCAGGGATGGAAAAGGAATTGGGTTTCTGAAGGTCCCGGCACTCAGCAGGGACTCGACACCTCCCTTGTCCCTGGCACTGCAGACACCTGATTTCCTTCAGCGCTTCCTTTCCAATAACATCTGTGTTTGATGTTCACAGTACCCGCATTCTTGTTTGGGGGAACAGTGTGGTGGTTTGCCCCTTTCCAAAAGCAGTTAGAATGGTGTAGAAGAGCATAATGAAGTTCTTGCCTCCAAGGCAAGAACTCTTGTCTCTGGAAGTCGGTGCTCCAAGTGAGTTCTGGGAAGGGCGAAATCCGTGGTGCAATGAAAGACAATGCAATCTCATTTTATTATCAGTGTGGAGCAATGACGAGTGAGCCATCTTATATTCCAGCTCACTCTTGGCTTCGTTTGTGGTGCCCCAAACTTCCTCCAGCCATAGAGGCTGATCCCATTCCCCCAAATGTTGGGAAGGGTGCTCTAAGTGCTAGGGCCAGGCACCTCATGTCTCCATCCTTTTCCATTCCTTGGTGTTCCAGCGTGTGTGCAATGGGGCAGAGCAAACCTCAGGGAAGGGCTGGGATCCTGTTTGCTAAGAGGCTTACAGGGAGATAGGTCAGGGGTGGCCTGTCTCCCTGCTGCTATCCTGACATCCTGGGGATGGAGGTCCAGAGACCTTTGACTTTCTCTAATATGGAAGCTGTCCTTTTCCTCCTGTTCCTGGGTCTTCACATCTTTTCATTTTGTGTCTGAACCTTGTGCCTTTCTTTTTCCTTTTAGGGAAAGGAGAAAATGAAACAAAGCAAAATGTTTAGATGCAGCCCAGGAAAATAAGGGTTGTATTTGGGTAATGTCTGGGAAATTGGAGAGCCCTGCCAGGCCTCTGTGTTCTGTCGATGGGCAAGGGCACACAGGGGAACAGAGATCAGACTTGGTGCCTATGTGGTGTGTGATTACAGAGACTGTGTCACAAGATTAAAGAAGAACTTTTAAGCAACTTGTCCTAAGAATCACTAATACCATTCCATTATGTAATAATCCTATCCATCTTCTGGCATATTACATTTCACATGTCTACAGAGCAGTTATAATACTGTATCCATCCTATGGTTTTCCACTACTTGCCTTTTGCATACCTATGCTTCTTCATATACATATATTTCTTTTTTTTTCATATACGTATATTTCTGTATATATGTATACACACACACACACACACACACACACACACACACACACCAGACTTTGTGGATAAGCAGCACAGAAGAGGAAGGTGGATAGGGGCCCGTGGAAAACTGTTTCTGACCCTATGAGGGAGAAGCATATCTTAGAATTTTGTTGGGGGGGGGGGCTGTGTGGAGCTCATTCTACATGGGGACAAGAGGGTCCATATCAGGGGACATAACCATGATGGGTGGGGTGTTTAGGCTCCTTATAGCTGGAATCTGAAATGTTCCTGAGAGCATAGCCAGATCTAAGAAGGCTCTGTGTCATACAGGGTGTATGACCCACCAGAAAGATGGAGAGCATCTGCAAGGTCTAGAAAGTTACCCTGGGAAGCCTAGGGAAGGTTATGGTGCTGCATTTTACTCGGTATGGGGCTAAGCGGAGAATGTAGGAAGCTCCGGGATGCTGAAGAGGTGAGGCAGGGGTTGGGAAGGGAGAGTATTTCATAAAGATAGAGCGCCACTGAGGCTGGAGCTTCCGTACTGGCCCACATACAAGATGGGGCACACCGGCCTCTCCAGATCTCCCTGTTTGGGCATTGTCTGAGAGATTTGGGACCAGCCACATGCTTCTTGAAGCAGACAGAGGAAACATAATAGTAATTAGTCCCTGTTTACAAATGGGGAGACTGAAAGTCTGGGGTCACTTGGCAGCTCGAGAAAGAGAACTACTTTCCCCTCTTTTCTCGATTGCCTTCCTGATTAGCAGGGGTTTGCAGCTGAGACATCATTAGCATCGCTTCTCTGTGTTTCCTGCCTTCTCAGCTTAAGCCAGAGAGATGATAAATGCTTCCTTCAGGCAGCTGTGTTCACCTGTCACTGAGTCCCAAATGGAGCCACCCATGCTTGTGGCTTGAAGGAAGCAAAGTACCCCCATAGAATGGCCATGCCAGGCTTTTGTCAGAGTCGGTTTCCACTCAATCGGGGCCATCTTATTTCCTTTTCCTTCTTGGAACATCACTTGAAAGGTGGAAACGAACCTGATCTTAATTCTTCCTTCAACATGACATGCCCTTTTGGAATCGTACAAATAACAATGTCTGATTGTCATGTTGAATTGTGAGCATGGATGTGAAATCCTCCAAAGTCAGACGGAAGCCAAATATTAGGTCATAAGTCAACATTTTGCTGAGAAACTCGGATACTAAGAGGTTGAAAATTTATATCTTTTCATGAGAAGACTCGTTTGCCAGCAGGAAAAAATTTCAAAGACTGTTATCTTCCCATGTGGAGGGAGAGAGATGAGTGTAATTTTGCAGCCAGGGTCAAAGTCCTTTAGGGACTTCTGAAATTGGCTTGGCCAAGGAGTGCGGCTTTGATGTCATATTTGGATTGCTCCCTGAGGTGAGAGTCCACGAGTGGCACGGGTGCGTGTGTCAATTCTTACAAGGTCCTTGGGCAAGACTGTGTGAATGGTTAGGAGCAGCCTCTTCCTGTCGGTGGGGGTGAGGGGAATGCCACGCTCTACCCACAAATCCTTTTGATGGAAAACTTCTGAAGATAAAATGAGCTGTTTTGGCCCATGGGCGCGTTGGGTCCTAAAAGAAGTAAAATCTTGACTACATTCATCTAAGCAACTATGGCACACTGTGGAAAGTCTCGGTGGACATGAAGACAGAGCTGACGCGAGAGATCAGAACAATGCCCATGACGATGTGGCCCAGCTTGTAGCGTGCCAGCTTGGCCTCTTATTGTCCGCCATGCTCCAGCCCTGCCACCAAGCCCAGACTCAGGCCTCCCCGCACCTACTGTGCACTGTGGGAGGAGGGATGGAGTGGTAAAGAGGAGTCTGTGTGCTCACTATAGAATTAAAAGCAGGCACTTGGCTACATTAAGAACATTATGCTCTATTTTAAGCCGGTCAAATGACAATGTCTAGTTTGCATCTCCTTCCAAGAAGCAAAGCAACTCACATTTCTTCTGAGTGCCCAAACTCCAGGCAAAGTTAGAATGAAGGCTCAGGATAAAACAGAAGGTCTGCTGTGGATGGGTGTGATGGAGTGGGACTTCAGTGTGACTCCAGACAGGTTCCTGATGGAGTATTCTGCCGCCATTGCATTGAGACAGGAACCTGCTCCTAGGGGGGTGTGTGTGTGTGTCCATGTGCGTATATGTGTGAGTGCATTCCCACACACGTATGCTTGTGTGCCTTTGTGTCTGCGCATGCATGCATATATGTATGCATATAAAAATGTGTGCATGCGTGTGTGTATGTGTACATGTTTGTGCATGTTCGTATGCATAGGGACACTCTTGTGTGGGCAGTGAAAGGCAAGTGGCAGAAACGCAGTCTGGTGCCATAATAATCAGGACCCTGTCCGTGATGGGTTCTTCCCTATGCATAGCAGGTTTGTGACATAGTTATTAAGTCATGGCCACTCAGGGTCACTAAACCTAGGGCCACCTTCCACGTTCACCCTAAGCAGGGTTCCGTTGGGTTCTAAGTAGAAATACTAAATGGGGACTATTATGCTCCCCCCTAAATCTCTGATCATAAAACCTCAATTCCCTGGGTCAGCCTTTCTGCACTTTCCAAGGTGAGCCTGCTAATCTGAGGATGAGGTCCTTGCCACTGTGAGCAGGTGGCTAGCCTGAGAAAGGAAGCTCTCCTTCCCCACCTCTTTGTGTGACGTGAGCTGCCCTGGGGCCTACTGGAGGCAGCATCATGGCCTTTTATGTCTAAGCACAATGAGTGGCATCAGCCGGCAGGCGGAATTTGTCAGAAAATAGGAGGAGAGCTTGCAGTACTGGCTGACGGGGGGCACGTAGGAGGGTCCTGCACATCCCACCATTGCAATACTCACCGCTCAAAACTGATGCAGGCCTGCCTGACTTCATGGTGATTTTGGTCTTTCAGGCAAAGAAGGGGAACTACGCCTTTCTGTGGGATGTGGCGGTGGTGGAGTACGCAGCCCTAACGGATGACGACTGCTCCGTGACTGTCATTGGCAACAGCGTCAGCAGCAAGGGCTACGGGATCGCCCTGCAGCATGGCAGCCCCTACAGGGACCTCTTCTCCCAGAGGTAGGCACTGCCACCCAAGGGGGGCTTGGAGGATTACCTTCTTTTAGGAGACGAGAGCCAACAGAAACTTGTTTCTTCATCACTTTTCCTCAACCCTGACTGTGTACCAGCATGCACTGCTCCCCCCAACCCCATCTAGTCCCGCGCCAGCCCGGGATAAAGAGCAAGTATGTGGTCCCTTTCCATCGGTGGGAGCTGTGATGTGGGCAGGGGATGCCGGCCCAGGGCAGTCAGTGCAACGGAGAGGATTTTCTAGGGGTGGGGAAGGGCAGAGGAAAGCAACCGACCAGCCCTCCGGAAGGCCAGAGAGGACTTTCCAGAGGAAGTGACACCTGGACCTAAAGGATGAGCAGGAGTTAGCCAGATAGGACCAGTTATTTCAAATTAAGTGAATAATTAATTGGTCCTCACAAGGACCCAATGATTACTTATTATAAGTAACAGAACTTCCAAAATTGGCTTTCAGTGGGAAAAGTCAATGTGGGAAGAGTCAATGTGGAGTCTTGAAAAGAAGTGTGGTCAGAGAACAGAAGACTCTGTCTTCATGTGCTCACGGGCTGAGGAGGCCGGTGCTCTCTGCTGGGGCAGGCGAGGGACCTGCCTTCCACAGCAGAGTGGACGGTGGCTCATCGCCTGCCTTCTCCCCATCCCCCCAGATCAGCTTCCTGGTAATTAATACTAGCAAATGGTAGATGTGCCTTCCTTCTCCTACCTTCTAGGTGTGGGTTGAGGCTTTGTGATCATGAGCCCCTGAGCCTAAACCCCATGAGGGACAGGCTGAGAAGAATACCCTATGGCCCAGCCATTCACTGGCTTGTTTGCAAAACTGGGGAAGGGGTAGAACTCATTAAGTTAAATGAGGCTCTGGGGTTTTTTTTCTAGAATTTAATCGAGCATACATTCTGTGCCTCCCTTTGCTCCCTGGAGCAGAGAGATGACCAGGGAGAAGGAGGGGGAGAGTTTTATCAATTGCTCCGATTAAAGGCATGAGGAAGGAATGGCTTCTCTCCAGGATGTGGTTTACATTGGGGTTCTTGAGGAGTACCCCAGTTGGTTTTCTGAGACGGGAGGCTCAGGGCATTCCATACACCGTCAACCTGTGAGCACCTTTCTGGAACAGATGGTAAGGGAGCTGGTGGGGCCAATGCAGCAGCAGCAGCAGCAGCAGCAAGACAGCTCATGTGACCCAAAATAGCAGTCATGGGAGCACAGGGTCCCCAGTGAGGGAAGCTTAGGGTCCCCATGTACTTGAACTGTCCAGAGATCTCCCAAAGAGAGAGAGAGGGCTTGCTTACCGCCTGGATTGTTCAGTGAGTCAGCAACAGAAGGCTCAAACCTGATCAGGGCGAAACCTAAGGATATTCAAGTCGCGGCAGGAGCTGAGCGGGGAGAGGGTGGTTCCTCACTTTCAATATTGTAAGGCTTGCTGGGTGCAGAAGTAATTCCATGTCCTTTGTGTGGCCCTAGGGGGCAGTGGACCAGGACCAGTGTGGGGGTGGGGGTCCCAAAATTCAGGCTGGCCCTGGAACAGGCCTGTTCATTATCTATCAGCTCGCTGACCCTGAGATTCTAGTCAAAATTTCTCACAATAGAAACTCTGTTGGCTGCTCCCCCAATGCCAGGAGTGAACATAAACAAAGTGGCTAGTCCAATTCCTGGTTATTCTGGTTATTTCTCTAAGCTTTCATGAGAAGGCCGTGTGCGCTATGACTGTAAGTAAATGTCCCCAGGGGGCTGTGCTGGTCTCCAGAATTGGCTCTATGTTGCAGTCTCTCTTGAGCCGGAAGCTTCCCCTCTCCCCCACCTGGGCGGATGGGTCTCTACTTGGAGGGAACACTCAGACCTTGGGTTGCCAACTTACTGTGGCCAGTGGTTCTTCAAGAGGCTCCGTGGTATGGTGCATACAGAACGTGAGCCCCTAGTTGGGGCACGCCTGAGAGCAGGAAGGGGCAGATCCAGGAAGCAATGCTCCATGCCATTTACAGAAAAAAGGTCTCATATGAATAGGTCCCGGTCTTATAAGGGACTGCTGTTAACTTTCTTTCCCTTAGTCCTGGGAATTTGGCTATTTCCTTGAATACAGATGCATTCCCTTGCTGTGGCAGAGGACATGGTCTATAGGCTACACCTTGTAAATGTGTATGGTAGGGGTTGAGTGCTGTAGCCTGTTTGGGGACCGTGGCATGCAGAGCAGGCATTCAATAAATGTTTAACAGCTTAATAGCCATTTATGCAGCACCTACTGTGTAGCCGGCTCCACAACTATTGACCAAAGGAAAGCACCTGCAATTATATCTGTCTGGAAAAATAGACTGACTGGCTTCAGGAAGTGGCTATTATCACTCCAGCTTACTCATAAGCAGGAGTATAGATTATTCTGGTGTGCATTAGTTTAGCCTCGTTCTAGGACTCATTTGGTGCCCGTGACTTGTTTTATCTTTCCTCTGTTGCTTACATACTTAAATTTTCCTTTTGATTTGTTTGTTTTTATTTTATTCTATGTTTTCCTATAAATTGCCTTCCATTCTTCCTGGGATAATATCAGGCATAAAAACGCATACAATTAAAAGGAGCAGGAAGAAGGCAAGCATCAGCAGAGCTTACAGGCTATTAGGACGATTAAAACAATGGAAAATGATCAGTCCCAACTATGTTCTCCATAAAAGGCCGCACAGGTCAGTACTGGACGGGATAGGGCTGCTGGTCAGCATGGCCATCAGACCACGCCACTGGAACCAGCTTTTAGGGAGCTCTGATTACTTGTCAGATCTTGAGCTCAGGGGTGGCCACATGTCCCCTCTTTTCATTTTGTCACAATTATTCTGTGTAGGAGTTATTATGGTTTCTGATTTTAGTAAAGAGGTTCTCTGACATGGCTCGTGTGAGGGCAGGTCTGGGTTTGGACTGATGTCCATCAGAGCAGTATCTGCACGAATACATACAAAGCTCTGCTGGCTCTCCTCGGCGAGCTAGGAGTCCACCCATGAGGCTTCTCACAGCCCTGAGATCCTGCATACCCAGCCCTGGGTTCCTCCAACTGCCAGGAGGCCCAGCTTCCTCGGACCTGCCAACAGAGACTGAGACAAGGGCCTTTCAGCAGGAGCCAGTGGACAGCTTCCCTAATATGTCCAGAGCCACACAGAGGTAGTGGGACGCTGCAGCTACCCAGTTAATCATGGGGTGTGCCATGGAGAGGTCCTTGGCACTCAGCGGCATACTGAGCCAAGCCCAAGCCGCACAAGCGCACATGTCAATCGCGGATTTGTCTCAGTGACCAAGCCCCTACACGCACAGTGGCATTTTAAGTCTTTTGTGCCGACTTGTGTCCTTGGCACTTAACAGACATTATCTCATTATCTCACAATGACCATTTGAGTTTAGATTAGTTTTCACAATTCAGTTAATACATTCATTCGTATATTGGTGCAACAAACATTCATTGACGGCCCAAGTTGGGCCACCACTGCGCTTGCTCAGGAGAAACCATGGAGAGTAACACGCAGCCCCTGACTGAAAGGACTTACTCACCTGGTGGGGTCGTGGGTCTCTCCTGCAACGATGAGACAGCCAAGGTTAACAGGGGCAAGTTCCTTGTCCTGCGACATTCAGCTGCGATCTGGTGCCTCCAAAGCCTGCTCTTTGCCCTGAGCCAGGCTGTTCACAGCCCATGAGAGGCCATGCTGTGCTGGACCCATGATGCTGACAGAGGACCTTCTGTCACCTCTGGGCTGTCACCTTCCGTCTCCACCACTCTCAGCTCATGCATGGTCACAGAGCTCAGCATCAGCCTGTAGTCCCAGTGGGCCTGCAATGCAGGTCCAGGGCAGAGACTGCTCAACTGGCCAGTGGGACGTGAGCTCCTGGCTATAATGAACCACTGCTCTGGGAGCTTGTGCACCCGGAGGGCTCAGAGGGGTCACTGCAGGTGTTATCACCTGGCTGTATCACCATGAACCTGAAAGAGTTCCCCCCGCCCCCAGAAGGAAAAGCTTGGGTATGAGGAGCCTGGAGGTTACCAGCTACTACTAGGCCACTGTTCAGACTCCTGGATTACAGGGGGATCCATCAAATACCCTAACAAAGGAAAACCACCATCCAGACACCGACGTGGGGAATACGGGAGAAGCGCGGGTTGACCCACCTTGGCGAACAGGATGGAATCCAGACTCCTCTCACACCCTCTCTGAGCCCACATTCTCAGCTCTTCCTGATTTACTGTCTTCCCCTCCCACCTTCCTCCTCCTCTTCACCCACCCCTCTGGAGCCTCACTGGCCACATTGTCGCATCTCAGGCATATGGCACATGTAGCCAAGACCAGACTTTCAAGCATGGCTGTAGTCTTTCCTCATTGAATGCCATCCTTGCCAACCACAAAATGACTTTGGCAAGATACTTTACCTCCCTGTGCTTCCATTTCCTTCTCCGGAAAAATAGAGAAATGGAAGGAACCATCTCGAAGAGTTGACATGAGTATTAAACACTATTCATCAAGCACGTAGGATATATCCTGGCACAAAGAATGTGCTAGACAAGTGTGAGCTATTGGATGACTAACTTTCCTTCAGGTGTGTGCTCACCCTGTCACCTCCTTGTTGAGGTCCTCCCTGTTATGCCCCCGTCTGGACCACCTCACCGTGCACCATTTCTTAGCATCTCTATCTTTGTATCGGAGTATTGATCACAGCTTCTGTCTCTACAATGATTGCTCTCATCGTTTCAAATCCATGTATGTGTCTCTGGACCTCACCCGCAGCAGTGCTGAACATCGTACATAGCACAAGGCAGATAGTTCTCAAATCAAATGAATGAATGATTTGGTGAATCCTAAGACGAGAGACTTATGATGTGCTTACTGGAGTTTGAAAGAAAGCATTTTTGTAAGTCCATGGTCTGAGTGTGGCCTCGTCTAGTTCTGTATTTTGCCATTGATTCCATGTGAAGGGTCCTTATATGCTTTGCTACTGAACTTTATGCATGAGTAAGGAGACAGGGTGGGAGGGAAGCATCGAAGCTTTTAAGGAGGAGAGAGACAAAACCCGATGTGTGTTGTGGGAAGAGCACTCTGCCTGCAGGGTGGAGAATGGATGGGGAAGGGGACAGCTGGGGCAGAAGACCTGCCATGGTTCAGCGTCATCTGGGGAAGGGCCAGCGTGCTCGGGCAGGGGCCAGGGTCCCCAGGACCACGCTGAGGAGGCCAGGGGCTGTGGCTCACATGGGTTGTATCTTGCAGGATCCTGGAGTTGCAGGACACCGGGGACCTCGACGTGCTCAAGCAGAAGTGGTGGCCGCATATGGGCCGCTGCGACCTCACCAGCCCTGCCAGTGCCCAGGCCGACGGCAAATCTCTCAAGCTGCACAGCTTCGCTGGGGTCTTCTGCATCCTGGCCGTCGGCCTCCTCCTCGCCTGCCTGGTGGCCGCCCTGGAGTTGTGGTGGAACAGCAACCGGTGCCACCAGGAGACCCCCAAAGAGGTCCGTGCCCCGAGTCCTGCTTCTCCTGTCTGCAGCCCAGAGGCGGGAGAGTCCCACTGGGTGGGGTTTCTTCCGCTTAGTACTTACCGGAGCCACTTGTGTCGAGACAACCGTGTGGATGGTTTGGCGGTGGGGGGATGGTGTCATTTGAGTTTGATTTTAAAGCAAGAGAACAAATGGAGGGGATGTGTTGATGCTTGAACGAAGTGCCAAGGCGCCCGCCGTGGCCACTAAAGTCCTGTATTTATCTATAGAGCGGGTACAGCATGAGCCGCGCCAGAGAGCCCTTCCCTACCCTGCCCCGCCCATGCGCCTCCACCCTGACCTGGAGAGAACAACTGTAGGGTAAGAGAGGAGACCTCATTCCTTCCTGGTTCTCTTTGCTTTCACATCAAGGCCCACAGGGCTCTGCTCTTCCAGCATGCAAGTAGGGACCGGCCCCTGCCTCTCCCATCCTCCCTTCCTCCCTTTCTGCCCTCGTCTTTATGGGGCCCATCCTTGCCCACGCCCCTCCAGGCACGCCCAGCGCAGGGAACACTGTGGCTCTGTCCAGACTCTGGGTTCTGGCACATTCCCCGCCTTATGAGTGCCGACCACAAGATGATTCTGCCGACGACACTTCCTTCCTTTGGGGTTTCGCTTTTCTTCAAGCTCCACTTTTTTAAAAAATTTTTATATGAAGCCTTCACCGAGGCACCCTGGAGTCAATTCCCCTAAGGTAGGGTGGCAAGGAGGCCATTTGGGGATGATATTCTGCCAGCAGAAACCTACACACAGGCACAGAGGCATAAGCCCAGCCACTCCATGGTGGGCCTGCCACATGCAGTTCACCTTCTTCTGAATTATCATCAACAGATCATGTTGTTACAAGTAGGTGTAAGTTTCAAACAAGAAGCTGCAAAGTAACCAGCCCCAGATCCAAAGAGCGTCGCCATCGCCACCATCTCTGCAGCCTGGAGAGACTGGTTGGCCACAGCCCATAAATCAGTCTGTCATGGAGCCCTTGGCAGGGTGGGGGTGGGGACAGACTCTCCATTCATACCAGGCAGTGGGCTCTCTGTCATCACACTTAGTTTTTGCTGGAAGGACCTTGCCCTTTGACTCAGTGTGTTGGAAATGTCTGGGGACATCCATCTTCCTCTTCTGCCTTCCGTGTGCTCCCGAGGGGCACCCAGCAAAGCCTAGGTTTCCCGTGGCCTCATGCTTCTCCTTGTCACCCCTGGGCCACAGGAGAGAAGAGATGAGACTTAAGGGAAAGCCACTGAAAGGAATGGTTAACGGTTCTGCCCAAGCTTCTTTTGCTACTGGAAATTTCTTTGTGAAAAAAAATCATGGGAAGCACCTGTGGATTATTCTGATGAATAGTTTTAAGGAAAGGCCACAGATATGTCCCATTCCCAGCCTGCTTCTCACCACCCAAGGCCATATGCACAGAAGCATCAGGGTATACCCAGGGGAGGGTGGCCCTGGAGCTACCTCCCAGTGGGACCAGAGAGGACCAGATCCCATTGCATCCACTCTCCCTGTTGTTTGGTTTGGTTTTTCTCCAAACCCAATCAGCCATAACCTGATTTCTTCTGTGCAAATGCCCTTAGGTCAGGGGAGCAGAAGAGGCTCTCTGGGTTGGTAAGCATCTCACTGTCATGGAGGTGCTGAGCTGGGATGGCATGGGCAGAGTGGTTGCACAGGCTCAGCCTTCCAGAATGTCCCTTGTGAGCCAGGTGTGGGGAGAGGCCATTCTTCCTCTGGATTGGGCATCCTCATCTGCTTCTAGTCATCATGTCCCTTCACAACCCATGTTTAGTCTTTAGTGACAAGCCTAGACTGGGCAGCCCAGAATGAATGATCACAGTGTGTGTGTGTGTGTGTGTGTGTGTGTGTGTGTGTGTGTGTGCAAGAGAGAGAGAGACAGAGACAGAGAGACAGAGGCAGAGAGAGACAAAGGGACAGAGAGAGACTGAAGGACAGGTATTGGGATCGATTGTTGGAGAGACACAGAAGGCAGAGGTAAAAGAGAAATGCAGAGAAAAGACCAGGAGACCAAGGAATGACCTAGTGTGAGAACAGCTGTCTTCTTGCCAGTAAAGCATCCTAGTTTCTCTTTTGGCTTTTGCATAAGCCCAGGATCTCAGGCACAAGAGGAGAGGATGAAATACATCGGTCCTGCCTAGAAAATGTGGAAATTTCTGCCCCTACCACCAACCTGCTTCAGGTAGGAATGAGGACCAATGAAGAGGCAGGTTAGAAAAGCAGAGTAGCTGCCTTCCTTCCAGCTCCTTCTGGTGTTGCTAAGAACCTTCTTCTGGGGTTACATGGTAGAAGAAGGAAATAGCCCATCTTTTTCCTGTTTTTATGGGTTTCTGATTTTCAAATGAAATTTCTCCCTCCCTCTTCTTCCTTTCATAAATATGCCTATGGGGCATCGCCGTGTCCTCGGGGAGTTTGCCTCCACAGGGACAGATGTGGCAGAGAGGCTGATCAAAGCAGCCTTCATTGATCAGGACCATTCTCAAGTGAGCAGAGGGTACCATGGATGTACCGAGGGGCACCCAGCCCAGCCTGGGCATGGTGGGGACATAGAGGGCAGGGGTACTAGTTAGTGAAGAGTTCTTGGGGCTTGGAGTTGTTAGAAGTCAGTGTTGAAGGGTTGGTACAGATCCTAGACCTGTGAGATCAGAAGTTTTGTCAGGGTGAACAGCCTGGAAGGAAATAGTCCTCACCCTCCCTCCCTGCAGAGCTCTGGGGGCTGGAGTGTCAGCATCAGCAAGGGAATGTGAGTGGAGGAGGCTGGACCAGGGAGCAGGGGCTTGCCCTGAGGGACTTGGGTGCCAGTCCAAGTGGTTGGGACCTCATCACACAGGGAATAGGAACCAGGAAGGCGTTGACCCAGTAGGATATTAGAAACATATCTTTCAAACCTCCCACAAATAACAATGATATTTAATCCAGAACCACCTTGTGGTACTGGTTGCCTGTGTTTTATGGGGCAGCATTTGCAATTAGGCGAGCGTGTCTGGTTCATCTTAGAATGCTTCATTTGGGGGCATTGGCCATATTTCTTAAGAGCCAGAAAGCTGTCTTTGGGTGTAGTTCTTGTTGTGTTTAATGGCTTGTGCTGAGATGTCTTCAGACTTAAGACACCTACTTGAGGAAGAATAGTAATGTGTGCTCAGCCCCTTAATATTCATGTGGATTCGGGCTCATATTTTTTCCCGCAATCAGACTATTATGTAGTTACCCAGTGCAGGTGAGAGCAGCAGCCTCTGTGGCGCAGGAAAGAGCCGCCCTCGAGATTTATGGGGGAAGTGGAGCCATTGCTCGGAGAATAAAATCTTCATGAAATAAAGATGAGAACTGCACAAATGGGAGATGACATGAAGAGTGAGGGATGAATCACCTGTCGCTGGGCTGGGAACGTGGAATGCTTGTGCTGCCTGCTTTGCCTGCCCTCCCCCAGGCCCTGCCTCCACCGCGGTCAGCCGCTGACGGAGGCCAGGGTGGCCGGGCAGCGGGGGCAGGGGAGCAGCCCATGGGCCAGCTGCTGTCTGCCTGTTCCGACAGCTCACGCCTGCTCTCCATGGAAGATTCGTTTCGAGGGATGCTCCCTTTGGCTCTACGCCCTTCCCTGCCTCCACTCCTCTGACGCTTCTTCAACTCCATGGAGAGATTCTTCTCTCCTGTACCTTTCCCCTCGTCCTTTATGCCAGCCTCACAGTGTTGCCCCGAGGTGCCATGAAGGAGGGTGTGGGAAGTGCCATGCACTGCACCTGCCCATGGAACGTGCTTGGGGAATGGCAGCCAAGGCGCTACTCCATCCCAAGGACCTTGTGACGGGCAGTCATGAGTGTGGGGAAGACAAGACACATCTTACGGCACCTTGTCTGTGCCAGCAAAATTACACATGATCTTCTTACCTGCCCTGATTCTCTTCGAGAATGTTGGTGGAAGGCATCCTTCGCCCTGGAGAAAGAGGATGCAGAAGTGGCTGGGACAGAACTGGAATACGAAGGATGTGTCTGCCCCTGGGCCTTCCATGGGGTATGTGCAGGAGCAGGGGTCCCTACCTAGCATCCCCCGGACAATTTGGGGAATGAAAGGTGTAAGCTGGGTTTTTTCTTGAGCCGGGATCCTGACTCCTAGCTAGGTGTTGACATCCTCTGAACCCCAGTTTCTCTCTTCTCCTGAAAACAGAGCCTGGCCCAATGGCTGCACTGCCAATACCAGACCTCTTAGCAAGAGGGTGAGGATAATGAGTGTACGTTGCAGCCCATATTCCAGGGCCTTCCAGCAGGAAAGCAGTGAAAGCTTAGCATACACCAGTGTGGACCTCACAACCAGTTCCGACATCACGCCCCTCTGGAAGATTTCCCCTGCTCACCTCCACAGGCCGCCTCCCCTCCCTGTGTGTGCACTTGTGCTGACTGCAATTCCAAATTGCTGTGAATCGTTTCCCTGCTTATCCCTGCTCGAAGTCCACTGGCGCTTCTCCACCTCTGCATTCCCAGCACTTAGCCCAGTCTCTGGAACAGCGGAGCTCTCGTTACAAGGTGATGGATCTAACTGAAATATTGAGTACCTTCTATATGCCAGGGACCAAGATGGATGCTTTACCGAGAACATTAGCTCATCTGGTAGAAGGAGCTCAAAAGTGTTTATTGAATGAATGAACCAGTCTGGGCTCCTATAAAGAAAACGTTATTAATGTTAAATTGTTGTGTAATCATTGCAACTGGATCAATGGCTTTCAATTCTGGCTGCACATCAAAGGTGATTAATCCTGGAGCTTTTTAGAAATACAGATGCTTGGGCTCCATTCCCCAAAGGGTTGTATTGGGTAGATCTGGACAACGGTAATTTCTAAAAGCTTCACACATGCTTCTGATATCCTGACAAAGATGAAAACCACTGGTCTGCACCATCCTTCCCAAGGGGAAATTGGGAACACACAGCCTGGCATAATGGAAAAGAGCCAGGTTTTGGAGCCAGGTAGATGTGGACTCTGATCCTGACACTCCACTTACCATGAAGTTGTGTGACCTTGAGCAGATCTCTTCACCCGCAGCCTCAGTTCACCCCTTGTACACCTGCTGCTACCACCTATGATGGAAGGTGTTCTTAGTTCTCTCCTCTTTCTGCCTTTCCCCTACGAAATGTGTGAGTGAGCCTGTTGGAACTCTTTCTCACGATGCTCTGAAAACTGCCCATCTCTCCTGAGACCACTCCATTAACTGTTGAACTTCTTTGCTCTTACCCAACCACTAGTCTCAGACCTCCAGCCCAGCCCTTTGAAGCCGGGCAAGTCTTTGGAGCGATACTTAAGGAGATCATATTGATAGTGTTTCTCCCGGCTGTTGGGTCTCATTTAGAACCCAGTTGGTCTCAGTGGTAACGGGAGAACACCTCTACAACCGTCCCAGTCAGGTGTGAAGTCCCTCATCCCATTTTTGTTCCATCTCAACTTAAAGTAAAAGCCGTTGGACACCAAACAAAGTCGGTTCTAACGAGTCCCATGTGTAACCGGCTGTTACCTAGATGATAGTTTAGTTAATTACCGTTTTCCAGTACACTGAATTATTTCCACGTTGGTGAACAGCGGCTTAATTACAGAACTTTCTCTCTCTGCAAGACAATGCCTGGGAGAGGGTCCCCAGTCACCTCTGTTGGTGCACCTGTCATCATGTTTAATATGAGGGGAGAAACGCAGAATTCGGCCGGATTCGTGGATAAATGCAGTCTGTGAATTTTATGTCATATTCAGGATGTTTGACTGGGTCAGTTACCTACAGTAAATTAATGAAGACAGCAGCAAGTTTCCATGCGGTTGAACACCAAAAACTTGAGATAATGAGGATGTAAACTGATGTAGTTCACATAAAAAAGTCCATTATTTGAATTTGCATAACATAATAGAATGTCCCATTTTGTCTAAAATATAGATAATTATTCAAATCACTCCTGCCTCTTTCCTCGAGCAGGCGGATTATTTCCGCCTGCTCGTTCCCTGGCCAGGGGCCACTGGAAATGACTTCGTGTGAGCTAAATCTGTGGCCCCAGGTGACCCAAGATTATGCTTTCCGGCTTTACCACACAAGGTGGTTTTCTCCAGTTCTCTTGGGCTCTGACCCTTGGGCTCTGACCCCTAGACAGCGGCGGAGGAAGCAGGCAGCTGAGGGACGTCGTGGCAGACTCAGAGCCAGACTGCATGTGTGTTCAGGGCGGCAAGGCATTTTCTTTAGTTCTTCTCATTTTGCTGTCCAGTTAAATGATCAAATATGGGTAGCTCACGATGGCACCTTGTTCCTTCAGAGTTTGCTTTGTGTGGGAGCTACCGGCAGAATTTGACTAGAATGAAGTGCCACTGGTGCGGAGGGGATGAATTGCTTGACTGCCATTTGGGGTGGGAAGGTCTCCCTGGAAAGTCTGTTCAGTTGTGTGGGCATTTTGTCTGGGTCCTGCAGTGGAGGGGTTATGGGCTCATGACTGACCCCCACTGGAAGCCCACTGCATAGCTTTATAGTCCTTGGAACTGCTTCGTTGGTGCTTAACTTGAGGCACGAGAAAAATTATTTGGATTTAGGGAATTATTCAAGCTCTTTCCTCCAAAAATACTGATTCTAGGATAATTAGGCTGTCTCCACACCAACACTCTGGGCTGGCTTTTATTCTAGATGCTTTGGTATTACCAGAGCAAGTCCTCACAGCTGTGATGATTATGCTAGGTCGTAGCCTATACCCAACCACTTTGAGAATCTTACTCTCCAGACCTCTTCCCCCTTGTACTTCTCTGGTGAACAGTTTCATCTCAGAGACCTCTTTTGCTCGCATTTTTCTTCAGAGGATTTTGGGTGGTTGGCCTTGCCTCAAAGCTCTCCTTCTGTTTTGTGTCTGTGGCATTAGATAGAGAGGGCTCCTTACACTTGGTCCCCACACTCGACTCTCTGCCTCCCTGTGGCCTTGTTGGGCAGGAAGTTCCCCTTTCTTTTTCTCTACACTCCAGCAAAATTAGGAGCATCTGAACAGTTTTCTGAGAAAAAGGGTCACACCCTTTCTTCTAACCACCAGAGTGAACAGAGCTGGGACCAAGACGCTTGCCTTCCACTCCAAATTAGTCCACTCCTAAACTTGACTTCTTTCCATCCCCCAAAGGACCCTTAAGCCCTGTAAAGAAAATCTAAAGGGGAAAAGATGAGATTGTGTAACTAACCAGTTCTTCTCATGATCCCAGGTCCAGTGGCCATTAGTTTTCCCTCGATGGAAACTGAAGGCTCTGTCAACAGGGACACCTGGCTCATCCAACCTTCTATGAGCTTTGCTGTCTGCAAAGAGAAGGGAGGGTTATATTATTAAACTCCAAAAGTGTCTGAAATTCTCTCTCAACTTCTCCAGCTTCCAGGATCTCTGATATTTGTCTTATGTCCTTCCCATATTTTGAAATGAAGATAACCGATAGCTACAGAGATTTACCAACATAGCTGTGCAGGGACTTCGGCTGATGCAGATGACAGAGCTGTATCAGCAGTTTATCTGGGGCACACAGCAACCACGAGAAGGCTGGAGAAGCAGGATGGGGGTGGGCAGGAGTCAGGCTTGTCCACAGAGCTGGGAGGCAAGAGATAGGAGGACGGTCATGGAGCAGAACGTTTGTTGAAGTTTTACTGCTAGATTGGAAGGACAGTCAACTCTTTTCTATCTCTTTGTTCAGGATTCAGATTCAGTCCCATTGTCCTTGCTTGTGTCATGATCCTGCATGTTAGCTACAGGTGAGCAGGGTACCTGCCAAACTCTTATCCGGTGAGAAAGAAGGAATTCCCCAAGGCACACAGGCCATGGTCTTCTTAGGAAGAGGTA
The DNA here is from genome assembly GCF_024610735.1 of Ursus americanus. Taxonomy (NCBI): domain Eukaryota; kingdom Metazoa; phylum Chordata; class Mammalia; order Carnivora; family Ursidae; genus Ursus; species Ursus americanus. The sequence continues at coordinate 42,389,623 of NC_142132.1, forward strand.
ATTGATGGATGATGGCCTTAAAACAGCCAGGGATGAATATAACAGTTTAAAAAAACTATTGAAAATAGTTTCGTATGCAAGAACAAAACCAAAGTAGATAAAACACAGAGAAAAAGGCAAGGTTGCACCGAGCTGGGTCAATATGCTGTAAGGTAATGAAAAGAACTTGAATTTGGCGTCTTGTATTTTTTACAAACTTAAAAGAGCCCGTGAAACACAGTGCCTGCATCACATTTAGTCAGGCTAAGTAAAGAGGAGCTGATACAGGCTGGTACTCTCCAGCCACTTTCTCCGGGGTCACCCATGACATTTGCCACCCAGAGGTGTCCTCAACTTGGAGCTGGTTTCCCAGCATCAGTGAGCTTAGCTCTGCTGTGTGGGGCTACAGATCCCTGGAGTGTCGGCTCTGCCCATGGGGGTCTGCCAGTGATTTCTGATGTTTCCATCTGGGACACAGGGCCACGTCCCATAGTATCTTCCATCCTCAAATCAGTTGGCTTTCTTACTCTCAGCTTTGCTCTTGACCCGGGATGAGGTCTTTATTGTCTCGTGGGTGTTGTTAGTTTTCTTTTTCTGGGAAAAGTTCTGGGAAAATGGCAGGTGTCCCACAGAAGCCAACCTCTGTCTACCAGTCATGAACTCAGCAAAGGTGTGGAGAGAGCAGTGGCCCTGCCTTCTCCACGCCGGGGGGCATTGGGAACAAGGAGTAAACTGCAGAGGCAACCTTCTTGCTCGAGGAAATGTGGGTTGAGACTCCATGGGGGTTAACCACCCATAAGAGAGGGACGTTCATGCCAGCTACTCAGGGTGGCCTCTTCCTGGGGAAAATCCTCTCCCACCAGCCTCCTAGGATCTCAAAGCAGCCACTGGAATGGCCCTTAGATTTGTATGGTTCCTTCTTTTTTCTTTTGAAAGCACATTCAGGGCTTCTACATTGTATGGTATTTCTAACCACCCTACAAGACAGGCTCCTAATGTCACCATTAGACAGCCTGTGGTGTTCTATCTCAGAGCAGAACTTTGACATGGCATTTCTCTAGGAGTTTGACCTCAGGGAAGCATGGCGGTAGGCATGAACTTGCCTGGCACATTGGCACTTATACTGCTGGAAAATAGGAGTGAAACTTTGAACACCTCATCAAGGAGCTGGCGTGGCTCCTCCAGGGACACCTGGTCTCGTGCCCCACATCCTTGGGGGGAATTGAGCAAAAAGAGTATATCCTCTTTGTCTTCTAGGAGCTTCCAAGCAGTTTGGCCTCCTTGATTTATTTTGATGTTGTAGACAAAACATCAAATTATTTGAAAGGAATGATACTTGCTCTGTTTTCTTCTCTTTCTCAAGCACACAAACAAAACCATCTCCTTGCCACCATTCACCATATGAGAAAGAGTCAAGTGTGAGGGTCACCCATCTTGGCGGCCTCAATCCTCTTGATACCAGGAATGTCCCCCAAGCCCTGAGAAGTCCCCTTCCTCACCATCCCCACCATCTTCCTCATCCAGGAACCAGCCCTGTGGGCCTTGGAGACAGGGATATGCCTGCTTGCTGGCTCCTCTGGAGATTCCGCACGGGGAGAACTGGGGATCTCAGGGTCAGCCCGGACTTCACCTCCTACTCCAGGCTTCCCAGGCTGCCCCTGCCCATCACAAGGGTTGTGATTCCAGGGAGGCCACTGACCTTCCTGAACCCAAGCCTCGTCTTGTGGACGATGGGGATGATCACACAAGGCTTTCTGAGGATTACGAACTCTATGGCAAATACATGGGGCCCACTAGGGGCTCGAGGACCAGTTCCTTTTAGTCCCGTGGGAACTCCTTTATTCTCCTTTTGTCTCTGCCGGTTCCTCAAGGCATCTTCTCACAAGGGTTGCCTCCGGGTATGACAGGGGTTCTAAGCAGAGTGACGAGGGGAGGCACGTGTTGCCAAGGCCTGCTTGCTGGGTGTCCGCTACCTGGGGCAGCGTCCTGGGCTACTGGTTCCCCACATAACGGAGGGCCAGCCATCCAGGTGGGGGGGGTGGGAGGATTGGGGGGATGCTCACCCAGTGTCCAGCAGGCTGAACAGGCCTGGGGTCTCCAGGCCTCCCCGAGTTTGTGGAAAGCCAGCCATGGCTCATCTTAGGGCTCAGCCTGACCTTCCTGTGCTTTCCCTCCAGGACAAAGAAGTGAACTTGGAGCAGGTCCACCGGCGCATGAACAGCCTAATGGATGAAGACATTGCCCACAAGCAGATTTCCCCAGCGTCCATTGAGCTTTCGGCCCTGGAGATGGGGGGCCTGGCTCCCAGCCAGGCCTTGGAGCCCACGCGAGAGTACCAGAACACGCAGCTCTCGGTCAGCACTTTTCTGCCCGAGCAAAGCAGCCACGGCACCAGCCGGACACTGTCGTCAGGGCCGGGCAGCAACCTGCCGCTGCCCCTGAGCAGCTCCGCCACCATGCCCTCCATGCAGTGCAAACACAGGTCGCCCAACGGGGGGCTGTTCCGCCAGAGCCCGGTCAAGACCCCCATCCCCATGTCCTTCCAGCCTGTGCCGGGAGGCGTCCTTCCAGAGGCCTTGGACACCTCCCACGGCACCTCCATCTGACCGCGTCGCCTGCCCTGCCGCCCGTCCATCCACCCACCCGACCAGCAGAGCTTTTTAATACAAGAAAACAACAACACAAACCACACACACATGCACACACACACACAAAGACTCTTTCATTTTTCTTGTACATATGTGTAAATAATGACAGAATGGAGTGGGGTAAAAGTGTATTTTGAATATTCCCAATTTTCGAAGTCAGTAAAAAAAAACCACAAAAACTGTATGAATGACTTTGTAAATTTTGTTCTATATGAATAAAAAGGCAAATTACTTGTGATCATTCTGAAGTGCCAAAGAAGCCCCCTGTTCCTGGGCCTTTCTAAAGGCAGGAGGGGTGATCAGAATAGGAGCCCCTTCCTGCCGGGGGAGAGGGGAGGATGAGCAGCTATCCCCTTTAGAGGAGCCCCAAATGCTGCTTGTTGCCATGTCCCATGGTTTCCTGCCACGTTCCTCTGCTCCTGGCCCTTTGTTCCTCTTTAATCCCCTTGGGTAGATCAACAGTGAGCCAGCACTGGCGTGACCCCGGGCCACTGTGCTACAGGGTGATCAGCTGTTCCTGTCAGCCTGGGACTTAGGAGGCTCCCGGAACACGGGGCAGTCCTCTTGGTCACCCACCGCATGACACCGTGTGCTGTGGGCCCAAGAAAAGCACCCCCAGTGAGGTGACCGTCTCTGAGAGCTTTGATGCTGACATGCTCTAGGGTCATACTATTGGCCTTGTTTTTTACTTTCTTTCCCCAGTTAGAAGAACCCACAAGTGATAGAATACGGGAAAGGGCAGGCAGGCCCCATCGTTGCCTCTGGAGGCTTGGCAGAGGTGGGCTTGTCCTTGTCCGTGTGAGCAGAGAAATGCTAGGTGTGGTGTGTGGGCCAAATGAGGTGGTGAGATGTGAGGCCAGGGAGAGGGAGAATATCCCCTGGGTTTGTGACCTGTAATTTCAGGTCAAAGGATTCTGTTGGAAAAGTGGAGGGAGGTACCCCGTGAGCAGCCCAGTCCCCTAGGTGATGGCAAGTGCTGGGAATAGATCAATGGGAACGTGTTTGTTCGGATAGGAAGGAGCCTTGGCTCCTAGAGAAGGAGCAGCATAATTTGGTGTGATGTGAAGACATGTAACTCATCCCCCAGGGAAGCAAAAGTGAAAGGGTGTCTCCAGGTCTAAAACTCTGCAGGCAGCCTGCCAAACAGCCAGGACCCAGTCCTCACTGCCTGCTTTGCCCCCTTCGCCAGACCAGAGGCCCTCAAGCAGTGAGCCAGCCCATAGCAGTGCATGGGCTGGGAGCATCATAGAGTCTCTGAGATTCCCAGGACGATCCCTGAACCTACGAACCTGCTGGGCAGCTCTGTTCCTTAAGGCTAGGACAGCCAGACTGCCGCGCCTCCCTCGTCTTTCCTGGGGCAATTAAACTCTAGACCCAGACAAAGAACCACTAGGAGCAGAGCAGTTCGAGTAATGTGAGCCGTATCATTTCAGCTCTTCTCCTGAAGACAAGGGTGATTCTGCTCTCCTAACCTGCCAGGATGGTGAACACAGCCCACATGGGGCACCCAGACGGCTGGGCTCCCTGCCCCCACCCCTCTCCTGGGGCTGGGCAGTAATCAGGGAGCTGAGAGCCCGTCTGTGGTCATGGAGAAATACAAAGACTATTGACTGCATCTCCTTTAGCCTTGTAGAGTTAGTCCAGAGGTGTATTTAGGAGGGTGATAACCAGCCCCGGATTGATTTCTCTCCTGAAGTCCTGACTGACGTGATTGAGCAGAAAGGAACGGCTGCATCACATAGTCAGCTAAAAGCACCCCGGGGAGAAGAGTGTTTATAATTATGTTATTTATCTCTGGATGCTGAGAATGGCCTGATATTAGTGCTACCGAGGCGATCCATTGACATTTCTCCAATCAGAGCCTAGAGAGCCAGGAGCCGGGCGCATGCGCACAGCGAAGCCTGGGTGGGCGGTGGTTTCCCTAAGGGAGGGCAGGCTTCATTTTCTTTCCATCAGCACTTTGGGGGCCCTGCCCAGGATGGTCAGTTTTTCATATATATCTATTTTTTTAATCAAATTCTGGTCTCACTGCCTTATCTCACTCCCAAGTCTGTTTTTCGCTGAGATGATCTGTCTTCTGGGGTACACCATGGATGTCTTGTTGGACGGCTTTGCTTAGAATGGGTGTCAGGGAGAGGAGAGAAACGGCAGGTGTGTGTGTGCGTGTGTGCGCGCGTGCGTGTGTGCGTGTGCGTGTGTGTGTGTGCGCCTGTGAGAAAGAGAGCACACACATCTTTGAGGAAAAGGTATTCTGCTTATATTAATAAAAATCCCTTAACACCTCATGGTGTTATTCTTCACCATGTTTATGTTATTTTTTAAATTTCCTACCCTTGGCATGAGGGGAAATGATTGATATTCAAGTAAGTTCTCCAGAAAAAAAAAATTCCCAACTCGGATTTCTGTGTCAGCTCAGAATGTATCTTTTTTTCATGCTTTGCTCTTTGGATTTATAACTCTGTTTAGACTATTCCATACATTTTAGGTATATTTTGTGCCTTCAGACACTGCAAATAATAATCAGCATTTGGATTAAAGTTGTTTAATAATAAAACTTGACTTTGCTCCCTACCCTCTTCTTCTCTGGGGTGAGGAAATGCTATCTGCTTGTTCCTAGGCATGCTGTGGTCATGAGCTGAGTTCTGTCCCATGGGCATGGGTGGTTGCGAGGGAAACTTCTCTGACCAAGTGGGTGTCAGACATGCCTGGGGGTGGAGGCACACCCTCGTTACCTGGTCTATGTCCAGAGTCCCCCATATCAACCAGGGGGCAATGTGAGGGACAGACTGAGAAGCAATTCTAATTTTCGGTTAACCTAACAATTTCCTGTATAATGTGAGTTACTAGAAAGCTCATAGGGGAGAATTTGGCCATCCTGAATGTTCCGACGGCCCTGTGGAGTGAACAACCTCTTAAGTGTCAGTTGACTTTGTCTCCTCTCTCATCCCTACACTCACTTTGACTGCAGATGAATTGTTTCTCTATCCTTAGGCCTAGGGCTAAGGGGCTCTCATTCTTTGGGGACCTACAGCTTGGCTTTTTAGCATCAGACCCTCAGAGGCTCTGTGGGTACCATTCTCCAATGAATATCCACCTGCCTGGAATCACCAGCCTGGGCCCTGGACCGCCAGATTCACATGCTTCCCCAGCCCCACCTCGTGTATCACAACTTTCCCCTCTGACTTCTAGGCCTTCCAGGAAGAAACAGCTCTACCGTCAGCCTTGGGCCAAAGAGGGCTGACCTGAGGCCTTTGGTTTACATTAGCAAGATCTCAACTTCCAGGAACTGGGAGGAGAGTGTCTAGCCCTAGTTCTTGTGGCTCCGCTCCAATGAGTGGCGTTTCCAATGCTGAATACAAATGCCAAAGCCTGGGGGGCAGGGAGGCAGAGACCCGGCAGATGCTCCCAGGTTATCTGAATAGACAGATCTGGACAGAACTCCCAAAGGCTGCATTGCTTAAGGAACTGCCCACTTCCTAAATTCTAAATCCTCTCAAATCCTGCCAAGGTAGAACTAATTCCATACTGAACTTTGTCTTCTCAAGCACTGAGAGAACAAAGACACACAGAGGAAGACAAGATCACTGGGCCTGACGGCCATGATGGCATGGAAGGGATAGTTGGTTCCTTTGGCTTATGTCTTCTCCTTTAATAATCATAGAGATGGACGAGGTCTGGTGGATAATGTGGGGCCTCGTGGGACCTATGCTTCTGAGACAAAGGGGTTATTTACTCACGGGGCCTGTGTCTGCCTGCATTTTCATTTCTCTTTCTTGAGGGACTCACCATTCACTCCCGTAGGTATGTGCTCATGAATTAGCCTCTATCCTTCAGCAAAAGCCTTGTTTTGTGCTCCTGGCTTTGGCAACACAAGATAGATAAAAGCTCCAAGAATTCTTAACTGACCTTTCCTTGCTACAGACACAATAAAAGAGAGAGTGTTTCTGTTCCTAATGTAACATTCCTTATATCTAAAACATTATTTTATTTCACCCCATTAGTTGCTTTTAATAAATGAAATCATGTTTGATTCTTAATATGCTCACCCTTCACACCAGGAAACTCCGAATAGGTAACAATTTTCTATGCTAACAACTTTAATTATTGTCTTCCCCACTCCCCCATGGTATGTAGCCAGAGAGGTTGGTTATTAGAAAAGTGCACAAATTGCAAATAAATCAGGTGAGCTAACAGTCACCTCCTACAAAGGAGGAAGGGACAATTGTCAGTGTTATCAGTCAGACCCTCCGTCCAGCTTTCAATCTTTCACCTCTGAACTTGACCTTGGGTGCTGAGCCCCCAGGGAGAGGAGAGGTTCTCTCCACAGCAAGAAAAGCTCCTGCTCCAGAAATTTGCAATGACCAATGGCCAGGATCCGGGAGAGGGGGCGCCAGAGTGAGCGAGCAAATGTGTCTCAAGGAGGGTTCAGTTGCTGGCACATTCAAGCTTATAGTTGTCAGGGCAACCAGGTGTCCAAGCTCAGAGGAAAACAAAATACCCAGCAGCACTGAGACTTCTCAACACACAAAATAAGTATACCTGAGCACATGTACGCCTGTGCACTGCTCACACACACACACACACACACACACACACACTGGGGTCCCTCCATGCACACTAGCTCAGTCACATGCATGCCAACTTCTGAGAAGCACGCAGCCACGCACTTGGGCAATGCAAGCAGAGGAAGGTCTGCTTGTCAGATGTGGAAAAAAGAACCTAGGGGAGGAAAGAGGCTGCTTCAGGGCTGCCCTGCCCAGTGCCTGATCTCAAGGCAACACTCAGCCAAGTGACGGGGCGCCATCAGCTGTTGGGGAGGGAGACGTGTCTCCCGCCAAGTGGCCTCTCTCTGGCCGGGTATGTGCAGAGTGGACCATGCCCTGCCACCACACCCTCGCTCTGCAATCCTGATTTTTCACGCAAATCCCCCAATATGCAAAGAAGTCTCGAGTATTCCCCAAGGCATCATAATGGTTTCCAAACAAGAACACCCATTATCATATTCATATCAGCAGCTGTGTCTTGATCAAGTATAGTGTTGCGGGGATTGTGTTATACCCTTTGTGTACAAACGCCGTCTCATCCTCTGAGCAGCCCTGCAAGGTAGAAAGTGTGAGCCAAAATTTATAGGAAGGGAAAATGAGACTCACAAAGGCATGGTCCCAACGCTGGTAAGTGACAGCGCTGGGACTCACACTTCCTTGTCTGTCTGCCTCTGGAGCGCATGTTCCTGTCACAGCAGCTGGTGCTCCCTGCGGAGGGAGCGGATGACCCAGCCACGGAACCCCAAGGCACAGTGGCACCAGCACCGCCACTTCCCCCGGTCCACTGCCTCCCCTCCGGCGGCCTCAGGGCGTGGCGGTGAGTATCTGCTTTTGCACCCCTGCAGCGGCTGTGTCTACCCTGGCTAACGGGGTCATTCTCAATCAGAGCACCTGGGCCAGGCAGCTGCTCCCCTGACACCCCCCTCAGCCAGGCTGGGCATCAAGGTCAGCGAGCTTCACTCAAGATGGCAAGATGGGCCGCTTCTCCCGGGGTCTCTCTCCCCCCTGCCTCTCCCCAAAGCCTCTCCTCCTGCAGATGGTAAACTGTGCATCAGGCCAAGGGAGGCTCTGGGGCTGACGAGCGTTCTAAAGAACTTCAGCATTCTCCCGCAGAGCGGGAATGCCTCCCCTGAAGTCCCTGGGTAGATCTCAGAGGTGTTTGAGAACCTTCTAAAATTGCTTGCCAAGGGGGGGCCTGGGAGATTCAGTCAGTGAAGTGTCGGACTCTTGGTTTCTGCTCAGGTCATGATCTCAGGGTCATGAGATGGAGCCCCACGGAGGGCTCCGGGCTCAGCAGGGAATCTGCTTGAGATGTTCTCCCCCTCTCTCTCTGTCCCTCCCCCTGCTCTCAGGCATGCACTCGCCCGCGTGCTCTCTCTCCCCCTCACCCCAAAATAAATAAATAAAATCTTTAAAACTGCTTGCCGTATTGCTGAATATGTGTATGTATTTTTTCCAGGAACAGGGACGTCTTCCACTATACTCCCATATAGGAATATATAGGAAGAAAATCCCATGTCTTCCAATATAGTCTTAAAATTCTCTTGTAAAAGCTCTAAGCCAGTGCCCCAAAGAGCTGGGAGTCAGGCTCCTGTGTCCCGTTCTGTCAATGTCAGTGTTTAGGTGTAATCCTGTTTCAGGGCTTATCTGAGGGAGGGAGGGACTAATTACAGAACAATAGCCAGAGAAGGGAGTGTGCAAAATACATTGCAATTGAGCCCCACCCACCCACCCAGGTTTAACCCCTGAGGCAGGAAAGTCCCGATGGCAGGACACAGGGGAGCTGCAAAATGCAGGGAAAACCCACGGATGCTTTTGCCCTAAAGGCAGGAAGGCAGCCCCACAAGGCCAAGGATATTGCAACTGGCTAAGTCTGGGCTGGAATCCTACTTCTGGCATGTATTGGCTGGGATATCTTGAGCACGTTGTTTTTTTCCTTTTTTGAATTTCACTGCTTCGATCGTATATTGATGACAGTGATCTCTATCTCTGTCTGGTTTGAGAATCTCGTAACTAGTAATGATAACGAAAGCCAGAAGGGGTCGAGTGTTTACCGTGTGCCAGGGTTTTCCCTGTAGCATGTCATTTGTTCCTATATCATTGTCCATGGTAGCTAATGAGGACGAGACTCAGAGCAGCGTACTGACATGCTTACATGGTGGAGAAGGGAGAGAATGTCGAGGGAGTCTGCTCAGAGCCTGAGCTGCTCCTCGTGACCCGGTATTAGCAAGCATCCGCGTGGTGCCAACGTACGTCTGCGCTTGCTTTGTTCTCCTGGGTCTGGCTCCTGGGGTGGCAGGCTCGGGAAGAAGGGATTGCGGTCTCCTAGACCCCAAGCTAGACAAATGCTGAGAGTCAATAAAATAAGGGAAGCTCAGTTTACATTTTGGTTCCGGGTTTTCCAGCTGTGTGATCTAAGATCCGAAGTGATGAGCAAGTGTTCTCTGTGACCCAGAGAGGGAAGTTTCCCCAGTTCATAAGCTCCCCTCTTCCAACACCTGAGCCTCTTGTGAAACATACACAGATCCCAGAGGCCAGCACTGGCTCCTGACAAGCAAGGCCATACTTACTTACCTTTGCTTCGTGGAGGTCAAATTACTTTCTTCTGCACTAAGGTAGAGCCAAATGTGTGGTCTCATGTTTATACAATAGGTGCAAACTGGGGAGTAGGCAGATTTGGCTTAAAATCTGTTTTTTTTTTTTTTAAGATTTTGTTTAATTTATTAGAGAGAGAGAGATGAGCGGGGTAGGGGGAGAGGGAGAGGGAGAAGCAGACTCCCCGCTGAGGAGGGAGCCTGATGCGGGGCTCGATTCCAGGACCCCAAGATCATGACCTGAGCCAAAGGCAGACGCTAAACTGACTGAGCCACCCAGGTATCCCTAAAATCTGATTTTTGTCACTCACCAGACGGGTATCCCTAGTCCCACTGCTATCACCTCCAGACCGCCATTGTGTCCCCTCACCCATAGTGAGTCCGGAGTCCTGAGCTGTGGTGAGGATCAGTGATGATGCAGGTAAGGTGCCTACACAAATATCCTCTCACACACGGCAGCTCCTAAGACAGTCGGCATACCTACAGCATCGCACTTCGCCGCAGCAACTTCAAGGCTCCGTTAGCCAACCACGGCCTCCAAAGTGTCCATGTCCTTCCAGCTGGGGCAGGAGGTGGCATTACCTGCCGGGGCAGCGAGAAACAGCGTTTGCCCTTCCACCCTTAGCACTGTGATGCTTGCTGAATGCCCCCAGTCCTGTCCCCAGGGAGCTGACAGTGTCGGCAGGCCTCCCCTCTGTTCCTGAGACCCACTCAGGTAATAATTCTGAGTGTTCCCAGAAACCCAATGAAAACCAGCCTGGCATCCTGGAGATTCATGCTTTGGTCATGAGCCGTTCAGCCCCTGCCCTCCCTGCACCTGACTTCCTGCTTGTGCTCGTGATGAGACGCAGAAGAGCAGAAGCAGGTTCTGGGGCGAGAGAAGCCCCAGAGTGGGTCTAGGCACTGATGAAGCCTCAGATATGTTCCATCAAGCCTCAGCCCTCAGACATGACAGCCTTTTGCTTCCGAGGGAAGACCCAACTTCCCCACATTTTGTGGGGAAAAAACAAATGCAGAAATTTGGAACAACCAAAAGTACGTGTGCTGAGATAATTTTACTTTTATTCTGTGCCTCTTTTTAGCTTCTGCCACTTTCTTCGGTCTGAAGCTCACAGTAGCCATGTTGTCCTCAGTCAGCACCTTGTGGTCTGGACAAGCTAAGTTGTGTCGTGGAGAAGATGCTTTTCACATTTGGGAGGTAAATGACAGAGCAGGTGGCTCGATCAACATGGATCCTGCCGGCCCAGTGAGAGAGGGCACAGTGAGACGGAGGGATTGGGGGGAGAGGGACTATTCAGAAAGATGTACATTTGCCACAGGTCATGGAAGGCTTCGGGATAGTGGAGATGCCTGGGCACAGAAACAGCAGCATCGCTTGTGCCCTCAGAGCCGGAAAGGACGGTAGAAGGGGGCGTGTCTTCTCGCTGCCATAGAGAAGGTTGGAAAGGGCTGCCTGTCCCTTTCCAGGGAATGAGCCATTGATGGTGATCCCATAAGGAGCGTGCTGGGGGAGCCCAGCCTCTGAACTCTATGCCACCCTCCCTCCAATCTCCTGCCAATCACAAGAGCAGAGGACAGGGAACCCATTGAGGCAGCTCGCACTGACCAACCTGGGGCACAGAGCAGCGTGGAGAAGGATAGGGAATGGGTATTGGAGGTGTGGCAAAGATGGAGGGATAAAAGGTATTTGCTTAATACAGCAGGGTCCAGAGAGGAAAGCAAAGGGATTCACATGGGTTATATGCCTCTCATGTCCCTCGGGAATGAATTCATTTCTTACATTGGAAAATTAAGAAATCTCTTTCTGACAAATGAGGAAAATGAGACTCAGAATAATTAAGTGGTTTGCTCACGATGATGCAATTCATCCGTCAGTCTAAATAAAACTTGTGCTCTCTCTACCCTGGATTGGCCCGTGTGTTCAGGAGATGCAGGTGTGAGACACCATCAGACAGAGGGTCACTTCCCTGGATCTGGGGCTCAGCCACCCAGGGCAGTGAGCTTGTGGGGCAAGGTAGGCAGAGCGGAGCAGGAGGCATGTAGAGAAAGCACTCATCTGAGGAGGCAGAGTGGCTGCGTCCTATACAACTAACTTGGTTGTTGGCCAGTCTTCTGAATGGATCCCCAAAGAATAAAAAGGTAGTGTGTTGGACTCAGAAAGGTGTGCTTTTGAAGTCAGGTTCTACTACTTTCTGGCTATATGACCATGAGTAAGTCACTTAACCCCTCTGAACATCAGCTTCCACATCTTTGAAATCGATACAATGCGGGCCGCAGTTCTATCTCAAAGGATGAAATAAGAAAACTTGGAATAAAGCCCCTCGTGCCAGCATCAGTGGCTGGCTCAGCCCAAGTGTTCAATCGATGGCGACCACGATTAGTGTAGGAAACGGCGTTGCAAAGGACTTGACGATGAGGCCACAATTTTCAAATATACTTTCTTTACAAAATCATAAAACACACGCAGAAAAATGCACAAATCATCACTTATAGGTCGATTCATTTCAATGAGGTGAGAGTGCTTCTGTGTACCCACCAACCAAAATAAGAATGAGAACATTATCACCTTCCTGACCGAAACCTCCAGAGCCCCAAAGGTAACCATGACCATGCGTTCTAGAACCACTGATTAATTTCATATACATTTGAAATACAGGTACGTAGAAGCAATGATCGTTTCTGGTCTGGCTCTTTTTCGTTCAACATTGGCTTTAGACACGTCTACGTGAGGTTCATTTCATTGCCGTTGAGGATTTCACTGTGTGAACCTCACAATGTATGTACGACACTGCTAACAGACTTTTGGTTTGTTTTCATTTTGAATTATTACAAATTGTGTTCCTATGAACGTTTTTTGTACATGATTTGGGGTGAATTGATGTATGATTTCCGTTGGAGTGCTGGGCCGTGGGTATGCATCTGTGAGACCTTAGGTAGACGCTGCTAAGAAGTTTTCAGAAACAGGAGTAGTGATTTATGTACTTTATGGTGTTTGGGAGTTGCGATTGTCCCACACCCTTGCTGTTACCAGTGCTGTCAGATATTTTAATTTCAGCTCTTCCAGCGGGAATGCCGTATACCTACTTGTGGCTTTAACTCGCATTTCCTGATGAGTAATGAGATTGAGCCCTTACGGATGCCTTCGTGAAATGTGTCTCTTCCACACCTTGGCTTTGCCTTCTCACTCCCTTTCTGGGATCTTCTGAACAGAAATTCTTCAATGAAATGTAGATTCACGAATCAACTTTTCCCTTATCCTCAATGAAAGCTTTTGCCTAAGGCAGGCCAGGGAGGTATTCTCTGTGTTCTTTGTTTTTCTTGGTTGCCCTTTGTTTTGACTTTCTCATTTCTATACCCCTCCTGGAGTTGATTTTTGAGTATGATGTGAAATAGAGGTTAAAAACATTTTCAAAAATACAGATCTTTGATTATTCCAGCACCATCCATAGGGGAAAAAAAGTCCCTTTGCCATCACATTTATCTTAAATCAAATGGGTTGACCCCTTTTCATATTCTGCTCTGTTGGCCCGAATGTCCATCTGGTAGTGATACCGGTCTGTCTTAGTTACCGTGGCTTTGTGGTCAGTCTTGATATCTGGTAGTGTAAGCACGTCCTATGCATTCACACATGAATTTTAGAATCAACATCCCATTTCCGCAGAAATCGTCTTGAGACTTTAACTGAGACTGCCTCGAATCCAAAAACAAAGCTGAAGAAAATCGACACCTTTCCATTCCTTACTTTCAACTTTTCTGTGTTCTTGTACTTCGGGTCTGGCATTTGTAAGCAGATAGAAGTTCAGTGTACGTGTGTGTGTGCATGTTTAATTTATTACAGTTTCTTAGATCCTTAACTGAAGTGATTAGTCCATTCACATTCAGTGTAATCGATGATGTATTTGGGTTAGATCTATAACCTTACTACTTTTTCTATTTGTGTTTAGGCTAATTATATCCCTTTTTTTGCCTTCTTTGTAGTTAAAATAAGCTTTGTTATTCAATATCGTATCTCTGTTAATTTGTCAGTTATGCATGCTTATATTCTCCAACCTCTTAAAGGAAATACCCTAAAAATGGAAATAGTATTTTTACTATGCCCAAGACAAGGGCAGGACCTTAAACACACTTTAAATTCATTTATCACTTTATTTCCCATATTTTATTATTTTATTTCTCCATATTTTTTCAACAAGATGAGATGTAATCATTGCTATATACAGTCAGGAATCACTTGGGTTTATCAATATATTTATCTTTGCTGTGTCTCTTCTTTCTGAAAATTTTTTTTCTACCTCAAGAATTATCTTAAGGATTTCTTTACATGTTGGTCTGTTGATGACAACTACCAACCCCCTTTTTTTTGGGAGAAGCCTAGAAATCCATCTTTATTTTATTTTTCTTTTTAGGGGATGTTTTCACTGGCTACAGAATTCTAGGTCAGTTCTTATTTTCTCTCAACACCTTAAAAATATCACTCCTTTGTCCTCCTCTGGCTTCCAGAGTTTCTGCTGAGGTCAGTTCTCATTACCTGTTGTTTTTCTTTGAACATAATATGTCTTCTTTTCTGGCTGCTTTTAGGATTTTGGTTTGTGTTTGGCTTTTTAGCAATGTTACTATGATGTTCTTAGGTGTGGTTTTTAATAAATTTCTTATGCTTGGTGTTTTAGAGGTTTTTGAATTTATGAGCTATTGTCATTCATCAGTTTTGGTAAAATTTCAACCACTCTTTTCTGACTGTGGCTCTATATGTATTCGAACTTTTATTTACTTATTTTTAAAAATCATACTGTATAGGTCTTCTAGGCTTTTTTTGCAGCATTTTCCATTCTTTTTTTTTTTTTTAACTACCTTCTCCAGTCTAACTATTCTTAAACACTGATCACATTTTTTTTCTTTGTCTAAATCCTAGATCACCTATGGGTCTGATTTTATTATTTATATTTTTATGTTTTTAATGTGGTTTTTTTTGTTCTATGTTTTTAAAAACTTTTAACACCTTTCACATATATACATATACATCCTTATTAGAGTATTACTATTTTTATAGGCTTTATTTTTAGACTACTTTTAGGTTCACAGCCAAGTGGAGTGGAAATTAGAGTTCCCACATATTCACTGTTCCCACACATGCACAGCCTTCTCCACTATCAGCACTCCACACTAGAGCAGTATTTTTGCTATAATCGATGAATATACATCGAGACATCCTATCACCCAAAGTCCATTGCTTGCAACAAGGTTGATCACATTCTACGGTTTAACAAACATATAATAACACGTATCCACCACTAAAGTTTCATACACAGTAGTTGCACTGCCCTCAAAATCTATGCTCCCGCTCTTCACCTCCGCTTCCCCCTCACCCTTGGCAACACTGATCATTTCATTGTCTTCATAGTTTTGCCTTTTCCAGAATGCTATATAGTTGTAATTCTACAGTAATAAGCATGTAAGTTTTCTCAATGTCTTTTTAAGATCTGATAGCGCATTTCTTTCTAGCACTGAATACTATTCTGTTGCCTGGATATTCCACAGTTTATCTACACATTCACCCATTGAAGGACTGTGTTTGTTTTGGTAATTATGAATAAAATTGCTATGAACATCTGTGTGCAGGTTTTTGTGTGAACATGAATTTTCAATTCTTTTAGGTTGAAATATCAGTGGTTACTAGCTCCTTATACCAAGATACACTAGCGTTTTGCATTTGGGCAATTCCAAAAGGTGTGTAGTAGTATCTTGTTTTAATTTGCAATCCCCCGATGACATATGATATGGCACATCTTTTCATATGCTTATTTGCTATCTACCTCCTTCGGTGAGATGTCTAAGTTTTTTGCCCATTTTTAACTTGGATTCTTCAAATATTCTTAGTTGTGGGGAATCCCCTTACAAAGAAACTGGAAACTAGGGAAAGAGCAGCTAGAACATTCTAAGGACTGGGCAAGCCTAGCAGTAACACCAAAACAAGACACAGGGACCCCACCTTAAAGGTCTGAGAGACTCAGTACAATACTCAGACCAGCAGAGCAGGGGCCTGAGTATAGAGGCCATCAGCCCAATGGCAGCTGTCCTCGAACCTGAGCACATGACCTGAGTCTGCTTAGGTTGGGATAATTATGTCTTCTCTCCTTGTTTTTAAATAATATTCCATTGGAGGCATTTCACATGTGTCTTAGCAGAATCTATTCTTTGCTCTATGGGCCTGGGAGATCTCAGATGGATGGGGAGAGTGTACCTGAATGGACTGCATGGTGAGGACCAACCACAGAGATAAACGAAAACCAGGATGGACCAAGAGAGGTGGTCAACATTTATCAAACACAACAACGTGCAGGGGATCAGCTTCTTCTGGGGATGCAGAGATGCAGAGAAACTCCTGTGGAGATATCAAAGCATACTGTAATGGGAATGACCTTGCATCCTGGTCTGCCAGAGACAGTCCTAGATTATGCCTATTGTTCCAGAAGTTACTAATAGCTTCAATTAGAAGGACAAATTATCTGGTTACTCTAGCTACCATGGATGTGTTTGTTAGTTTCATATGTCAACTTGGCCAGGCCACAGCTCCCAGCTATTTGGTCATGGTCTAGATGTCATTGTGAAGGTATGTTTTAGAACAGATCAACACTTAAATCAATAAACTTTGAG
Source organism: Ursus americanus (assembly GCF_024610735.1). NCBI lineage: Eukaryota > Metazoa > Chordata > Mammalia > Carnivora > Ursidae > Ursus > Ursus americanus. Next base: position 42,406,039 of record NC_142132.1, read on the forward strand.
TAAAGCAGTTACCTTCCATAATGAGAATAGGCCTTATCTAATCAGTTGAGATCCCCGGGGAAGAAGGAATCTGCCTCCCTTCTGCCTGCATACTCGAGTTACAACGTCGGCTCTTCTGGATCTCCAACCTGCTAGTGTATCCTGTAGATTTCATACTTGCCAGCCTCCTCCATAAATGCTTGAGCCAATTCCTTAAAATAAATCTCTCTTTCTTTCTGTGTACACGCACCCACACCCACATGCATAGACACCCTATTTCTGTGTCTCTGGAGAACCCTGACTAATACAATGGACTTACATATCAGGGCCTGCGGGGACATAGTTGCAAGAGGCTTTGTTTCTTCAACACCCAAACATTTGAAGGGCAGACTGTCTAAATAACAAGGCAGGTGAGGAAGTGGCTGAGGGAGGAGCTTGGGGATGCCGGAGGAGTTCTGTGTACCTGGTAACCGGTGGGCAGGGCCTGGAAGAGGAAGTGGGGTGTAAACTCCAAAGGGCTAAAGCCTAGTTTGCACTTCCCATAAAGTATTCCCCAGGTATCGGCGAACTACCAGGGGGTTTTAAGCAGGACAAAACCTGCGTCAGTTTCCTTTTTCCTAAGGCTCTCTAGCAGCGGATCAAGTGGTGGGATGGTGAAAAGGGTGGCAGTAGGGATAGTGAGGGGGTGCTGGCCAGAGCTCAGAGAGTGGGATCATGATTTGAGCAGAGGCAGCAGCAGTGAGCGTGGAAAGGACAGAGATAGATTTCAGGAAAGTTCTTCCTTTCTTGTTGTTGCGACACCTGTTGGGTGACACGTGTATCCTGAATAAACCCAACCACCTGCTTTCTCTATTTCCACACGCAGACAGTGGAGCACAGGTGGTGAAAGCAACACAGCTGAGCAGATTGCTGTCATTATAAATGCATGATCGCCAGTCTCAAAGAGACCTAGAAGTTCTACCAGGACTTTCTGGCCAATTGAATCTTCACTTTCCTCCAGAAACTGTTCATATTTTTAAAATGCAGGAATGTGGCCTTTCTCCCTCACTCAACATTTTTTAAACTAAGCTTAAAGTTTTTTTTTTAAGATAGAGGCATCTGAGTGGTTCAGTTGGTTAAGCACCAGACTCTTAGTTTCGGCTCGGGTCCTGATCTCATGGCTCTTGAGATGGAGCCCCACATCCGCCTCCCCGCTCAGTGGGAGTCTGCTTGGACAATCTCTCCCTCTGCCCCTCCCCTCCCTCTCTCTCTCTCCCCCTTTCCCTCAAATAAATAAATAAATCTTTAAAAAAAAATAAAAGATAATTACAGATTCATACATAGTTGTAAAAAAGAATACGGAGAAATCCAAGGTACCCTTTGGTCAGCTTTCTCTAACGGTAATGTCTTGCAAAACTATAGCATAGTATCCGCACGGACATGGATATCTAGGCAGGATAGAGAATGTCATTACCGTCACATCTTCATTTTAGTTTTTACAGCCACACCCATTTCCTTGTGCCGCTCCTTAACTCCTGGCAACCACGAATCCATTTTTCATTGCCATAATTTTGTGAAGAATATTACATATGTGGAATCATGCAGTATATAACTTTTGGGAATTGGCCTTTATCACTCAGGATAATTCTCTGAAGATTCTTCCAAGTTGTTATGTGTATTAATAGTTTGATTTTTTTGATTGCTGAGTAATATTTCATGATATGGATATACCACTATTATTTAAACCATTCACCCACTGAAGGACATTTTGGGTGTTTCCAGGTTTTGCCTATTACAAATAAACCTGCTACAGACATACATGCACAGGTTTAATGTGAACATAAATATTCATTTTTGTGGAATAAAAATCCAGGAGTGCAATTGCTGGATTACAATTGCTATAGTGGTTACACGTTGGTTTTACAAGAAACTGCCACATTGCTTTCCAGAGTCACTGCACCATTTTACATTCCCACCATCACTATGGTGGTGATCCAGTTTCTCCACAGCCTCTCTAGCACTTGGTATTGTCATTATTTTTTATTTTAGTCGTTGGGATAGGTTTGTATGATAGCTCATGGTGAATTTCATTTTTATTTCCCTAATGGCCAGTTATACTAAACATCTTTTTTTTTTTTGCCATCTGAATATTCTCTTCAGTGAAATATCTCTTTGTGTCTTTTGCTTGTTTTCTAATTAGATTATCTTACTGTTTAGTTTTGAGAGTTCTTTATATATTCTAGGTACTAGTCATTAGTCAGATATGTGGTTTTATTGGGAGAGGTTATTGAAAAGACATGAGTGCCACGTGACTTGTGAGCTGGACCTGGGCTCTTGGAGGCCCCCTCATTCATCCCCTGTCCTTGGGCTATGGGTTCTGCTTACCTTTCCCACTGCCAGAGGCTGCTCCAAGAACATAGGCTTGAGATAGTGATGTGGTATTGAGAACACCTGCAAAGTATACAAGACTGAACCCAATTAAGGCCTCTCTATAAACTCTGAGGTTCTGGAGGGCAGGGAGAGGATTCATTAGTCTTGCTGCAGCCCAAGACCAGCGTCCTAGGTAAGTTCCCTTTATTTAAAACTGCCACTTACGAACCTGGAGTGGCCTGTCTCTTTCTTCGGTCTCTCCCTGCCCTTCACGTAAGGGGTCCAGTGACAGATTTCACCTGGAAAGCGTCCCAAGAAGGTTTTTGAACCAACAGATTTGCAAATATTTACTTCCAGCCTGTGGCTTGTTTTTTCATGGCAAACATTTTAAATTTTGTTGGAGTCTAATTTATCAGTTTTTCCTTTTATGGATAGTGCTTTGATATCAAGTTTAAATGCTCTTTGCCTGGCCTTAGGTCTCAAAGATTTTCTCTTTTTAATGAGTTGTTTTATAGTTTTATATTTTACATTTAAGTTTGTGATCCATTTTTACTTACTTTCTGTATAGGGTATAAAACTTGGGTTGAGTTTCAGTTTTTTTGCCAGAGGTTGCCCACTTGTTCCATCACCATTTGTTAAAAAAGCTACCTTTCCTCTATTGACTGACTTCTACTCTTTTGTCAAAATCTAGTTGGGCGTATTTATGTAAGTGATTTCTGGGTTCTCTGTTCTGTCCCACTGATCTGTATGTGTATCCCTCCATTAATACCACGCCATCTTGCTTACTGTAGCTATATGTTAAGTCTTGAAATCAAACAGATTTATTACCCATTATTCTTTTTCAAAATTATTTTGGTATTCCAGTTCTTTCCCTTTCCATTGCATTTAGAACATTCTTGTCCAGGGGTACCTGGGTGGTTCAGTCAGTTAAGCGTCCCAATTTGGGCTTGGGTCATGATCCCAGGGTCCTGGGATCAAGCCCCTGTGAGGCACCCTGCTCAGCAGGGAGTCTGCTTCTCCTTCTCCCTCTGCACCTCCCCCCAGCTTGTGTGCTCTCTCGCTCGCTCTCTCTCAAAATAAATAATTGAAAAAAAAAAAAAAAGAACAATCTTGTTCATACACAAAACTCTTGCTGTGAATGTTATAGTAATTGCATTAAACTTGTATATCAATCTGGGGAGAATTGACATCTTTACTATATCGATTTCCGACCTATGAACGTGGTATGTATCTTCCTTTATTTAGATCTTCTGTGATTTCGTGAACATTTTGTAGTTTTTTTTAGCATGAAGCCCTATACGTATTTTATTATACTTACGCTGAATTGTCTTATGTCTAAAATAAACGGTACTATATTTCAAATTGTGGTACATTTGTTCATTGCTATTATACATGAAAATGCTTTTTTTGTATGTTTATTTTGTATCCTGCAACCTTGCTGGACTCATGTATCAGTTCTAAGAAGGTTTTTTGTAGATTTCTTGAAATTTTCTGTATAGAGATAGTTTTATTTCTTCCTTTCCAATCCGTATGTCCTTTATTTCCTTTTCTTGTCATGGCTAGAACACCCAGGATTATGTTAAATAAGATGTTTTGTTCCTGATTCATTCTTTCATGGTTAAGTGTGATGTTAGATGTAGATTTTTTTTGTAGAATGTTTTTAATCAAGTTGTAGATTCCGATATGTCCCTCTCAACAATCAAAGATAACCTGACAGGATAGAAGTCTAGAATCCTCATTTGACTTTTGCTGGCATGGGTTGAGGTGAACCCATGGTTTTGAGGGTTGTCGTTGTTGTTGGTTTTTGTTTTACTATAGAAGAGCAGTTATTGTCTATAGTTTTCTGTCTTGCTAAGCTATCTACTTCCTGGTCCTTTGGCTAGAAAGAGCAGGCTATTGTTGAAGCTATGTTATTATTATTATTATTATTATTATTATTATTATTATTATTATTTTGTCTCTTCTTATTTGTGTCTAGGTTGCAGGCTTCTTCAGCAACAAGTCTGGAATGTGTAAGATGAAAAGAAAACCCAGGGAATTCACTACTATGTTGTTCCTTCTCATCCCAATGCCCAGTCTGCTACCTTCTCCTCATACTTCAGAACTTCTTCTATTTGCTTTATATGTAGTGTTTGAATACAATTTAGAGGGAGAAATAGGGGAAAGTATGTCTACTCCATCTTCCTTGAAGAAGAAGTTCTTGCTCAACCGATTTTACTCCATGTCCACTTTGCAGAAGAAAAAAAAGAAACTAACTAGATACTACCAAAAAAGAATTCCCTTGTCTTCCAAACTACAAACGTATAAAATGATCTACATCTCCCTCTGAACAGCTCTCCCTTTTGTTTTTTCTTGTTATAGCAGAGGAGACTTCCCACTTTGGAGCCAAGACCAAATCTCTACTGAACACTAGATCCCATCCACTCCTGCTTCCCCAGGAGCATTGAAAAATAGATTGTTTTTCCTTTCTCTTATACATTGATTTCTCCTGTTAAGTAGATTTTTCTATTAGATTTTAATTGTGCTCGTGCCCTTTCCACTAAATACAAGACAAATCTTGGTTGCACTTTTCCTCCAGCTCTTGCTCTGGCTCCCTTTTTCCTTTATTGAATTTCTCAAAAGAAAATAACCTTATTTCTTTATGTCCTATCTACTCCTCAACCATTCCTATGTGGCTTTGGTTCACATAATTTCACCTCTAAGTAGCTCTACTGAATAGAGGTATTTCTGTATGCTATCTTCTTGAACACTCAGCATCTTTTGGCTCCAGTGATCACTGCCTGCTTCTTGAAGCACTCTGCCTTTAGCTTCCATGAGACAGTATTCTCCTGGTTTTTCTCTTACTTCTCTTGCCCCTTCTCCATTTTCTGAGCTCATTCTCTCATACCCTACCAGTAAATGTTGTTCTCAGAGTTTGGTCACATGCTTTTTTCTCAGATCACTCAAGTTTTTCTCCTTGAACATTTTCACTTACACAATAACCTCAGTTATCAGCTACATGTAGATAGTTCACACATGTCTATCCAGCCTCATCTCTCCTCTGAGTTTCACACTTGTAATGTCTAATCTGTCTTCGAAGGCTGGAAGTCCCTGCAAACCAATATGCTCTAAGTTGAAATCCAGATCTCCATAAGAGTCCCCTACTACTCCCCAACAGCACATAATCCTCTTCCTTTGTTCTCTGAGCCAGTGAATGGCACCAGCATTCATCCAAATTATAAAAGCCAGGAATCTATGTAGGAATCAGATATGTCGTTCTCGTCTTTATCTCTCCTATTCGACACATTACTATGTTCTGTTGATTTTACCTCCCAAATAACTTACTAACCTATCCACTTGTCTCCAGTCCCACTGCCCTTATACTGATCCAAAAGACTATCGCCCCTCTTTGACCACAGCTGCCCAAACATTCCCAACATCCACCCTTGCTCCTCACCAAGCTGGTCACCACATTGAAGCAGAGAAATTTTTTTCAAAATTCAAATTTGATTCTCCACCTCTCTGTCTTTTCTCTTCTTTATTTTTTTAAAAGATTTATTTATTCATTTGGGAGAGAATCTTCAAGCAGATTCCCTGCTGAATGGGGAAACTGATGTGGGGCTTGATCTCTCCAGCCTTGAAATCATGACCTGAGCCAAAATCAAAAGTCAGACACTTAACCAACTGAGCCACCCAGGCAACCACTGCCTCTCTGTGATGTTCCCTCCTTCTCTTTCTCTCTCTCTCACACACATACTCACATGCTTAAAATCTGTAGATGTCTCTGGTTGTCTTGCCAACATTCTTAGAGCAGAGACCTAACTTGTTTAGGTCGTCTAAAGGTCTGTGTGGTCAGATTCTCCCCTAAACTTCAGTCCCATTTTGCCCAGTTTCCCCCCACCCCACCCCACCCCAATTACTGCTTCAGCCACACTGGCCTTTGAGTGACAAGTACTCTTCACAGTGCTTGTGCCCCCAAGACATTTGCCTGCATGACTTTTTATCCTCCTCTATTCAACTCTTTATCTTTCCCTCATCCTTCAATTTCTGACTCAGTGATCATTTTCCATTGTATCTTTGTAGTGTTTCATTTATTTGATAGCAACTTTATCTATGTCTATGCTCTTCCATTAGATTTTAAGAGTCATGAAGGCAGCATAATACCTCACAGAATCATTGAGTTGTACAAAACGCATGATGCCCCTGAAGTTGTGCGTTGTTGCAGGGGGAGTGATTAACTTCATATGCAGAGGATTTCAAATAAATACTTTGGAATGAACGAATGAGAGTATATCGATGGGACTTAATATTGATTGGGCATGTGTATGGGAATACCTAAAAAGTAAAATGTCGTTCTTACATTTTGACTTTGAGCAATTTTATCCATTTTAATGCCATTAACTAAAACAGAGATTACAGAAAATTATTTGAGGAGGAGGAGGAGGTTGGGTTTAATTTTTAGCATATAATTTTTGCTATGTAAGTGCAGATCTCTGTCTTAAGTTGAGGTCTGGCCTTGGGAAATTGGTTTGGAATCATCAGTTTATATATGGTATTTTCAGTTATATATATAAATAAAATCTACTCAGTGGAGGAGTGGGAGCAAGTAAAATGAGAAGAGGGTCAAAGATAAGGCCCTGAGTAGCCTGCCCTAAGATTAAAAAATGAATCATCATAGAAGTCACAGAAGGAGGAAATTTCAAAAGCCGGGTATGATAAGCACTATTAAAAGTTACAAATTTCCATTAAGATGAGGAATGGAGTGGGGACTATGGACTTAGTCTTTCTAGAGGGACCGTGGGGAGATGGCAGGGAGCTCCAGAGTGAATGGGATGATTGATGGTGAACATAAGTCTGTGGTGGACTCTTAACGGCACGGCAGGGTCCAGGGAGCTCTTTGACAAAATGAGGTCCTACTGAAAACCGGGACATTTGAAATCTAGGGGACAGGTGGGTACATAAATAGAGAAGGTGAAGGGATTTTAGAGGAAAGTCGAAGGAGTTCATGCTTAATGATCTCAATTTTCTCAGTGACACGGACTACTTATTCATGAGCTGAGAGAATGAGGTCAGGAACCTGGTGGGGTGCCTGAAGATAAAGACAAGACTAAGAGTCACCACTGTGGTGACTAGGAAAGGGATCCAACGTGAGCAGGATAAAGGATTTTTGAGTGAAACTGATAGCTTGACAAGGCTGATTTCATACATGTGTCGTGGATTTTATCCAATAGCACTCTGTACCCCCAGGGTGATAAAAGGAAAAACTGGCGGTTGTATTAACCTAGGACTGGACATCATCAGAGTCTGTGCTGAGAAAGATTAAGGGATGAGAGGAGTGGAGGGAGTTGGTAAACATGTAGTTGAAATGACTGACATCATAACCAGGTTGATAGGGAAGGAAGTGAAGCCGGGCTGAGATTGGTGGATTGGGAAGATAAAGCAGGACATGGGACTGGAGTTCTCCATGAGGCTTAAATTAGAGCAGTTTTACTGGGACAGTGAAGAGGGCAACTTTAGGCAGACACTGCAATGTTAAATCAGAGATTGCAGAAAAGAAGCAACGAGGAACTGATAAAAATATATACTGTGATATTAGACACACCTGTGTATAAGTCCTGTCTCTTTTAGTTATTAGCTGTGTGAGCTTGGAACTCAGTTGCTTAATCAGTGGGGATAGTACTAGTTCCTATGTCCGAAGCTTGTAGTGAGAATTAGATGTGATAATGCACGTGAAGTGTAGAACATGGTAAGCTCTGTAGGAGTAGGTAGATATTTCTACTCTTACTATATGATGATCATGACGTGACCTCAGAGTGTGGCCGTGACTGTGAGTAGCTGAAGTTGTGCAGGGGTGCGGGATTCGGGAGTGGAGAAAACTTGAGACCACGGGTACCGGAAGGCTGATTCACATGGGTAGATGACAATATCCTTGCTTTGTCTCCATGGTTGACATGGGTGACACAGCTGTAGACTAGAGATGGTGCTCATGCTTCCCCTGCACCACAGAAGGAACTTAGCAAAGGCAGCCCAGGGCTCAACCCACCTGGGACCTCCTTGCAACTCGAGGTACATGTGCAGCCAGGTTCAGCTTTGCTTGCTCATCGCCATTCCACGTAGATCACCGGGGTTCATTTGCATAAAAGGATGCCCAGGTTTTAGTAATGAGACCTTTTTAATTGTTTGGTTTCTGCACATAAATTGGTTCGGAGTCAGCCAAATATGCTCGTAATTAGGAGACAAACAGCAGAGGCCAGTGAGTAACATTTCCTTTTGCTTATTTAAATAGTCGGCTTATTTGGAGTCAAGCCATATTGATTCTGAGAAAGCTTTATTCAATTAGCGTCCACATGTGCCTTCAGCACTGTGTAGTCAGTGAGGACTCAGGTGGGTGTGGGAGTGACTCCAGGTACTTCCCAGGAGCATGGCCACCATGTGTCCTGCATAGAAGATGAAGAGAGTCTGGCTCCTGCAAGATGTCACTTGGGTTACCTCTGCAGAAACCGACCAAATCAGCATGTGCGGGGCCCTTATGGTCCAGCTGGCAACCCATTGAAGCCCACAGGTCTCAGTGACCAGCATATCTCGAAAGACCTGGGGAAGATAAGTCCTGGTACCTTGCTTAAGAGAAGAAAGAAACCTAGCAGTTAGTAAGTGCCTACTGCTTACCAGATACTGTCCTAAGTACATTACTGATAACAAATCATTTAATCATTACCCTGTCCTATAGCAAGGAGAACTAGACACAAAGAAGTAATTGCCTTGCCTATGATCACACAAAGTGGTGAACTGGGATATGAATCCAGGTGTTATGGAGTCTAAGGCACTCATGCTTAGCGGACTGCTAATGCGTTTTTTTCTTTTGTGTGTATATGTGTGTTTTTGTTTTTGTTTTCCAGGGCTTACTGGGAAATTTGAACAAATTACATAAAGGATTATGTATTTACAGATTGAAAGACTGCTTATGTGGGGAATATCCAGGACTACGGTGAGACTGGCATGTAAGAGCAGGGTACTAGCTGTCCAGGAGCCAAAGCCTGTTGGAAAAGTGTGGATGAGATTCACTGGGGCTGATGGTTACCTACAAAGTCCCTAGGAAGTCTCCTGGCAGGTTTCAAGAAAATCAGAGATCAAAGTCTGTCAGTCTTGAATCTAACAGGATATGGGCACACTGGAAGGATGGCAACCATCTTTCTCTTTGGCTTAAATAACCTAAGAAGAATTAAGAAGACAGATAAAGACCAGAAAGACCCGGGGATGGTATCAGGATGCAATGTTTGAAGGTTCAAGAGACTCTGGCAGAAGTATTTCGTTGGGTTAACTGGTAGAATCAATGAGCTATCCCCTTAGCAGGGAAAAGAAATAAAACCGAAATGACATTAAGTCCAAGAGTTAAGGCTTGAGGGTGATCAGCCATTTAGTTCGCCTTGAACTGTCATGGTTTTGCACTGAAAACCCTACTTCTAGGAAATCCCTTATTCTGGAATGAGTCAGGAATGAGTCATCAATGCAGATTTCATGAGAGGCTCAGGAAAAAGGTAGGGAGAGATGATCGGGCAGCTAAGTGCTTGTCCCTCTAATGGATTCTCTCTCTCAGCTTCAGCATCCTTAAAGATAAGTAGGGACCTGCTGTGTGGTTACTGTGAGGCCAAGGGTATAACGAGGATCGGAAGAAAAGGGACAAGGGGCTAAAATCACGGAGCATTCCCTTTGAACCCATGTTGGCACTACACTGTCTCCTTCAATACTCACTTGTAATATTATTACTATTTTCCTTGTTTTATAGGAAAAAAACGAGTTAAATGAATGAAGGCCCTAAATAACTGGTCCCAAGTCCTATGACTGGGAAGTAGTAGAGTTACATTTGAGAACCAGATAGTAGAGATCAGGAATTACACATAGCTGAAAGAATTTACTTGCCAGTAGGACTTGTGAAAAATCCAGAGTTGGTTACCCCACTACCCCAGTGAGGCCCTGCTGCTGGGAAGAATGGCTGGGGATGATGTTACTCTGATTTGAAGTGTCTAAGCTACAGGGTGCTGGATGGGTCTCAAAGGAGCTGGCCTTTTTGATCTGAAAATTTGTATTTTTTAAAAAGAGAAAAAAATCATTGTTGGGGATTTCGGTTAAGGAGAGAGTTGGCTATTCGAAGCAAATAAGGCAGAGATAAAATGGAATAGGGTCTGCTGCAGTAATGCATGAGTGTTTGTCAGGGATTATTTCTTCTTAACTTGAAAGAGGATAATCAGCTCAGAGAAGAGAAGATGCCTTTGGGTTTTTACAGAAGCTGGTTGGCAAGCATTTAATCAGGTGGAGATACGCACGCCTTAATCTACTGCAATCCAGAAGCCCACTCCTCTGGGAGGGTTTCCGTTGGGAAATTAATCATTTCTAACCGAATGAACAAGGGAAGGGACCTTTCCCGTACCAGTTCATGGGAACTTCAGAGCTCCAAGGTGTATCTGTGGGTCATGGCCCCTGGAACTGCATGGAGGCCTGGAGCTGCCATCCTGCTTTGCGGAAGGGAACTCTAGTCAGGCTGGCCCTCACACATAGCACTCCAACATTGTACAGGATATCTCAAAAAGAACACATGGCCTGCAATGTTGATCTTTGAAATGATAATCCTCTAATTTTTATTCATTAGCTTTTAATTTCTGTAGAGATGTTTCTAAGGGGGGAAGAGTGACAGCTAATCAATATAGAATTTGAAAATTACCAATTTGCAATCCCTAATATAAAAACTTATTGAAGCAAATATTAGCAAATGGATGCAAAATCCTTTGGGTAAAATATTCTTGTGGACAAAAATTTATGTAGTGGCAAATATTACTGCCCAGTTATTTACCAATTATATTGATGTAGGTGTATAAGACAGTGTTATATTACATACATATGATAATAAAAGTGCAAAGGACAATGAAAAATAAGACTATACTATGGCAAGTTTCTTATACTCATGGCAAAGTTGTATTAACATTAACTTTTAAATTAAGATTCTTACTGTAATTTCTAGAACAACTACTAAATGTAATACAAAGAGGCATAGCAAATAATTAGAAAATGGAATATGAATAAAGATAAAAGATAATTCATTTAAAAATAGTTTAAAATAGTTAGGAATAGGTATAATGAAGGACATGCAATAAAAAATTTAACACATAGCTGAAAGAAATTAAGACCTAAATAAATGGCAAGATATACCATGTTTATGAATTGGAAGTCTCCTTATTTTATCATGTCAGTTTTCGCAAACTGATCTGTAGGTTTAAGGTAATTCTTTTTTTTTTAATTATTTATTATGTTATGTTAGTCACCATACAGTATATCCTTAGTTTCTGATGTAGTGTTCCATGATTCACTGTTTGCATAAAACACCCAGTGCTCCATGCAATACATGCCCTCCTTAATACCCATCACCGGTCTATCCCAATCCCCCACCTCCCTCCCTTCCAAAGCCCTCAGTTTGTTTCCCAGAGTCCATAGTCTCTCGTGGTTCATTTCCCCCTTCTGTTTACCGCCCCTTCATTCTTCCCTTTCTTCTCCTACCGATCTCCCTGCTACTTCTTATGTTCCATAAATGAGTGAAACCATATGATAATTGTCTTTCTCTGCTTGACTTATTTCACTTAGCATAATCTCCTCCAGTCCCATCCATGTTGCTGCAAGTGTTGCATAATCGTTCTTTCTGATGGCTGAGTAATATTCCATTGTATATATGGACCACAACTTCTTAATCCAGTCATCTGTTGAAGGGCATCTCGGCTCCTCCCACGATTTAGCTATTGTGGACGATGCTGCTATGAACATTGGGGTGCATATGGCCCTTCTCTTCACTACGTCTGTATCTTTGGGGTAAATACCCAGTAGTGCAATTGCTGGGTCATAGGGTAGCTCAATTTTTAACTTTTTGAGGGACCTCCACACTGTCTACCAAAGTGGCTGTACCAACTTGCATTCCCACAACAGTGTAAGGTAATTCTAATCATAATCTCAATTAGTGTTTTGTAGAAATTTATAAGCTGGCTCTACAGCCGCAATAGTCTTGAAAAATAAAAACAAATATAAAGGAATTAAACTTTATTACTTCAAGACTTAATATAAAGTTACATCAATAAAATAGTGAATTTTTTGGCACAAGGGTAAACAGATTATTGGAAGAGAAAGGAAAGTCTAGAAATAGGCCCACACTATTAATTTGTTTAGAGGTGATATTTTTATTTTTTAAATTATTTTTTGATGTATAATTGACAAAATTGAAAGATATTTAAATTGTACAAAGTGATGATTTGATACATATATACGTTGTGAAAGGTTTCCCCTCCTCAAGTTAATTAACACACCCACCACCTCACATATTTACCACTTTTTAGAGCACTTAAGTTCTACTCTGTTAGTAAATTTCAATTATATGATACAGTATTACCAATATGGTTGCCAAGTCATACCTTAGATCCTCAGACCTTATTCATTTTATAATTGAAAATTTGTACCCTTTTACCAACCTCTCGTTATTTCTCCCACCTCCAACTCCTGCCTGGCAATCACTTTTCTACTCACTGTTTCTATGAATTCAGCTTTTTAAAAAGATTCCACATAAGTGGTAGCGTGCAGTGTTGGCATGGGATCATAGAATGTGGAAAGAAAAATCTTTTCAAAAAATGGTGTGAGACTATCCATAAGGGAAAAGCACATTAACACCAACTCTTACTTCATAGAACTTAATTCAATAAAGATCAAGGATCTACATGTGAAAGTTAAATATAAAAAACATTTAGTAGAAAACATAAGAGAATATCTTTGTGATGTGGGTGTATACACACATTTCTTAGAAAGGGCACAGATAGCAAAATCCATAAAAGAAAACTACATGGCTAAATCATACTTCATCAGAATTCTGCTGATCGAAAGACATTCTTAATAAAATGTAGGGGCAAGCCAAAGATAGAAAATATTTATATTTATAGCACAGAGCTGACAAAAGACTTGCATTCAGTATACAAGAAAAGCAGTAACAACGTAATGAAAAAAAGTCAAATAATTGAAAGGAAATATCAAAAAAAGATAGCAGAATGACTAGCAAGCCCATGTAAAAGCGTTGCACATCATTAGTCCCTCCCTCTTGCTCAGACGCCTCTCTTGATTTGATGAAGCACAGCTGCAGTGTTCGGAGCTCCCCTTTGGTGAGGCCCATGGAAGGAGCTGAAGTCCTCAGTCCAACAACCTGCCAAGAACTGAATCCTGCTCACAACCACATGAGTGAGCTTGAATCCTATCCTTTCCCAGGAGCATGTTGGGATGTCTAAGGCTCAAAATACACCTTGATAGCACTTCAGAGAGAGATTCAGAGCCAGCAGACCCAGCTTCACAGTGCCAAGATTCTTAACCCACAAAAATTGTGAGACGAAAGATGTTTGTTGCTTTGAGTTACTATGTTTTGTGGCAATTTACAATACAATGATAGATACCTAATACAGTGACTTTGTAAAAAAAAAACATCAATTGGTTTATTGGCTCCATTTCTGGTCTCTCTATTGACCTATTTGTCTATCTTTACCCCAAGAATATACCGCAATGATTTTTGTAGTTTTCAAATTAGGTATTGCAAGTCCTCCAATTTTGTTATTCTTTCTAGGTTGTTTTAGTTATTTAGGCCCTTTGTTTCCCATGTTGATTTTAGAATCATATGACCAGTTTCTGAAATAAGTAAGTACATAAATAATAAAAGCCTGAAGTGATTTTAACTGAGATTGCATTGAATCTAGATCATTTGGAAAGAGTTGACATCTTAACCACATTGAGTTTTCTTAAAATATGAATATGATAGACACCTCTCTCTCGCTTGTATTTTAATTTTTTGTCTTTAATTATTTTCTACAATGTTCTGTAGTCTGTAGTATAGGAAACTTGCATATTACATATTATTTAGTATAGGAAATTTGCATATTTTAATTTTTTCCTAAATATGTTTGGTATTGTTGGTGGCACTGTTCTATAAATTTTATTTGTCCATTGTTATTTGCTAGAATTAGAATTATATTTGGTTTTTGTATGTTGACATTGCCTTCTGTGGCCATGCTGAATTTAATTTTTACTTCTGGTACTTTTTTAGTAGATTCCTTAGGGAATTGTGTAAATCATTTTCTGCAAATAAGTCAACAGTTTTACCCTTTCTTTTCCAATCTTTATTTTCCTCTTCCGTTCCCTCCCAGTACCTTTCCCCCTTTATTTTGACTAGTTTGGACTTCCAGTAAAATGTTAAATACAAATTAGGACTGCAGATATTTTTGCCTTCTTCCTGATCTTTCTGGAAAATCATTCAACAGTTCACAATTAAGCATGATGTTAGCTACAGTGGGGTTATTTTGTTTTTGTTTTTGTTGCATAAATGTGCTTTACCAGAATGAGGAATGTCTCTTCTGTTCTTGGCTTCCTAAGGGTTATTATCATGAAGAGGTGGTAAATTCAATCAAATGCTTTTCTGCATTTACTGAAATGATCATTTTTCCTCTCTTCATTCTGTTAATGTGGAGAATTGCGTTGCTTGATTTTCAAATGTTAAAACAACCTTGCACTCCTGAGATAAATTGCACTTGATGATTTATTATTCTTTTTAAAGACTGCTGGGAAAGATTTACTAATATTTTATTAAGTATTTTGCATCCATGTTCACGAAGGATATTGATCTGCAATTGTTTTTCTTTTAATGCCTTTGTCAGGTATTGATATCAGTATTATGTCAGTTTTATAAAACATGTAAAGGAATTGCCCTTTGTAGTTTGAAAAATTTTATGTTAAATTTGCATTTTCTCTCTTAATGTTTCATTGAATTGTTATGAAGTCATCTGGGCCCAGATTGTTCTTTGTGGAAAGATTTTTTTATTAAAAAGTTAGAAATTATTAAGATGAAAAAATAATTTTGTAATAGATATTGAGATTTTTAGATTTCTAGATTTTTAGATTTTCTATTTCTACTTGTTTTAACCTTGGTCAGTTTTACTTTTCAAACGTTTATTCACTTAAGCTATGGTAAAGAATTTATTGTCATAAAGTTTCTTACACTATTCCCTTATTATCCTCTTAATGTTTATAGACCTGTAATGATATCCCTTCTTTTATCCCTGATGTTGGCTGTTTGGGTTTTCTCTCTTTATCTTAACCATTCTGGCTAGATTTTTTACTAATTTTATTACTATTTTCAAAGGACTGAGTTATCAATTTTTCTATTTATCATTTTTCTATATTATTTGCTTCCAGTATTTATTTTTTCCTTCTACTTACTTTTAGTATAATTTGCTTTTGTTCTAGCTTCTTAAGGTGAAGTTAAAGTAATTAGTTTCAACCCCTTTTTCTTGTCTACTCTAGTCATTTAAAGCGATTTCATTTTCTCTAAGCACCTCTTTAGCTATAACCTACACATTTAGGAATGTCATGTTTTCATTATCACTCAGTTTGAAATACCTTTCAATTTTCTTTTGATAACTTGTTTGACTCATGAGTTATTTAAAGTGGTATTACTAAATTGCTACCTATTTGAGGATTTTTTGGATCTCTTAATGCTGTTTATTTATTTATTTTTTTTTTAAAGATTTTATTTATTTACTTGACAGAGATAGAGACAGCCAGCGAGAGAGGGAACACAAGCAGGGGGAGTGGGAGAGGAAGAAGCAGGCTCATAGCGGAGGAGCCTGATGTGGGGCTCGATCCCATAATGCCGGGATCACGCCCTGAGCCGAAGGCAGACGCTTAACCGCTGCGCCACCCCGGCGCCCCTTAATGCTGTTTATTTCTAACTTAAAATCCTTTTGGCCAGAGAACACATTCTGTGAGATTCCATCTTTTTATATTGATTGAAGCTTGTTTAATGACCTAGAATATTGGTCTACCTTGGTGACTGTCCCATATACAACTGAAAATAATGGATATCTGCAGTTTTGAGGTGAGATGTTCTATAAATGTCAATTAGGTCAAATTTCACGATAGCATTTTTCACATCTTGTCTTTTACTGATTTTTGCATACTTACTCTATCAATTACTCAGAAAGGAGTGTAAAAATACCGAACTATAGTTTCTCTTAGCTCTCTGCTCTGCCCTCAGCCTTTAGTTTGAAAGCCTGGCTGGTCTTGAACATTTAATTTCCCTCAGTTCCCTTCCCGCCTCTGCTCTTGGAGGATTATTTGGCTTGCAGTTGGGAAAGGCCCATGCAGCTCACTGCAGTATCTCCCAGCTCTTGTCCTGCACCTGAGCTTTCACATGCTACCCTTGAGTCTTCAGTGAAGATCCATGCCAGAGAGTTGGTGGGTGGGATGGTGGCTCAGGCGGCTCAGAACTTCAAATTACCATGCAAGCCCACTCACAGCCATGGCAAGCACGTTAAAAATTTTTTGTATATTCTGGGGCATCTGGGTGGCTCAGTTGGGTGAGCGTTTGACTCTTGGTTTCAGCTCAAGTCATGATCACAGGGTCTTGAGATCAAGCCCCATGTAGGCTCCATGCTCAATGGGGAGTCTGCTTGAGATTTTCTCCCTCTCCCCCTCCCCCTGCTCATGCTCTCTCTCTCTCAAATAAGTAAATCTTTAGAAGTTTTTGTATATTCTCCTAAACCTCATCCATGATAGAATATTTTCTCCTTTATAACTCTCCATGAACCATCAGTTTCATTTATCCTAATGTGTTTATCCTTTTATGGAATTTAGTGAACTTGCATTCTCAAGTTTCTGATGTTTTTTATTTAAACCATAATTTTGTTGCATAACCAGCTTGTTTTGGTTGATAATGTAAAAACAATGGATTCTTGCAACTTTCTAAATACTAACAGGAGGAGAAAGTCTGTTTCAGTTGATTTTTTATTTTAGGTATTACTTTTTAAAGTCTATTTTTGAATATGTAAAACATTTACTTGGTTCAAAATCAAAAGTATATAAAATGTGTAATGTAAGAATTTTTATTTTAATTCTTCTTTTCTCCTTTTAAAAATAATGGCTGTGCTTTGCTTCTTTTTGTTTTTTTTTTCTTTCAGTATTTCTATTTTCCAACATAAGTGTGTGTGTATGTGTGTGTGTATGTAGATAGATAATGCAGGTAGATTAATTTCCCATCCTTTCTTACACAAAAGTAGCATTCTAAAAATTGATTTTTTGCTTTGTTGTTTTTTTTTTTTAAGATTTTTTATTTATTTATTTGACAGAGACAGAGACAGCCAGCAAGAGAGGGAACACAAGCAGGGGAAGTGGGAGAGGAAGAAGCAGGCTCATAGCAGAGGAGCCTGATGTGGGGCTCGATCCCATAACGCTGGGATCACGCCCTGGGCCGAAGGCAGACGCTTAACCGCTGTGCCACCCAGGCGCCCCTGCTTTGTTAAATTGCAAACAAAACAAAAACTAAGTTGATTATAATACAGAAAAGTTAAAAAAAAATGGTAAGAATATAGGCTAGTATATAATTATAAATGAACACATTCATGTGATCACTATACTTCCCAAGAAATAAAGTATTAATTGAATCCCATAACTCTCTCTCATGTCCCCTCTCCATTATTACACTCTTCTTTGCCTCAAATACAGCAAATATTCAGGCTTTTGCCATCGCTAATTAGTCCTGCCAGCTTTGAAATTTTATAAGTGAAAGCACACAGACATTCTTTTGTGTCCGACTTACTTACTCAACAATGAATGTATTTGTAAAACCCACCAGTGGTTTTATGAAAAGCCTTAGTTCATTCATTTTTATAGCTTCGTGCTATTCCATTGTATGAATATCATGAAATTTATTTTGCTGCTCTATTCTTCATTTATGTTTGCTATTGAAAATTGCATTTGTAAACTACCCATCATCTAAAAAATACTGTGGCTTTTATTCTTTCTTATCCTCATATATTTACTTTTTTTTCCCTTGCCTTACAATGCTGAATAAAAGGAATAAGAGAGAACATATTAGTTGCTAAACGTCATAAGTTTGTGGTTTTTTTTGGGGGGGGGGCTTTTTTTTTTGAGAATTGAGGTAAACGTTTATATTTTGGGTTTACTAGTGGCTTTTAATTTGTGTTATCAATAGAGGTTGAATTTTATCATGATATATGGGTATCTTAGGAGATAATATTTTTATCCCTTTTTCTGTTAATGAGTCATATTACATTGATTTTTGAATGTTAAACCAAACTTGCAGTCCTGAGATACACTTAAATTGGATATAAAATGTCATTTTTATATATTACTGTATGTTTTTGCAAATATTAACTTTTAAAATTATCATTTATAAGTAGAATGGGTCAGTACTTTTATTTTCATATAGTGCCTTCATTGTGTTTTAAAACCAAGTTAATTCTGTTTTCATAAAATGAGATGGTGAGTGCTCCCTCTTGCCCCATCCTCTGAAATGATCTTGATAAGCCTGGTGTTATCCCAGCCTTTCAAGTTTAGCAGGTTTGCCCTGTGAAGTCCTAATGCAACTGCCCTTTCATTTGTGAAGAGTTATTTTTTTTTAAGGATACAATTTCCTTAATAGACAAAGGACTATTTACATTTTCTCTTTGTTCCTATGTCAATTTTAGTAAACTATGATTTTTCTAAGAATATGTTTGTTTCATCTAAATTATGAACCTCATTGTCAAAAAGTTGATCATAATACCTTCTATTTGTGATATCCTCCTCTTTCTAATTTTGGGAATTTTTCTTTTCCTTTTTCTCTTTATTAGCATTAAAAAATTTTTAATCAATTTTTTACTCTTTCTAAAGAACCAATTTTTGTTTTTGTCAATCCTTTCTGTTATATTTTTGTTCTCTATTTCCTTTCTTTCTTTTCTGATTATATTGATATTTCTTCATATATCTCTCTTGTGCTTTCTTTTTGGGTTTAATTTGCTTTTGCTGTCTCTGATTCTCGCTCATGGTGGATCATTTTCTGACTTTATGTAAGCACATTTTCAGCAGAGACTATTTTTGTCCATAGACATCTTATACCCTCTAATTAATATAGTCCTTTGTATGAGTTGCTTTGCATTTGGTATTGCCAAAGAGTTTCAGTAGTTTGAAGCTCAATTTTACTTTTGTTTTTCTCATTTGTGAATTATCATGAGTTTCATTTCCATAGGAGACAGCGGGCATTTTTATCCACCCAAAGCCCTAGACAGGAGCATGCTCCCTTCTCATTTCCCGGTGTCGTAGGGAAGGAGGCAGGTATTCTCTTTGTCATTCCGGTACAACCCTTCAGTGGTATTGGTTCTGAAAGAGGCCTCATTTGCCCTCCTTGAGTCATGTGAGCCCAAAGCCAAGTATTCTGCGTCTAAGACAGTACTGAAATGCCAAAGCTTCCCTCTGAGGCCTCAATCTGTCATGCTGTTAGCACAGGCTTCTGCAGTGACATCTAAAGGGCTTATTAATATTTCTACTTAATTTTGCTCCTTTTGTCTGGGTTTTCTTTTAAGCTTTGGAATAGGTATTTCATTGGGATAGAGGGTTATGCTAACTATTTCATCATATTGCTGGACTTCTGATTCTTGGCTACCTTTATAAAAGTTAGACTGGAGTCTGATTACTTTGTATGTTTCAAATGAGGGGCATGGCAATATCAATGGGAATATGATAGAAATGAAAGAAGACGTTTGGATGATCTGAAAACAAGACAAAATGGATGAATTGTGTAACATGCATTGCATTCTGATGGCAAGATAGCCAACATAGAAAAATGTCCTTCACAAGACATCTTGGATATAAAAAAGCCTTAGCAAAGAATGTGTCTGTGGAATTAAGTATAAATAAACCAGAACATAAGAATTCTACTTCTCCATAATGCAAATTTATGTGGGATTTGAGGTTTAATATAAGTCTACACTGGGGAAAAAATTAAGCCCATCAACATGTATTGGGTTTTAGTGAACTTGGCTTCACTCACCCTTAATTTAGAGTGTTCTAAAGTTTGCAATTAAAAGCTACAACTGAACGGTGGCTGAACACAGACTCGTTAGTACAGAGGTACAAAAGCTTAAGAAAAATCACCTAAATTGTAGACCTTGGCTGTTCACAAGGCTTCCTCAGTTTTGGCAAATCAATGTTTTTAAAATCTAAGTGTGTGGCTGGGGAAGGGATTGTGTATTTATTGCTTACTGTGTATTTATTTCTATCAATCTTTTATTGTATCTCAGACAAAGAGATGTGCGTTACTAGAATACCACAGTTCAATCATCCAGTATAAAACCTTTTTTTTTCTTATAATTTTTCGAGCAGTTTTAAGTTCACAGCAAAATCTCCCACAGCCCCCTGCCCCCACACATGCGTAGCTTCCCTTGTTATCAACATCTCCCACCGGAGTGGTTCACTTGTTACAACTGATAAACCTACATTGACACATAAAGACCAACCAAAGTCCATAGTTGACATTAGGGTTCGCTCTTGATGATGTATATCCTATGGGTTTAGACAAGTGTATACTGACATGGATCCCCCTTTATAGTATCGGAGAAAATATTTTCACTGCCCTAAAAATCTTCTATTCTCTGCCTCCACACTTTTGCCTTTTCCAGAATGTCATATAGTTGGAATGTATTGTATGTAGTCTTTTATATTGGCTTAACTCACTTAGTAACATGCCTTTGAGTTTTTATTTCACCCATTCCTAACTCCATTTATTTTTTCCCAGAACAGGTACCATAATATACAAAATTCACATGGTTGGGAGCATACATTCATGCTTAAAAATAAACAGATTGTAGTAGATAATGTTGGTAGCCTGCTATATCCCTTAACTCCGTGAATGTTGACTGATAACACTCCCAGTTGCCCCTTGTCTGGAGAATTGCCCTTAGCCACAGGGGAGACCTGTCTCCTGCCCTATTTGCTTCCATCATTCTCTTCTCACAAGAAGCATTTCCACAAGAATCACCCTCTCAGGCTCTGCTTTTAGAGAATCTAAACTAAGACACAGGTTTGTCGCAGAAATTAACAGTGTGATTCATATATATATAATATGCAAATATTATATGATTTATGTTTTATAAGTTTAAAATGTGTATGCCATTTGAATATATTCTAAATAATATTATAAATATAACAGTAACTGTATAATTATAAATATAAAATATAACATATAAATATATTAAATATTATATTTATATAAATGTAAAAATTATAAACAAGAATAATCAGAATAATTTGAAAAAGAGTAACAAGAGGGGGGATCTTCTCTCACAGATGTTATGATTAAGCCAGTATTATGTCATTTAAAGAGCTTTAAAGCTTTGAAATTTTTAGGAACAGGGATATCAACTTAAATAAGGGAACAGAATAGAAACTCAGAATGAGACTCAGGCATAATTATTTTATTACAAATATATGTATATATATAGCTATAACAACATATATTCAAAAACATGGTAGATAACAAAAACATGCTGAATGAATGGAAAATTGATATGTGATAGGATTGACATTACAAATCAGTTGGGAAAGAAAGGATAATTCAGTAAATGTTTCTGGAACAATAGTTTATGTGAAAAAAATATTGTATCCCATATTCACACTATAAAAACAAATCAGTTCCAGTCAGTTAAAAATCTAAATGTGAAAACTCAAAAATGTTTAGCAGAAAATATAGCAAAATATCTTTATGATCTTGGTATAGCAGAGTGTAGTTTTTTAATCCACCAAGAAAAATATGAACAACAGAGGAAAATGTGGATTAGTTTTACTATTAAAAAAAGTTTTTGTATCTAAAACATAAAGACATTGGAAAGATAAGCCACAGATGAAGAAAGCCATTTTCAATATATAAAACTGACAAAGGATTAGTATTTACTGTATATAAAAGTTACTATTAATCAGCAAGAAAACAGATGAAAATGGAAAAATAGACAAAAGATATGAAAAGGCAAATCCAAAAGAGTAAATAAAAACAAGATTTTCAACCTCACATGACTTTCCACATTCATCAGATAAATAAAGCTCTAAAACCACAACCAACGATCCCTGAACGTGCCCCGTGTTGACAAGGACTTGGAAGAACAGGTACATTCATGCTGGGCTGCTGAGCACGTAAATCGTAAATCGGCATTCCCGCTTTGGATAACCATTAGCAGTATTTAGGGAAACGTAAACACCAATGCCACAGGAATTTCAGTTGTAGTTTTATGCCATAGGTGAGCCCATATGTACAAAAATGCTCATTTCAACATTATTTGTAATGTCAAAAATATTGAAACAATCTGCGCATCAACAAGACAAGGAAAAATAAGATATGTGCTTTTATACCATGAAATACTCTACAGTCAAAATGAATATACCTGGCACGTAACCAGGGATGTACTGTATGGTGACTAACATAATATAATAAAAAAATATTTTTAAAAATAAATAAATAAATATAAAAAAAAGGATGAACACAGCCAAGTTCATTCGTTTAAAAAAAACAAAAACAAATGAATATACTTGATGTGCCAACAACAACAAAAACCTTAACTATAATGTGGAATAAATCAAGCTCATTTCAAAAGGATGTATACAGTATGATGTCTTTTTTATAAAGCTTTATTTATTTATTTATTTATTTATTTATTTATTTTTGAAGATTTTATCTATTTATTTGACAGAGAGAGAGACAGCCGGCGAGAGAGGGAACACAAGCAGGGGGAGTGGGAGAGGAAGAAGCAGGCTCCCAGCGGAGCAGAGAGCCCAGTGCGGGGCTCCATCCCAGGACCCCGGGATCACGCCCTGAGCCAAAGGCAGACGGTTAATGACTGAGCCACCCAGGCGCCCCTTTTATAAAGCTCTAAACATGGAAAGTTAATACTGTGTTTCTCCTGCACAAATGCATGTTTGTTAAAAGTATAAAAGCGTGAATGGAAAAGATGGGCAAGGTCAGACTAGTTTTAAACTCGGTCAGGGGAGAGGGGAGTGTGTTCTTAGAGATTTAAATTTCAACAACACGTGGGTTGAATTTTACCAATAATGTTTTATTCCTTAAGCTGAGTGGCAGGTATATGGTTTTTTTGTTCTATTGTGTAAACATTCGTATGCCCCAAACTTTCTTGTATGTTTCATATGTATTTAAGTTTACCTTATGCATATACACAGTGCTTTGTTTTATACTTTATTCCCTCAGGATTTGTTTTGTTTCATTTTTAGCATTACCCGTGTAGCACTGTACAGATCTTCCTCGATGTTTCGGAGTGCGGCACTGCGTTCCTGTGCTCACCCTTTGCATTTTACTTTAAGTCTTCCAGCGAGGGACAGAGAAGTCCCTTCCACCTTTTTGCCTGTCCTCTTGTAGACCTGTGCAGGAGTTTGCTTCGTATATTGCTGGATCATAGAATGTACACATAGGGAATTTCACTAGGTAGAGTCCCAAAGGACATCCCATTTTATACTTCTACAGAAGTGGGTAAGGGATTCCATTTTCCCACAATCTTTTAGTCCATAATTGGTTAACAAAATCTACGGCATCCTTTGTCAAACGGGGAATTCTTAAATGTGATGTAGAAAAATTTATTCATCTTTACCTCATACTCTGCGCTTTTTTTTTTTTTTCACATCTGATTTAGGAAGTTCATGGTCACCCTATGGTTACAAAGATATTTGGGGCTGAGGACTGGTTGTTCTAAAAGTTCTATCATTCTACCAGGGAAGTGCAGCTCTTTGAATGTTCTTGGTTGACGAATTATTTTCCTTTATCTGGGAAAGTGATCCTTCTCAAGCATAGGGTAGTTTCCGGAGGAATGCCCCCGGAGTTTGAGGGAGAGGACTGAATTTAGAACACCAGAGCACGTGAGCCGTCCGGGACACTCCGTGGAGTATGTGTTGTCCCAGAGAGGGCATTCTCACATGTGAGTGAGACACTTGAAAGCAAGACTTAACCCAGCCACACTGGACTCAGCCTTCCCATTTCTGCACCTCAGGGTTCTCAAGAGGATGGACAGTAAGATCTCTATTATCTCCTTTACCTCAAACAGTTCATGATAAAATATTTTTAAACCAATTTATTAACTTCATCATTCCAGAGCTGCAGGATTCAAGTTTGGTGATAATTTTTCACGTGCCCTAGACCAAGCCATTTATTAATCAAGGTGATCTCAGATTCTAGGTGAGACCATATTAAACTGTTCACAAAGTAAATTACTTTAGCTTAACTGCCATACATATAAATTCTCAAGCCTCAATAATTTACTGCAATAGAAACCAATGTCTCCTTTATTTATTTTTTAAAAAGATTCATTTATTTATTTGAGAGAGAGAGAGAGAGAATGTGTGTGCGGGGGGGGGGGGGCAGAGGGAAAGGGAGAGAGAATCCTGAAGCAGACTCCATGCTAAGCATGGAGCCCAATGCGAGGCTCGATCTCACGACCCAGAGATCTTGACCTGAGCTGAAATCAAGAGCAGCCCCTTACCTGACTGAGCCACCCAGGCGCCCCAATGTCTTACCCATTTAAAGAACAATCAAGGGGTGTCTAGTTGGGTAGCTTTCCAAGCCATCATTCAAGGGCCTGGGATTTTTCCATCTGTGGTTCTTCTCTTTTTAAGGTTCTTAAAGTTCTTGCTAGTCACCTTCCAGATGTAAAAGAGAACAGAGTTTGCTGTAGGAGGCTATTTTTGGACTAAGCTTTGAAGTGGCACACATCACTACCGTTCAGGAACTTGATCCCATGGCCACAGTCACAGAGAAGGAGGCAAGTGTGTGCCATGAAGAAAGGTAACACCTTTTGAAGAACACAGAGCAGTCTCTGCCACACCAAGAATACCTGCCAGGCATCTGCAGAAGACAATTAGTTTTGTTTTAATCTTAATTTATTTTTTTTTAATTTTTAAAGATTTATTTTAGAGAGTGTGCAAATGAGTGGGGAGAGGGCAGAACGAGAGAGAGAATCCTGAAGCAGACTCCCCACTGAGTGCAGAGCCCAACGTGGGGCTCTATCCCAGGACCATAGATCATGATCTGAGTTGAGACCAAGAGTTGGCTGCTTAATGGACTGAGCCACCCAGGCACCCCAATTTTGTTCTAATCTTAGAAGCACTGTAACAACATTAAAAAACAGTACTTTGAAACTAGGGGAGAATCACCCATAATCCCATGCCAGGAGTAAAATATCTATTAATATTTACACAGTTTTACATAGCTATAATTTTAGAGGCATTGTACTTGAATAGTTCCCCCTCCCTCTCTCCTACCTTCTTTCCTTCCTTTCCTTTCCCTACATTCCCTCCTTCCTCTCTCCCTCCCTCCTTCCCTCTTGATTTTCTAACTTATTTAAACGTTTTTGATTATTTACTGGACTAGACATCAAGAACCCAGAAATCAATAAAACGCAGCATTTTAAATTTGCTCTCAAGAACTCCTACTAGTGTGAGAGCAAGTAACCAACCGTTATACCATAGTGTGACAAGGGCCGATGGACATAAGTACAGAGTATTGTGGCAGCCCTTATCCTCCCCAAAAAGATGTTTAGAGAAGGTGGTATCTGGACTGGGCAATAAAAGATACATAGGCACAGTGTGGTTAAAAAAAAAAAAAGTTTAAGAGTCTTCTGAAATGCAGGTACCATTTTCAAAGGCCCAGACGTATGAGATAGAACAGTGAGCTCTGGAAATTGCGCATGGTTGAAACTGATTGCAAATAGAGTGTGTATGGGCACTGGCGAAGCCTGAGTTGGGAGAGTTCTGGTGGGTCAAATTGTGAAAGATTGTTAACTCTGGTAAGGAGATAAAATTTTAGTTTAAACACAAGAGGGGTTATTAAAGTATTTTATCAGAGAACTGATAGGATCAGAACCTTGCTTGAGAAAGATAAAACTGGTTTCTGTGTTGAAAAAAAAAATACAGGGGGAAAAGTTAAAGGCAACAGGCCAGCTAAGGGACTAGTTTCACAATTCATATGAGGTATGAGGGTGGGGGGGACTTGGGTTTGATTGACTTTGGAGACAAACATGTAGTATTCCAGAGATATTTATGTGGTAGATCCAATAGGGCTTAAGAATTGACTGGATATGAAGAGCTGGAGAGAGAACCATGTTCGGAATGCCCCCCAGGATTCCAGTTTGGATCATTTGATGGACAATTAATCCAGGAACGATTGGGGAAGAGTGAATAATGAATTCAGATTTATATTTTAATTTTGAGGTACTTTTGGAAATATAAGCAGAGGAGACTGATAAGAGGTAGATTGTAAAACAAATTCAGGAGAGAGACCTACAGGGAAATTAATATTCTTAATGGAATGTATACAGTGAAAGAGGTTGTCTAGAGACCATGTATACAGTATGAGGACCAATGTTTAAGCGACGAATAAAAGAATAAAAGCTGACAGTGGAGGCTGTGTTGAGGCCAGCAAACAAATAAAAATGAGCCATGGAATAAGAGTGTCATTAAGTCACAGAAGCCAAAGGGAGAAAATTTTAAGGGCTGAGAAGGGATCAAGGAAAATAAAGATGAAAAAGTGCCCATTAGATCTGGCATGAAAGTACTCATTGGCACCTTTGTGAGTACAATTTTATGGAAAAGAATCAGATGACTTGGACTGAGCTGTGAATGGAAAGTGAGGAATCAGGGATAATGATAGTAGATAGCTATTCATACGGAGAAGGGAGAAGAGGGTAAAAGCTCCAATGTTTATTTGAAGAGGGATTTTTTTCCCCAAGTGGAAAAATAATTGATAAAGTATAAATGCTTTCAGGAAAAATCTTGCAGAGAGGGGTACTTTGAAAATAATAGAATGATAACAGAAGGAAGAGTAATTAATAGGGTGAGGTTTTGAGGAGATAGAACTGGAGGAATAAACCTTTCATTTTAATAGGCAGAAACAAGAAACGATGATTCTGGACGGGGCTACCTCCGTCAGCTCAATAGTGGGAACCGGTGGTGAATCTCATGTGACGACTCCTATTTGTGATGAAACACCAACTGCTGAGAGAAAGCAGGATGGTAGAGTCAGATATTTAAGAAAAATGGAGATTTAAAATCACCATGGTGGATGAAGATCTCATGCGAAATATATAATAGGAACACTGAATAGTGCCAGGCGCTGGGCACCTCTCGGAATTCAGAGATGCTGCAATGACCACCATCCCAAAGATCTGCTTTGGAGGCTTTCTCCAGCAGTGTTCAGCGTCTCTGTGTGGAGGCGGAAAAGGAAGATAGTTGAATAGTTGCACACTCATCAGGTGGGTTTGGCAAAAGAAAATGATCAGCCAGAAAATCTACACTGAATACGGAAGAAGGGAAAAATCTCCATGGGACTGGTGAGTCTTACAAGATGGAGATCAACTGATCAAATTAATGGAGTGAAAGAAAAGGAAGAATACGTGACTTTTATTTTCAACTTGCTTTTTAAATGATCAATATAGTAAAATGGATTTCATTTTAGTTTACAGTTCTATGACTTTTTAATTAACAGACTATTTTTAGAGCACTTTTAGCTTTGCAGAAAATTCAGCAAAGAGTGGAGAGTTCCCATAACCACCCCTCTACACCATCCCCCATACACAGTTATCAATATCTTGTATTAATGTGGTACTTTCGTTATAATTGACAAAACAATAGTCATACATTATTATTAATGGAATCCCATGGTTTACATTAGTTCTATTACTCAGTGGTGTGTGTTGAATTCTCCAAATATAACTGAATGTTCCTGTTTCTCTTTTGATTTCTGTCAGTTTTTGCATATTGGCTCTGTTCTTAGGTACATATGCATGTAGGATCGTATTTCTTTTTCATGAATTGAATCTTTGATCAACATGCAATGGCCCTCACAATCCCTGGTAACTTTCTCTATTCTGAAGTCTTCTTTGTCCGATTTTTAAAAAAGATTTATTTATTTATTAGAGAGAGAGAGAGAGAGAGAGCAAGTGCACAATTTGGGGGGGGGGGCAAAGGGAGAGGAAGACCAGGCTCTTTGCTGAGCAGGGAGCCCAGTGTGGGGCTTGATACCGGGACCCTGGGATGATGACCTGAGCCAAAGTTAGATGCTTAACCAACTGAGTCACCCTGGTGCCCCCATCTCATATTAATATAGCTACTCTTGCTCTCTTTGGATTAATGTTTTCATGAGACATAATTGTCTATCTTTTTACCTATTTTGTTATATTTGAAGTGAGTTTGTTGTAGACAACATATAGTTGTCTCAATTGAAAAAAATCCATTCTGAAATCTTCTCTCATTAATTGCTGTGTTTAGACTGTTTGCATTTAATATAATTATTGATAGGTTTAGATTTAGGTCTACTATTTGATTGTTTTCTGTTTTCTCTATTTTTCATTCCCCTGTCATTGGGCAAATTTTATGTTTTTTAAATTACATTTTAATTCATCTATTATGATTTTGATCTTATCTGTTTATATAGATTTTTAGTGGCAATTCTCACAGTTACAATATGTATACTTTATTTTTTATTGACTCCAAAGTATTTTACCACCTCAATTGGAATTTCTATAATTTATCATCGTATAGACTTTTTACTCCCCCTCTTTTATGTGATAGTGGTCTTACATACTACAATTTATATTAAAAACCTAATTAGACAATGTTAAAATTTTTCATTTTCAAGCATTGAATATACTTTTATTTATTTATTTATTTATTTATTTATTTTTCTTTTTTCTTTTTTTTTTCAACCATTGAATATACTTTTAGAACTTGAGAAGAGAAGAACAGTCTATCGCATTGATCAAGATACTTACTCTTTCTGTGGCTCTTCCTTCATTCCTAATGTTTTAAGTTTCCCTCTTATCTCAATGCTCTTCTGTCTGAAGAAACAGCAATTCTTTTTAAGCAAATCTGCTGACAAAAATTGTCTTAATTTTCCTTCATGTGGGAACGTCTTTATTTTATCTTAACTCCAGAGGATAATTTCACTATAGGTAGAGTTCTTGGTCAATAGGACTTCTCTTTCAACATTTAAAAAATACGGTATTCTGGCTGCTCTGAAGGTGTTAAGTTATGTCAACTGATTGTTCAGAGTCAGTTACAGATCAGACTCCCTGTTGTACTCTTTCCCCCCTTCTCACTACTGCACTTGACCAAAAAAAAAAAAAAATTTTTTTTTCTACTTCTTCCTGGCCTTCAGATTTCTGATGAGAAATATGCAGTCATTTGAGATCACTACTCCCTTAGAGATAATCTGTTGTTTTCTTCTAATACTTCCATAATTTTTTTTACTTGCTTTCATTTTCAGCAGTTTGATTGTAATGTTTGCGTACGGGTGTCCTCGGGTTTATTCTGATTAGATTTTGCTGACTTTGGATCTATAGACTTAAGTCTTTGCCGAAATTGGTACGTTTTCAGCCATTTCTTTTTTAAATACTTTTCCAACACTGTACTTCTCCACTTTTAAAATTCCAGTGACATGAATGTTAATCTGTTGTTATTGTCACACAATTTCTGGAGCTCTGTTCATTGTTTTTTTCAGTCTGTTTTCTCTCTGTTGTTGCGATTAAGTCTATCCAATGAGTTTTCAATTTTGGTTATTATACATTTCAGTTCCAAAGTTTCTATTTGGTTCTTTATATATTCTATTTCTTTGCTGACTTTCTATTTTGCCCTTTTTTTGAGTGTTTACTATTGCTTATTGGATCATTAGTATAATAGCTGCTTTGTACTCTTATCAGGTAATTCCAAGATCACTGTCATATTGACATTTGTTGATTATCTTTTCCTGTACAAGTTGAACTTTTCCTGGGGTTTTTGAGGGTTTTTTGGTTTTGTTTTGTTTTTTTGTAAGGCAAGTAGTTTTGGATTGTTTCCTGGTATTTTGAATATGATGTATGTATTTCTGGGGCTTCTTTAAATTCTATGGAAAATTCTGGTATTGTTCTTTTAGTAGTCAATTGCCCTGGCTTGGAGCAGACTACGAGCTTCAACTTACCTTCCGTGGTCTGTGGATCCAATCTCAGTTTAGTGTTTAATGTCTTGCAGTGCTATTCAGAATTGTCCCAGGCATGGGCCACCGTGTACTCAGTCTGGGACCTGGACAATGATCTATTTGTTAGTTCAGTTCTCTAAATCTTTCTAATACTCAGTTGAATCGGATTCATGTGTGTGTAGTGTGAAGTGAGCCCAGGAGTTCTGATACCACTTTGTGGGGTGGTTTTCTTGATAGCCTCCTTCTTCACAGTCTCCCGGGTCCAATATATCCATCAGTTTTTAAAAGATTACAAAGGGTGCCTCTGGAGTGCCTCCTTTTTTATCCTCCAGACAAAGTGCTGTGGCTTTATTTTCCCTCCTCTGCCCTGCACTTCTGAGACCGCACCTATATCTGGGGCCAAGTGGAAAGAGGACATGGAAAAAAAAAAAACAAAAAAAACCCAATGGTGGTTCACTCTACACTCCTGAGATCCCAACCCCACTGACTGGAGAGGCCTCTGCCATTTGCACCATATTATTCCTTGGGGCCCGGGCATGAGTCACCAGAGAAAAGAAAACAAACAAACAAACAAAAACAACAACAAAACTGCAGGGGATTTTCACATTCTCTTTGCAATTTCTGACTTCTCTCTCTAGCTCCTGGAGTGAGGACCAAAGGCCTCTTCCTGGAGGTCTCTCTGTGCGGATGGCCACTGCTAGATTTCAGTTTGAATTACATGCAGGCCAAGGGATCTTGGAGGAAAAAATGTGTAAACTCACCACTGTTTTGATGGTATTTTGAATTTTGGTCTTCTTTCCCAATCCACCTGCTACTATTTACTTTTCAGAGTCCTAAAATAGCTCCACCAGGTATGACGTTACAGCAGTGGGAGAGACATGGGAGCATAGTTGCTCCACTTAACAGAACTGAAAATTTGCCATCAGGTTTTTTTGGGGGGTTCTTTTGGTCTTTTTGGGGGGGGGTTGCAGTTTTTTAACTTTTAATTTTTATCTAACTTTAGACTCACAGAAGTTGCAAAGAGAATATTCTGTGCATTCCCCCTGCATTCCCCAGTGGTAGTATTTTTATATACCATCCTGCATTTTCAAAACCAGGAAGCTGGCAGTGGCACAGTACTTTTGATTAAACTATAAACCTTATTTGGTTTTCATCAGGTTTTGATGGTGGTGGTGGTGGTGGTGTATAGTACTATGGAATTCCAGCACACCACAGTCAAAACAGAACTCTTCCATCACTACGAAGAAACTCCTTCATGCTACCTCTGAATGGTCATACCCTCCCCCACACCTAACCCCGGGCAACCGCTGATCTGTTCTTCATCACTGTAATTTTGTCATTTCAAGGTTATTCTGTAAATGCAATCTTACAGCAGATCCATCAGTTTTTTAATAGAATCCAGTCTTTGGAACCAGGTGTTTTGCTGCTATTAGGCATTCAGACACAGCATATACCTTTACTGGGACAAAAACTGCAAAATACTCCTCCCTTTCCTCATGTCCCTTTAACAGGTACAAGAGTTTTAGAAGAAGGAATTATAGCCCAGGATATATAAAGTGACTAGGGTCTGTTAAAGGACCAAACACTCATTACTGCCCATTTCTGAACACCCAACTGCTGGCCTTTGGGGGTCAGAAGGAAACCAGCTTCCCAGATATAATACATCTGAGTCATTTCCTCAGCTCACGAACTATGAGCAGGGGTCCAAGCCTGCTCTCCCCCGAACCCCAAGTGGCTCCTCTGTCTTCATGTGGCTGTGAGGGCTGGAGAAATGTATGTTAGCACGCCACAGTGAAGCTGTGCCAAAAAAAAAAAAAAAAAAAAGCACATTTAAACACACCTATTATCCCTGCGGCTTTGTCAACAAAAGAGTTCAACTCCTGATGAATCTCAGTGCTCCTAGGTTTATTTTTAGGGGCAACACAACAGATTGTTCTTTGTTCGCCCTTCTATTTGTTCATGGTTATGACTTGCTCCTGAATGGTTCGTCATAGCAGCAGTCATGCAGGAACCATGGGACAGTACATTATTATTATGTATCAAGTGCCATAAAGGTTCATAAAGCTTACAGGTGCCGATAATGATCCTAACCAGAGACTGCAGAGCTTACTGATACACTTGGGCCCTCACTGGGGAGCAGGCACCAGAGGCCCAAAGATGAGGCCGGCAGTCCTGGGAGTGAGCTTTTACGTCCTGCTTCGTCTCGGTGGTGGAAATGGACACAGAGCTCAGGAAGCTCCGTGTGGCCAGGACACAGAGGAGGAAGTAGACAGCACGAAATCTTGATATGGATTTCACAGGTAAAGGTGGTGGTCCCTGTCCTAGCGTGGGTGGCCTGACTCCTTCAATTATGAAAACACGGCTCTGATTGTCCTGTCTTCTGAAATGAGATTCTAGGGGCTACGGAGTTGTGAGAGAGGGTGGGGAATGAGAAAAGGAGAGCAAAGGTAACTCACGATTATGGATTATCTCTGCCAGCATGGCTCTAGGCGTTGGGGTATGGAGGACAGACCATAGTGTGTTACAGAAAACAGACAATAAATGAATAAATAAATGTATAATGTGATGTCTAAGAAAGTGAGGCAAGTTGGGCAAGGAGATACAGCACAGAGAGATAGTTATTTCTGATAGACGGTCAGCAAAGAGTGTTCTTAAGACTGGCCTTGGAGCAGAGACCTTGATGAACTGAAGGAGTGAGCCATGTAAATATCTGAGAAGGAGTATTGTGTAAGAGGGAACAGCACGTGCAAAGGCCCTGAGTTGGGGCACACTTGGCAAATGGGGGGGGAGTGATTCCGTCAGTGGAGCTGTAGCCCAGCAGGCAAAGGGTAAGCGGACGAAGATGGGGTTGGAACAGCATCGGTGGACAGGCTGTGCAGACCACCTGGGAGGCCTGTGGATTTGCTTCAGGGTGATGATGAGCCATAGAAGGGCCAGAATAGGGGAACCACATGGTCCTGTCCATGATTTTAAAAGTTCACTTTGAGTGTTGTGCTGATGCATGGAAAATAAACTAGGGTGGACAAGGGTAGGAATGGGTCTGCATGTGAGTGACAGTCAATTGCTAGGCTAACATCCCTGTAGCGTTCGATTCCTATACCAACACAGGAGCTAGGTAATCGTCTCCCCATGCAGGAGAGTCTGCAATAAATCCAGCAGCCTGGTCCAGGTCACTCATGTAATGAAGAGTCGAGCTGGTATTTGAACCCAGGGCTATTTCACTTCAGAGCTCTCCTTTAATCCCATTAATAGCCCACGAGTGGGTGCCTTGCTTCTGAGAGCTCGGGAAGGCCCGTGCCTCTGCATTCTCTTCTCTGCCCGTGTTCCTTCTTTGGGCAACGGAGACAAGATGAGTTTGTCTCATTTTCACAGTGAGAGCTCCCAGATACTTTGTGCCTTTTGCACAGACATGCCCCAGCTTCCTGCCAGGTGCCCACGGTGGTCATCAGAGAACATGTGCTCTGGCAAGGGGAGGCTGGCCCTCTGAGAACATGCTTCTCTCCAGGGATTGCTACTTCCCTGTTGAAGACGTTAGCCATAGGCGGGGCTTTTCTCTATTCCTGATTCACCAGTGCTCTCTTCCCAAGAAGTGTGGTTTCTCTAAATGTGCTCACCCTGAGAGTCCAAATCCTGCAATTAGCCAGTATTGTCCTTCAGTGAAATAGTAACTGATGTGAGTTATTAGAGAATTATGATGATCTCTGACCAAATGCTCTAAGGACACACAAAGGGAGAAAGAAGGGTTCTTTCTAATAACTGATGAAAGAATCCAGCATTTTGCAGCCTTGAGCAGAGTATGGCAGGAGCCATGGCTTGCATCATCCCATTAGACCCATATAATGCCTATGATTTTTCTCTTTCTTTGGTGAGGTGACACCAGGGCCAACTGTCTGCCATGGCTTCCTGTGAACCTGGCTACCCTTTGTAGCAGTGCTCAGTGCTCTTCCTGAGGCGACATAGCATAGTTAGGAAGAGCCCAGCCTCCGAGATCTGATCATCTCATTTAGAATCCTAGCTCTATAACTCACCGACTCTGTACCACTGGGAGGGATTGCGGTGTATCTCCGTCTTCTCTGTGAGATGCAGTGAGCACCGGGTAGGTAAAATTTTCGCTCCTTTTGCTGTGTGGCTGTACACGATGCCATGCAAGAGCCCAGGTTGGCTACACTGGCCACTTTCTCCAAGCTCATGAGCCTGGGGGCACTCAGTGCAGTTGCTTTCAAGTACTGCCTCTTCAGGTCAAAAGAACTGGAGGAGGAGAGGCCGGTCCTGCCTCGCAGACTTGCCCTTTGTCTCTCGTGGGGACGGGGGAGTGGAGCTCCATCAGGGTTTTCTCACCTCTCCATGGGGACATACCAATCTCAGGAGGGCAGCCGTGTGCTCCTTGGGGGTGTGACGGGCTTTTTCTCTTTTCCCTCCTGTGCTAGGTTCAAGGTAGTATTTCACCGTTGTTCCCCCGTCTTTCACTTGGCATCTGCAAAGTTCCAATCAGCCACGATTTTGTCAAATTTAATTTTTGAAGCTTGTTTATGAACGAATTCTCTCCTTGACTCTGCTTTCTCAGCCTACTCAATGACCCTCTGGAGATTCAGGCTCACCTGTTTATTTCCCCCTGGATGAAAATTAGGTATAATTTAGAAATCCCCGAAGTTTATTTTTTACTTTTGATTGCAACTCAAGCCTGATGAAAAATTTTCCCTATTTTTATTATGTATGAATCCTTCTAATGAAATTAATGGAAATAGAGGCAGTTAGATCCCTGTGCTCAAATCACTATCTTACCCAAAGTCCTAGGCAAGACCAGATTTTGCTACATACTTTGAATGATGCGATGCTCCTCCATTTCCTAGACAAACCTGCTTGATGCCTCCAGGTTAACTCTCCCTGTTGGATTCCATCACCTTCCCTCAGGCTCAGAGGAAGTCTGGAGTTTCCAGGTGGCAGTGGAGCTCTCCTCACGCATAACAGGGACACTGCCTTGGCTTTAAACATCACTCTGACCAAACTTTGGGCCTGTCACAGGATCTCTAGCGAATGACCCATGTCTACCTTGCGCCCAGTTCTGACAGCCGCCACTGTCCTGTAGGCCCTAACTTTGTACCTGTGTGGCCACTTACTTCACAAAGGTCTAGAATAGACATTCCATGAGGACAGGGACTGGGCTGGTCTTGCTCTCCCAGACCCACATCGGTGACTTTCCCAAACCCACATCCCTGTCTAGCATATTGTAAACCCTGGACATTACGGAGAAATGAATGAATGCAATCAGAATATGGGCTAGACACTTTTCATACTGTATTTTGTCTGGATGGGGGAGGCTTTGCCCAGAGCACATGGAAGATTTTAACAAACTATTTCAAAAGCTTTGGTGATAGTATACTGTGGCATATATTTAAATATAAATAAATAGATAATTAAAATAAATTTATAAATCAATTCTTAAAGAAATATCTAGTTTTAATTAAGAACTTTCTTACCTTACTCTGGTCCTGTTTTTAACTAATCTCATAGTTGAGGGACAAACGTTGGCTACCCACTCCTATCAAAGGGCTTCGTCAGGCATTCATAACCTAGCACGTCGGGCAACCTAGCTAACTCGTCAGGCTGCATGAGGTTTTTCTTCCCAACACAAGGAAACTTCGGCTCTGCAATGTTCCTCCTCTGAAGGAATTCTCAGGTTTCTCATCAATTTCTGAAGTAATTGAGTTGACTCCATCTCACAAGCTCTGATTTTTCAACAATGTTAACTCCAGAAACTTGCCGAACAATCTTTTTTTCCCCCCACTCTGCCACTGGTGTCCTGCTCACTTTTATTCAATCTCCTGGTCTTTCTTCTCTAGCCATGTGAGGTATCCTCTTTGAGAACAATTTAAGGGAACAAGGAACAGGAAACAGGGAGGGAAACCATCCTTCTGTAGAAACATGGTAGTCAGAAGTTCCAGGAACAGCAGTGAAGATTCTATTCCCTAGTCCTTGGAACCTGTGGTTGTGCAGACCTATTACTCCCATGGCTGTGTTGTGTTACATAGCACACTTGACCCAGGTAGAGAAGGAAAAAGTCTTCCTCTACCCTTCAAGATCTTCTTTAACAAAGAATTAAACTAACGTACGACAGATTAACAGGAGAAAAACTGAAGTTTCATTGCTTGCACACGGAGGCCCCATAATGAAACTGAGACCTAAAGAAATGACCAAAGCAGGCAGTTTTTATACTTTCTAGATAAAGGGACAACACATCTACTAGGAATTGACAAGACAAAGGAAACTTGGGAATTTCACTTAGTAAGGAATTCTAAACAGAATTTGGGCTGGGTAGTAAATTAGTAAAAAGTAACCAAGGTTGTTGATAACAGCTTTCTTGGCTCTAAATTTCCTATCTCTGATCATAGGGATAGGAAATTGTCTTTACCTCCTGGAATGGTACCTTTCCATGAGAGATTTCTTTCCTGCTTTCAGAAGGGAGAAAGAGGAGGCTCTGAGTGTCCTGCTTGCCCAGTCTGTCTCTTAAGTAACTTTTCTCTTTAAAATAATCAATACGCCAAAGTAGCACATTTTTTAAAAAAGATTTTATTTATTTATGTGACAGAGAGACAGCCAGCGCGAGAGGGAACACAAGCAGGGGGAGTGGGAGAGGAAGAAGGAGGCTCCTAGCCGGGGAGCCCGATGTGGGACTCAATCCTGCAATGCCGGGATCACGCCCTGAGCCGAAGGCAGACGCTTAATGACTGCGCTACCCAGGCGCCCCCAAAGCAGCACATTTTGAGGTGGCCTGCCCTTGGCCCCTGCATGTAGCAAAACAGAGATTATTCAGGCGGACCTGATCTAATCATATGAGCCTTAAAGCGCAGAACTTTCTCTGGTAGCAGAGAGAAAACTCAGAGAGCTGTTAGAAGTGAGAGAGGTAGGAGACCTTGCGACAAAGAACCTCGGTGGCTTCCAGAAGCAGAGAGCATCTCCTGCTGAGAGCCAGGATGGAATTCTGCCAAGCATCTGTGAGCTTGGGAATGGATCCTTTCCCAGAGCCTCCAGAAAAGGCCCAGCCAGGCCACATCTTGCTTTCCCTTGGTGAGATCCAGAGCCTAGCACCTAGAGGAGCCCCCTGAGACTTCTTCTTTTTTTTTTTTTTTAAAGATTTTATTTATTTATTTGACAGAGAGAGACAGCCAGCGAGAGAGGAAACACAAGCAGGGGGAGTGGGAGAGGAAGAAGCAGGCTCATAGCGGAGGAGCCTGACGTGGGGCTTGATCCCGTAACGCCGGGATCACGCCCTGAGCCAAAGGCAGACGCTTAACTGCTGTGCCACCCAGCCGCCCCAGCCCCCTGAGACTTCTAACCTATGGCAGCAGGAGACAATAAACAGGATTTTGTTTTATGATGCTAAATCTGCAGCATTTTATTACAGTGGCAAGGGAAAGCTAATACACACCCTTTCACGTGTAATTAAACTCTACCCGGAAAAGGGAAATGGAGCTCCTGAATATACCACCTGCAAAAGCTAAATTAGTGGGTGTGGACTCATTTGCAGGAGGAAAATGTTCTTTACATTACAAAAGGGTGAAGAAGTCCCTCTAAGTAGCACTTCTTCAAGCCTTTGTTTACAGATCATTACTTGCTTAACAGGGGAGGAGATGGAAAGCGGACGTGTTCCAAGCTATTGCTGATTAAATAGCAATCAGAAATGAAGATAAAGTATGAGATTATAATAACAAATGGACATTTACACATGCATTTCAAATATTTTCACTCTGCAAAAACTGAAAGCAAAAATACCAGAATCTCCAGTTCTTTTCAGGACACCGGCCTGTCTCATCCAAGTCACACCTAGTACCTTCAAGAATCTTCGGGCTCTGGACACCTTCAAAGTACAGAGAGGAGACAAGGAATCCTTGCCCTTGGGTCCTTTGCTCCAAACTATTGTGCCTTTAAATTCTTTCTAACACAGAACTTTTGACTATAGAGGAGCAGGTGGGAGCAAAGCATCAAGAATCTCCAAAGGTGAAGTGAGAAATCTCAATAGCAGGGATCTTGATACTGGGGAAAGGAAAAGGGGAAACTTTTGTCAGGGACTTTTGTCAGACTCCCGGGGTCTGATAGTAAGGGGAAAAAAATATCTCATGACCTTTCTCAAAGATGATAAGGCTGACTTTATTTAGGACCATTGTCATGGGCCCACAGTAATGGGATTTCACAGCATGGGGAGGGGGAGGGAGGGTGGACACAACTCTGCATACAGATGTGCCAGTGGGAATTTACAGCCCAGGAGCAAGCTGAGGTCAGTGGATGGAAAATTACTTAAAGGAAACCTCAGGAGTAAGGGGTTTCTGGCTAGATGGACCTAACAGGATTCTTGCTGAAGGCAGGGCAGGTGGACCAGATATCTCCTGGGAACGGCTAGTGGAGGATGGGCTATGGAGGCTGAGGCCATGAGTTACAGAGGGTAAGGGATTCTGGCTAAAGCTGGGTTTTACAAGCAAGTGCGTATACCTGAGCCCAGGAGAAGGTTCAGGAGCCCGACTGGAGTTTGACCAACCACAGAATCTTTGTCACCAGGCCAGGCCCACTTGATTTATCTCACTCAATTCTGCAAGACAGACAGTTTTGCCCCCGTGTTTCAGGTAAATGAACCAAGGCTCCAAGAGGAAAACCAATTTGCTCAAGTTTACAAACATGCAAATAAAGGGCAGCCTCAGTTTGGTTCCCAAGCCCCTGCCGTTTCCATTTGCGATTCAGACATTTGCAGATGACGAAGAGAAGTTACAGAATCAAAACGAGGGCAACATCAATTCTACCTTTGGACCTTGGCCAGGCAGCACCAAATTAAAGATTTTGTGTGAAGATTACTAAGTGCTTTGACACTTCTTTCTTCTGTCTACATTTAACACAATTGTAGTCAGTCCCGATAATTTTCACAATTATCCTTAATGGTTAGACTCAGGATTAAGTTGAAGCAGAGAAGTATCAGGCCCAAGTGACATGTTGTCAATCAAAACCTAGTGGAACGAGGACCAGTTCATTGGCAGGATCTCCTAGGGCCCTGAACTCAAATTTCACCTTCAGGATATTAAAATTTTTTAAATTTATTCAAGTATGCCCATTCTTTTACTCTCAGCTTGGTGAATACTCAGATAGTTTCTCACGTTAGTTCAGTCTTACTAAGCATTTCACCTGGCATAAACTAGGCATCCCATAAGCATTTCTTAAATTAATAATATTGGTCTCTAGCTAATTCTGATCCTTTCTTGTACCCCCCTGGGTTCGATGGAGCAGTTGCTCTTACACTCACCCATGCTCTGACTCATTAAATAATTACAACTCTTAGGATCAGCTCTGTTGCCTTTATATTCGCTTACCTCACTCTCTTGAGTGTTTTGTGTCTGGTTTTGTTTTTCTAGCTCAAATAAGAGTTCAGCATTTATTGAATGATTTCTATGTGGCAAATACATTCCCACAAAGTCTTTACTAATTTTGATACTGGTCTTACGCAAGATGGTATATTTGGTGGCAGTAGGATTCTGAGCCTAACTGCAAAGCACTCATTCATTCAACAAATATTTACCAAGTGCCAGCTGTTTGTCACACACTAGCAGTGCAAACACAGAGGTGGCTGAGACGTCTTCTGTCCTTTACAGCACTTCCAGCATCTACGGGAGAGAAGGAAGATCTTACTGATGACAAGAGAAACTGGTAGATACTTCGATGCTGGCAGGATTCAAAGAAGAATGCGAACGCGGGGGAGGGACCTAACAGAAGTGGGGAGGGGAAGGATAAAAGGCTTTCCAGAAAAGTCACAAAATGAGTGGAATTGTGAAAAATGAGTAGCAATCAGCCAGGTGGATAAGGGAAGAAATGAAGGACAAAGCATAGGCTTTTGAGAGCGTGATATTCTGAGGGACATATTGGGAAGCTCAGATATGGCTGAGTGATGTGTAGGAACAAAGCATGAGAAGGAGATGGAAAGGTTGGCCTAATTCCCTTGTACTGCTGGCTGTGCTTACACACAGGCTGAGCTGATAACCGTGGTGTCCGACAAGGTCCTGGCCGAGAAGCAAAGCTGACAGATGCCGGGCTCCTGCTTGAAGTGGAACGCTGTCCCTCAAGGTGAGCCTGAGCTTATATGAAACCATCCGCTGCAGCCGGGGATGGAATGAGAGACAGGTTAGGAGCACTCGATGGGAGCACTGGGCATCTGTGCGCCTGCTTCATATATGTGAATTTGGGACTAGGTTCTCCCGGATCATCAGCACTGCCAGGAAGCCCAGGAGGCCCAGCTTATATCAAGATAAAAGCAGGGAATCCCCAGGCCTGCAAATTGTCTTTAGGCCTGAAATAGTCCCGCCAAATGTCCAAGGAGAGTGGAGAAGGATGAGATGAAGGGCTGCACCTCAGCTCCTGCTGCACCTGCTGGGCCCTCTGGCTCTCCGTCTGCCTCCTTAACACATTCATTCTCCTTCCCTGCCCCTCGAGGTGCTAGAGCTTACGACCTCTGCTGGAAAACAGGTCACGGAACCCTAGGAGGCATGGGGTCAGCTTGGGGACCACCAAACACAAAGGGGCAGAGGGAGAGCAGTGAGAGTGTTATGAGGGAGCCAGGAGAAAGCATCAGCACCTAGCAGAGAGGAAGAGGTGAGAGCCACAAGGGCAGTGTCAGAGGATGATCAGGCAAGATGGTTATCTGCAGTCTCCTTCGGGTGTCGCCCGGAGCGAAACCAAATCCATCCTGTCGGTCCCAGCGGCGTTGTCAGGAATTTTGAATTTTAAGAATCAACTTTGTGAGAGTCAGTTTGCTTCATTATGGACTTCTCCACCAGGATTCTGACGAATAGAATTGAAATTTTATTTCAATTGTCAAGAACCAAGTCTAGAGGGAAACCCCTAATTAGCCATTTCCCCCATGGGTTTCTGCTCCTCTGGCCTCTGTCTTCCCATCCACCCCCAGGCGAACTGGATTATCTTTGTCCATGTTTCCGAACTCGGACCCATTCCATTCTTTACCTTCAAGACTGGCCCCCCTTCCTAGGACATCTTCCTGCTGCTTTTCTTCAAGGCTGAGTTGATCTGAACCATTTCTGAAAGGTTTTCCCTTATCAGTTCTCTGTCGAAGGCAGTTGGCCACTTCACTTGACAGAGACGAGCCCTGTGTAATGCCTAGACGTTTCCTTCCTCCTTGTTCAAGGGCATTAAGGCAGAGCCTCCTCACATTGGAAAATGGAGAACATTTGCAAAGATGACTCACCAGCAGCCTTGGGGAATGAGTGGATTGTCTGGTAATGGTCCCCGGGGATGGTTGGGGGAGGATTCACTTTAACTTTCCTTAACTCTCCTAATAAGGAAATCGAAGAGGAAAAATCCTCCTCCCAGGAGAACAGTGAGGGAAGCCCTGCCACGAGGGCACCTTTCTTCCGCCGGGCTCTGGCTCCTGCTGACTCTCTCTGTGAGAGGATGCGCCCAGAAATGCAGACTTTCCGGTGAGCCTGTATTTTCCGTCTTTTTCCCTGGCTAGCATTTCACAGCTGGCTTTCTGGATAAGAATGATTCCTCACATCTGTAAAATCATTTCTCTTCACATCTGCGCACGCATCTCTTACATCTGTAGCAGCCTTGAATACTCATTATCTTATTTGATCCTTATAACTGTCATGTATAATCATAATAATGATGATAAAAAATTATTCAATACTGAATCTATTCCAAGCAGTATCCTAGAGATTTTATGCTACCTAATTCAGGTCTCTGAAACCCTATAGTGGAGAGATTTTATTATCCCCATTTTTCAGATGTGGAAACGAAAATCTAAGTCCATTATATCCCTCAGTCAAGAGCAACCAGTTTTTCAAGGTCATGCTGCTTCTTGGTTACAGAGCTGTAAGGTTGGCAGAATATGCCACCCCCAAATTTGGTGCTTTGGTATGTTGAGCCGAAGGCAATTGAGAAGAAACAGATACAAGAAAAGCTCTCTGCCTTCCCCCTGTGGCCTGAAAGTAGGACAGACATTTGTAAAGGTGTCCTTACCCAACCAGGAAGGACAGAAGTTAATCATCAGAGGTAACTCTGGACCCTTATCAGGCCAGAGACAGCACCAGAGGAATGGAGATAACAAGCTTGGCAAAAACCAGCCTCTGTCTACCCCTTAGTTTCCCTGTATATGTACTTTTCCACGGTTTGCCATCCCTAGAAGCTCCAAGTCCTTTTCTCTGGTCATGCTCCTTCTCCAAAACTGTATTGTTCTTTTGTGAAGATACTACATAAGCCCACGTCTTAACCACCCCCTTGAGTTACTCATCACTGATCTCTCATGTGTTCGGGAGATGCCCGTGTTAATACACTTCTGTTTGTTTTTCTTGTTCATCTGTCTTTTTCAGTGTAATTTATAGGGCCCCAGCCAATGAACCTAAGATGGGCCGAGGAAAATAATCATTTTTCTACCCTATAACTGGCACCAAAGGTTGGATACCCCATCTCATCGGTTTGTACTTATTATATTAACCCAGGGTGCTGCACACATATCCTGCAGAATCACGCTTCTCAAACTTTAATGTGCACAGGAGGAGCCGCTGGAGAGCTTATTAAAATGCAGATTCCAATTTGTAGGTCTGGGAGGAGGCCCATGATTATGCACTTCTCACAAGCTCCTGGGTGATGCCGCTGCTGGTCCAGGGACCACACCTTGAGTAGCAAGGCTTTATAGGAGGCTGGAAATGTGACCCCAGTCTTCTGTCCCTTTTGAGATAAAAACCACTTCCAGAGGAAATGCCACCTGATCCCCATCTTGCTTGCTCTGACCCCTGTGCTTTGAATGGACAGCTGAGCTGGCCATTTGAAAGGCAAAGAGCAATTACTAGAGAACCTCAGAGAAT
Source organism: Ursus americanus (assembly GCF_024610735.1). Lineage (NCBI taxonomy): Eukaryota > Metazoa > Chordata > Mammalia > Carnivora > Ursidae > Ursus > Ursus americanus. The sequence goes on from NC_142132.1 coordinate 42,449,035, forward strand.
CTGCATTATGCGGCATCAGAGCCTCTTTCTGGAAGCTGGGGAAGGTGTTGGTTATAGAGAAAACGTCTAGGACCCTTTATCTCAAAGGCAGCCTTACTTAGTGTAGCAGAAGAATGAGGCAAGGCAACAGATACATTTTTTTTATTCCAGATGATGCATTTTCCCCTCAGTTTGTCAAAGCATTGTGTATCTTTTACAAATCATTTGCAAGATACTTAAAATAACAAAAGAACTATTTAGCTTACTGAGAGCTCAAAATCTAGCAATAACCACTATTTACAATTTTTATGTATTCACAATGAGTTTTTAAGCTAGGTGTAGCCATCAACTGGTAGATAAAACAGTTGCGATCACACAGCATTTTTAGATTTATGTGCAGCAATGGGTTTAAAATTCTGCTAGAAGCATCTCCTTATGTTATTAAGGAGCCTTTGTAAACATCATTTTTGATGGTTGCATAATTTTCCACCATGATTTCCTTAACTATTCCCGTATTTCTATTCTTTCAAGCTATTTTCAAATTTTCACTGTTATGATCAATGTTGAAATAAATCTCAGTTTCCATTTCTTTATGGTTTCCTTATAATAAACACCTAGGAATGGAGCTATAATAAACACCAGACATTTTTTAAGATTTTGGTTGCATATCGCCAAGTTGCTTTGCAGAAATGCTGTTCTCTGGAGAGGACATTTACAGGTGTCTTCTTCAAGATGTGACCTTGCGTCATGAGACAGAGCTCACCCGCAGAGGCTTCCTCCTGGGAGAAGTTCACAAAGGGCTCCAGCAATTCACTCTGCGATTGTGTTCCCAGTCTTTCCTGCCTCTCATTTTCGGAAAAGTGGCAGTAGAGGACCAATTTGATTCTTAATGCACTTTTACTAATTGCACCGTATGTTACACATTCAGGTCACAGTAGTTTTGGGTTCTGTTTGTGTGTCTTCGGGGAAGAGATGAAAATGAGCCCACAGAGAAAGGAACCAGTGATGTGGGAAGCCCAGCTCCAGGTCTCCAGCTGTGTTCTCCATCCTGGTAAACTGTAAGATGTGCCGAAGGGGACTAGACACAAAGACCTACACAGGATTGTCTCTTTGGTCTATCTTCATTATCCGGCAATTTAACTGTAGATAAATTTAACTGCAATTAAATTGCCTATGATTTATTTGTGGGTTCTTCTCCACACTTGATGCTCTGCTTTGCTTGTTCAAAATCACATGTCTTATGACACAGTTCCTCGTGGAGACGTGAGCCACATTTCCTCGTGGAAGATGTGAGCATAGCATGGGCTGTAGAGAAGACAGCATCTATCACCTGGTGGTGTCCTGTATTATCTGGCATTACCGCTTTGGAGCAGAATCTTGTCTGCACTGGGCATGGGGCAGGCCATAGTGTTGAGAACCCCAGGCTGGCTATGATGTGCGATGGAACACGGACACCTGTGGGAGAGGCAGGAGGCACAGGATAATGACTGCCAACTCAGGTGAGGAGTTGAGGCATGGGGATAGACATGAGCTCTAAGCCTGCAGGATTTCAACATATGAATTTAGGGGGACACAAGCATTCAGTTTGTAACATTCTCCTTTGACACTGGACAAAGCTCTGTATCACCAACCTGGGGCAAAATGTAGGTAGAGGTTGCCACTTGTTAGTGACTCCAAGTGATCATTTCTGATTCGTTTCTAATTCAGCCAGGGGTGCTGGGCTTCTAGTGGTAATATGAGAGCCTGTGACATCACCAGCCAGGCTTCCTCCTTTAAAGGTAAATACCTGGGCATTCTGAACATTTCTGCTCTGCACGATCCTGCTATTCTGGTGCGTTTCCACCAGGCACCAACCCCCAGAGGACATGGCCACTGTCCAATAACTCAGAGGTGATTCTGTATTCTGAACAAGCCCTCAATCATCAGATCTCACTGGGATTGCATCTGCAAGAACTGCTCATCTTTCTCTTGGAGACTCGAGGGATGGTGGGCATGGGTGAATCCCCTTCTAGTCTTCTGCAGAGAACTGGGCCAGCAGAAACCACCAGAGTGGGGCTCCTTTTTTTGTTAGCAACAGACTGACCCAGATTCATGAAGATGTGGGAGGAAAGGGTTGCAGCCTTTTTATACAAAGCAGTGAAAAGATCGTATCACTCAATCCTTAATACAGCTTTTTAAGTCAGTACAGTTATCCCCATTTGCTTGATTAAGAAACTGAAGCTCAGAGACATTAAAGAAATTGCAAGCTCATACAGTTACCAATCCAAGCGAGGTCTGAAGGGCTAATATCTGCATTCAAGTGACCACGCTCTTACATAGAGAAAACCACAAATCGGTTTTCTAAGACACAAGAATGAACCTCAATTTTTATAGGTTTTTGTGATGCATTTTAACTAGCTCCTCTCCCCTTGTCCCTGTGTGAGATGCCTAGAACTTTGGAGTAAGATGAGGTCTCACAGACTCCCTAGGTCAATATCTATGCTTCATAGAATGGGAAGCCAAGGTCAGGTTGCTTACGTCCAAACTGATTACCAGCGGGAGGGATTTTCCAGATCTGGGATGATATACTAGAAGAGGCAAAAAAACCCCAAGAAGTTTTGTAATAGACTATAGACACATTTCTTAATATCTTTCAAACTTCTCTGCTTCCTTATTTGTAAAATGGGAATAATAATACTGCCATCCAGGCCCGTGGAAAGAATTGAATGAAAGTACATTTCTGAACCATCTGTCACTGTGCCGTCAAAGTTTAAAGCAAGAAAATGTTCCAACTTGCAGAGTGATGCTAAAATCTAAGAAGTTGGGAATGCAGATCAAGTACCCTCTACACGTCTCCCCTTCTCTCCCAGCCTTTCTACACCTGCTTCCTTCCTGCTGCCTCCCACCCGCTCTCCCCTCCCCACCCAAAAGCACACATTATTTGTGTTCAGTCTCCAGGTATCCTCTCTTTCCACCAGTCTCCACTTGTTTAAACTGTTTCTAGTGTCAGAGAACACCCATTTGACCAGTTCAAAGCCCATGATCTCTGCCTCCTTTATTGTTGGTTCTATAGTCAAAGGCCACTAATGGCACTAAACAGTGCTTGGTCTGCACCGGTAGTGTTAGAGCTGTTTCATCTGAGGGATTACAAGGCCCTCAAGGGAGGAGCTTCCATTCTCAGCTCAGTGGAGTGCATGAGAGCGCACTAAGCGGGTCCTACCCCTCCAGCTGATCCCAGACCAGAACAGTTTAGAACAGTGCACAGAATATGGACGAGAGGGGTGTCTGGGTGGCGGTTAAGTGTCAGACTCTTGGTTTCAGCTCAGGTCATGGGCTCAGGGTTGTGGGATGGAGCCCCACATCGGGCTCATGCTCAGCAGGGAGTCTACTCTCCCTCTGCCCCTCCTGCTCATGTTCTCTCTCTCTAAATAAATAAAACTTAAAAAAAATAATACAGTAGAGAAAGGGAGGGAGAGGTTAGTATTTTCTGCTGTGATGTTCCTTTTTTCACTGCTCTCTCCCCTTGACTGGCATGCACACTCACGCTCAAACACACCCTCATACTTAGCAAAATAGAGCATAGGACTGGACCCATTTCATAGCAAAGTCTTGTGACTGGTTTCTTTTAAGTGTCTTCTTGGGAATCTCCACTGTTATGAATTCAGGTTTCGCCCAAGGCCTAATTTATCTAAACAAGTCAGACTAATTTTGTCACTGAAGACTCAGACTTTGGCTGATTGCTTAGTGCTCTGAGTGATGGAAAAGTCTTTCCTCAGCCACATGAGGTACCTATGACGAAGAGCGCGAATAAAGAAACTAACCCACTGGGTTAGTTCCCCTGATGTTGAAGGATTGAGAGAAAATTGGAACCGAAACACTTTCCAGAAAATTCCATAAGGCTTGCTTTAAACACAGGCCTATCCCGAAGCTACCCACGTAAAATCTGACGGAGCACACTTAATTTTCCCCACTCGGAACAGTCTCTCAGTTGTTCCCAATTGCCTCAGAGACGATAGAAAAAGGGAGTCAGAGCAAAATCAGATTACTTCTGATTTGATTTCTTTCTCAGTTTCATGGATCATAGGTTTAGGTTATTTTAAGAACCGCTGCTAAAGAAGAAAAGGCAAGGAATCCAATATAACACTAGTGACATGACAGAATGGGTCTGTGAAAATTTCTACTTGCCCTTCCTCCTTCCCTTCTTCCCATGCATCCTCTCTTCCTTTCTCGAACACAATTTATGGAGCACTAGGCCACAGACTAGGTTAGGTCCTGAAGACAAGGAGATAAGCAAGAACAATACCTTCTCCTAGCTCACAGGCCAGGTGGCAGAGGGGACAGCCCAGAGGGACGGAGTTGCAGATCAGAGCTCTGGCAATAGCTGTGGAGCAATGCTAAATATGTCCTTCCCCTTGCTCCACCCCAGCGTTCCCCTCTGTGATTACTGTTACCCTTCAGAGTCAGTGACATCAAAAGGTTGAGACCTTAATGAAAAGAGGGAGGTTTCAGCTCGAAAGAAGAGATTGCAAGCAGCAGGATTATAGCCAATTCTGAATTGCAGGATTCTTCTGCATTCATTCCTTTTTTGCAATATTTGTTTTTAATAGACTTCTTTTTTATACTCAAAAGTTCATGTTAGAAACATTTTTTAGAAAGATAATAGCTCACATCGACTAAGTTCCTGTTTGGTTGTGAGGCCTTGCACACAGTGCTGACTGCAAATTACGCATCTCATTGCTACTGAGACCGAAGGGTTGAGTTACTAAGGTGGTAGAGCAAGTAAACGGCAAACCAGGATTCCAATCCGGGTGTGTTAATGTTAAGAGTACAGCATTTAACTACTAACCTATTCTGTCAAGAAAAACAGGGTCACTAAATCCCACTGTGAAGTAATTTTGGTTAGTATGCTTTCTACTTTCTAACATATAAGACTCTCATTTTGATACCAATTATGTTGGGTTCCACTTCCATGTCGACATTCAGTAACATTGGCAATAGCACATCACCTTACCTTGTCTCAGATTTCAAAGTTTTACCAAGCATAGATGTTTAATTTTATCAGAGTCTTTCTTAGGAACAATTAGGATTCTTTTGCCCTGCAAATGTAGTTAATAATATCATAAATTTGTGGATATTGAAGCTTCTGGGCATTTCTAGTCAAGGTGATGTGAGAGTGAATGGCTGATATACTGTCCTTCCTTCATGGATCATACATTATAGTGAGGGAGGTACATATCTCCCTTGGTAGCAGGAGAAATAGATAATGCATAAGAAAAGAGAAACAGCATTTAGCACTGTGCTTAGTATCACCAAGAGAATGAACAATCTCTGTGATAGAGAATAACGGGGAGGTGCTGTTGCTACATTTATAATGTAATCAACAGAGGACATCTGAGAAGGTGATAGTTAAGCTGACTTCTAGAATCCAAGAAAGAGTGGGTCCTGTGAAAAGCCAAAACAGTTGAAATCCAGGAATCTGGCAGTGCAAATAGGCTGATTCCAAATTTTAGCAATCATCATAAGGTCTGTTTTAGCTAGAGAAGCAGACAGAGGTCTGACCATGACCTGGTAGGCAATGGCAAGTTTTTCATGCTACATACAATAGGTAACCTCTGAAGTGTTTCAAGCAATGGAAGGGTTGGATATAATTAATGTCTTTACAACATTTATTTGGTTACTGTGTGAAATCAGGACTTCTTCTGATAAGGGACTGATATCCAGAATATATAAAGAACTCCTACAACTAAACCACTAAAACCAGCCTAAGTCAAAAATGGACAAAGGATTGAACAGACATTTCTCCAAATAAGATATGCAAATCACCAATAAACACATAAAAAGATGTGTTGAACATCACTAATGATTAAAGAAATGCAAATCAAAACCACAGTGAGATACCACCTCAAACCAGTTAGGGTGACTAGTGTTGGTGAGAATGTGGAGAAATTGAACCCTTGTTCACTGCTAGTGGGGATATAAAATGGTGTCACTGCTATGGAAAAACAGTATGGTACTTACTAAAAAATTAAGGATAGAATTAATATATGATCCAACAATTCCATTTCTGAGTGTGTATTCAAAGGAATTGCAAAAAGGTACTTGGGATATTTGGGCACCCGTGTTCATAACAGCATTATTCAAAAGAGCCAAAATGTGGAAGCAACACAAGTCTCCAGCCACAGATATATGGATAAGCAAAGTATTGTATATACATACAATAGAATATTATTTAGCCTTAAAAAGGAAGGAAATTCTGACATATGCTATAACATCAATGAGCCTTGAAGGCATGAGACATTATGCTAAGTGCAATAAATCAGTCACAAAAGGAAAAATACTATATGATTCCATTTATATGAGGTGCCTAGAAGAGTGAAATTCGTAGAGACATAAAGTAGAATAATGGTTGCCAGGGGTGAAGGAGAGAAGGGAATGGGAAGCTAGTGTTTAATGGGTGTAGAGTTTCAGTTTGGGGAAAATGAAAATGTTCTGAAGATGGATGGCAATGATGGTCGCACAAAAATGTGAATATATTTAATACCACTGAACTGTACACTTGAAAAAGGTTAAAATGGTGAATTATATGTTATATACATTTCACCGCAATAAAAATAATGGGACTTCTGCTTCTGACTATGACAGAGGAACTGGCATTAGATTATCTCTCTTGCCACAAACATAAAACTGGACAAAATATATGAAGTAATCTTTCAGCCAGGGCAATGCCACATGTGGAAAAGAAGGAATATTCATTAGGCAAACCCCATCATGGCTTTGGGTCTCTTCTGGGGGATAATTTCCTAATGACAGTGCAGGGAGCTAGAGTCCAAGCAGGGAGCAGCACTACCACTGATCAGAGAAGGCAGATATTAGGGTTGGAGGACGTTAAAAGTGTTGGAATTTGAGAGGCAGCCACCAGACGATAGAAGCTGAGCAGGTTTCCTCATGAGTTCTCATGAATCCTTGGTGAAGAGCTATGGTTTTGTAAGTGCTAAGTGAGACTTAGGGGATGTAGCTGCTGCAGGGTCGGGGGAGAAGGGAACAGGCACTAGAGTCCAAGCAGTGCTGGGACACCAGAAAGGTCTTGCCTCCCAGGGAAGGATTGCACTCTAAAGCAAGACCTACTTCAGACCACTCTAACAAAGTCCAAAAGCAACCTCTAACAAGATTCTGAGGAGAGACAGATTTGGAGGTTGAGACTTGCCAGGCTGGAGAGGCTAGGGAAACAGATTTGGCTTTCAACGGATCTCCCATAATAAAATGTACACCAAAACTACTCAGTCCCAAGGTGAGCAGCCAATAGTCAGACTACATATTAGGACACTCTTCACAGGAAGATAACAGAATCCAAAGTGCACACGACTTAAAATAGCCACAACTAGCCTACAATAACAAAAATGCTGAATGCAGAAAAGAACTGAGAAAATGTGACATAGAGTTAGGGGGAAAAGTCAATAGAGACTGACCACAAGGTGGCCATTAATATGGATTTAGCAGCAAACAACCAAAGCTTTAAAGCAGCTACTATGAAAGTGTTCAAAAAACAAATGAAAATATTTTCAAAGAATTTAAAGAAAGTACTTGTTGAGTGAAGAGGTCAGGGAGCTCCGCAGAAAAATGAAAATTATATAAAGCAATCAAATGCAAATTTGGGAATTGACTAAGATGAAAAATTCGTTGAATGCTTCTATTAGATTGGAGATAAAGGCGGGGATTGGGAGGAAGAGAGTGAACGGACTACAGATCTAAAGAAATCATCTAATCAGAAGAAGAGATAACATATAGAAAAAATTCCACAGAACCTTGAGGATATATGGGTCAACATCATATCATCTAGCACATACATAAGTAGGATTTCCAGAAGAAGAAGAGCTTAATATAGTACAGAAAAAATACTTGAAATACAGTAACTGAAAGGTTACAAAATGTGATGAAAAACATCGACTTATAAGAAGCCCAGTGATCTCTAAGTAGGATAAATACAAAGAAAATCACCTATGTCCTTATCATAGTCAAGCTACCGAAAACCAAAGAGAAAGAGAAAATCTTGAAAGCACTCAGTACTAAAAAGTTTTGTTCTGTACCTGAGAAAAAGACGAGACTGTCTTCTAACTTCTTGAGAGGAACAGAGGCCAGAATATAGAGGAACGTCATCTTAAAACGTGGGCGGGGGAGTTGCAGTCAGTCTGCCAGCAGTCTGTATAAACCAGAAGATCTTTCAAAACTGAGGGTTTAATAAAGAAATCTTCTGATAAACAAAAGGTGAGAGAACTTATGACCAGCAGACATGCAATAGAAGAAATTCGAAATAATACCCCTAAAGCCAGAAGGAAATGATATCAGAGAGAAACCCAGATATCTAGGAAGTTAAAAAAGGCAACAGAAATTGAACATAAGCAGTTAAACAAAAAATGTGCATTTCCCCCTACATATAGTACCTATAAATATTAACTGACTGTTTAAAATGGAAATAGTGACATCATAAGGTAGAAGTTACAATGTCTATAGGAATAAACAAGCACAATAGACCTAAGAAAGGATTGTGTCTGAAAATTACACTTCCCTTTAGTTATTCCATTTGAAAGGTGGTAAGTAGGAGGTGTGAAGAGTAAAGTAAAAAGTTGTAACATCAGAAATGGAAAGCCTCAGGTGTTAAGTGGCACAATGTGCATCTAACTAGATCTTGAAAGTGAAAAATTCATCTTGTTGGCCCCACAGCCACTATTATGAGATAACGAAAGAGGCATTGCTAAGAAGTTAAGAGAGAAAATAAAACAGATTATTATATTGGATTAATTCCCCCACTTCCCCAAAAAGGAAGAGAGAAGAAAAGAACAATAAAACAAAAACCGTACATACGAGTGTCAAACAAAGAGCAAGATTGTGGGCTTTCACCAACCACAGGAACAGTCACAAGGACTGTAATTGGACTCAACACTCCAAAGTCACAGCTTCTCAGACTGGGGGAAAAAAAAAAAAAAGAAAGCAAGATCCAGCTCTATGCTCTACAAGAGACACGAATACCAGGCCCACGTGGCCTCGCCCATGAATTCTATCGTACATTCAAAGAAGACAGAGTCCCAGTCTTATGCAACTCTTACAGAATGCCTGCCTCATGTTATGAATTCAGCATTATCCTGATTCCAAAATGAGACACATATATTATTCAGAACGAAAACTACAGATGAATACCCCTCAAGAACCTAAATACAAAATCCTTAAAATATCAGCCAATTTTATCTGTCGTTGGGCCCGCTTCCTCATTCCCAACGTTTTCTCCTTTAGCCCTTGGTTAAATGTATCAGAATGTTATTTGTTTTATTGATACTTACAGAAACTTGTAAAGGTGTTCATTTTAATTTGGATTTTGTTTTAATATGCCTTCAGCTTTTAGGCTGTATTTAAGGTCTGTGTGTGTCTAGAGTGTAAGATTATGTTTTATGTTGTTTCCAATACCCTACCGTCATTTAGAAAGATTATGCAGCACAAAGTATATACATCTAGCAAATTAGTTTTATTTACTGTATTAATCCAGTTCCCTTAAAATCCATTGTTCTTGTCTATTTGATGTGTTTAGAGATTTAGAGAATTGGCTTGGTTTCCTAACTTGATTATGACTCCATTCATTTCCCCTCATATTTCAGCAGTTGTTATGTCCATATAAACGCAGTGTTATTTGACATACACACTTTGTGGTATGTCCATTGAGAGCAATTATCATTATCAATAATGCTATTAATACTAAATATACTTCCCACTTCTCTTTAAATATCCGGTTCAGGAAGCGCTTCCTCTAAGAAGCCTTACCCTGGTCCCCCAGGCTCCCTTTCTCTACTTCCCTCAGCCCCCGTGCTGAATTCTTTTTTTGTTTTTTTATTGACGTAGACTTGACACGCACTGTGAGATTACTCTCAGGTGTACAACATAGTGATTTGGTAAGCCCAGCTGTGCTTAATGCTTCTGTTGTACTTACAGTTCTTTATTAATATGCTGCATTGTGTGACATTCTTCCTCATTGGATTGTGAGTTCCGTGAGAATAGAGTTCAATTCTTTTAAATTCCAGCTCTTAGCCGAGTTCCTGAATTGGGGGTGGATCTGGGTACACGTTGTTGAATTGCACTGAAAGAAAAGTGACAAAAAAAAAAATAGCATTTAGAAATAGTCATCACAGGCCTTAGAGGATGTGCTGGGTGTATCAGAGGAAGTGAAGAATTTGAAAACAAAGGGAAAAATGGAAGGAAAACTGTGTTCAGTTGAGACCTGCCCTCACCACCTCTGCCCCACCTCACCCCCAGCACCTTCCCAAATCTGTCCCTCTGCGGGGTCCTTCTTGCACAGTGTCCGTCTCCTCCCTGCCTGCTCCTCGCTCCCCTTTCATCCAGGAGGGCAGCAGGTCGGACGGCATGCAGTTCGTGTGGCAAGTCTCCAGGATAAAAAAAAAAAAAAAAAACCCACAAAAAGAGTGTTTTGACAGCTCCATGGTGTGAAATCATTCCTTACAAGCCACCTCTTTCAGTGCTTCTGCCTCACATGGGAAGTGGATAACAAGGCAGGAGCCGGGACGACGCTCTGTGGAGACAGCGACGGGCAGTGGGAGAAGCGAACGTCTTGCTTCAGTGTCAGGCACTACACACGCCTGGCTCAGGGAGCATTCTTGGAGGACGCCAGCGACAAGCCTGGGGCTGGAGAGCAGCAACATGGTACCTTCAGCCCCAGTGGTCTACCTGCTTCCAACCCATGCGTTCCTAAGGTCTCCTGAGCTGTAGCTTCAGCTGTAGTCAGCCTGAGGAGGCATCAGTCCCAAACTGCTTCTCAAGGCTAACCTTTCCTTCTCAAGTCCATCCCCTCCCAAGAGGAGAAGAAATCTGATCAAGAGGACCACATTCAATTCGTGAAAATAGGATTGTGAGCTTTTCAGTTTAGCCTCTGCACCTGCTCTTCCCTGATTCTGGAATGTTCACTCCCCTCACCCTTTGTACCTCCTGCAATTCCATACATCTTTCAGGAACCAGATCCTCTACAAAAACTTACTTTTTCTCTAAGGAGTGTTGATAATGTCCTTCTGTGTGTTTCTACCATAGCTTGGTCATTTAGCTATCATAACAAAATTTTAAGAGACCGACAGTAGTGAACATTTTTGTTAACATATCTTTTTCTCAGCCTGTGGGATTCTTACGGACAACAAGATCTTATTCATCTTTTGCATTCTTAGTACCTAATGGTTGGTACATACTGGTACACAGTGAAAGCTGTGAACGTTTTGGACTTGAGGGTGTGGGTGCCCTAACTCGCTGATAATTGTAGTGAAGAATGCTTTAGTATGGAGGACTGGCCTTTCTGGAAATGTATCCGGTGTTTGTGATTTCCAAAACCTTGCCCAGATAAGTTCCCTCTGTCTAAAACCCCCCACTCCTTCCTCATGTTTCAAGGACTCATAAGGACCCTGTGCACTTGCCTGGAAGGAACTCCAGCTCCCCTTAACCATTAATGCAACATTGTCTACAGGCTCTGGATCTCAACAGTCATGGAGCCATGTTTCTATTCTAGTATTAGTAGAACCTTGGCCTTGGTCAGGTTATAATTTTTTTGAGCCAACTTATTCATCTGGTGAAATACAGAAATTAACTCCTACTTGTTTTGGTATAACCACCTGCCTGTGAATTGTTTCATTCTAATAACTTTTGTATGAAATCTATCCTATGACTTATGGCATTCCTGACCTCCCCAGAGTATCGGAGAGATTAAATGAGATGATGGAGAGCACTGATCAGGATGGCTCTGCGAGTTCATGCTGTGAATCTCCCTTTGCTTTAAGCACATTGATGATGGATGAGCTGTGCTCACCAACGAGCAAGCTTTTGGGAGCCCAGCTCATGACTGAAGGCCTCCGTGGTGAGCGGAACTGAAATCACAGGCCTGCTGAGCCTAAGTCTGGAAGCAGGCAGAAGCAGGCTGGAGTGGGGTGCGGCATCTGTGGGGTAATGGGAACCAAACACACTCCGCGTGGGGTGGGGGGGCCCAAGCCAGCACATCGCATGAAGCAACGGTAACAGCAGGGTTCTTGCACCTGGGAAAGAAGGTCGAAAAGATGCCATGGAGGGGCGTGGCTTATAGAATGGGTGCACACCCTTGCTGAAGAAAGATTTTAAAGTTCACTTAGGATTGGACCCAAACCCCTGCTAACACAGTTGCGGGATACGCTAGGTGATATTTACCATATCAGTCCAGGATGGAGCCCCAAGCCACCCATATATGGACTGGATGACCCAGGGGGACATATGGATATAACTGCAAAGCCCCTAGATTGCAAGAGGTGACTATAGAGAGAAGACAAATAAATTGCCAAACAGGGGCGCCTGGGTGGCTCAGTCGTTAAGCGTCTGCCTTCGGCTCAGGGCGTGATCCCGGCGTTATGGGATCAAGCCCCGCATCGGGCTCCTCCGCTGGGAGCCTGCTTCTTCCTCTCTCACTCCCCCTGCTTGTGTTCCTTCTCTCGCTGGCTGTCTCTCTGTCAAATAAATAAAATCTTAAAAAACAAAATTGCCAAAGGAAAGAGTCTCTCCAGATGAGTCTGCAAAGGCCAAACCAGAGAGCCTGAAATGTACTAGGAGCTCACAAATTATTCGTACCATCTCTCCTTTCTGCAGTGACCCTATCATTTCTACTTTTCCTTATATACCTTTAAGTACTCCTATTTTCCCTCTAGACAGTGTGCTTCTTGAGGACAGTGGCTTTTTCTAAGTCCCCCCTCCTCCCTGCAGGGTACAGGACGAACAGTGGGAGCTTAAGAACTGTTTGCTTTTGGCAGAACTCTGTGTACACCAAGCACTGTGACTTTGTAGCGGGAGCACTGGGAAGAGCTCAGTGGGTATGATCAATGTCTTTGTGAAAGGAAGCTTCACTTTCTTTTCCTTGGACCATTTCTGAAGATTGGGTAGTTGCTCTGGGAAGCTGTTCCTATTTCTTAGCACTAATAACATTCTCTACAACACAGCCTCGGTGCACAGCAATCCTTCTGATCATGCATGTGGCCTCCATCACAGAGCAGAAAAGTCCCAGGCCAACCGCCTCCAGTGTTCAAGGCTCATCAAGTGTATTTCATCTTTCTGGCTGGCCAGTACTGTTTAGTATTATTCTCCCCGCTGACTTTTCGGATCTTTCTTTTCGCCTCCTATCTATTTTGCTTGCATGGGCTGGCAGCTGCCTGCTTGGAAGTTGAGGAAGCCAGTTGCCTTCAAAACAGTAGGATAGTTTCCTTTGTTTTTGTTTTTTTCCCCTTTTCCTCCCAAGTGTTTGATTTGATATTTTCTGAGAATTTGATATCCTTTGGTAGCACTCTATTGGTGCATACCCTGGGGCTGCAGTTTATCTTTAAATGAAACTAATTTGCCTCTGAAATTCTCTCCAGTAATAAATTGCTGTTTTGATCCCAGTCTGTGAGCTCCTGTCCATTCATCGGCTCCAGTCCCGTTCGCCTCTAGCTTCCCATCACTTTCTCTCTGTTTCGATGGGCTTGGTTTCCAGAGCAAGAGCCATGTGTCTTGCTAAGGTGGTCCTCTTCTATTAAGCCACCTCTTGCTTGTATCAAAATCTTGGCCAGAAGTCACACACTACTCACATCCTCCTTTGAACTCACACCATTGTCATCTGAGGACGAGTAAGTCAAAATCCAGGCAAGTAAAGCAAGCTACTACAGGGTGATGGTTTTTAGACTCTGGTCCAGACTGACCTGACTCCAACGTTCGTGTTTCCTCCATCCCGCCATGATGACCCCTCTCTCCGACCGCTGCATGCCGTGGCCAGCCTTCTCTGTCTTGCCGTGTCAGGCACCATGCTTCTTTCTGGGGCTGCCAGTCTATTCTGCTTCGAATGCTTCATCATTTTTGAAAGAAAGATCTAAATCTTCTGCCTGGGCTGACATACCTACTCGGGGCTCCATTGTTGGCCGTCTGCTACGGCCCTGACAAATTTCTTGGAATTACAATCCTGGCTTTTTCTCCTCAGTCCTCGCCCTCCTGTTGAAAACTTTATTCCTCTCTGTCCATAGCTTTGCTTCTTCCTAATCCTGCTTCCATGCCCTCCCGTGACTTCCTTTCTGGACTCTGTTCTGAAAACAAGCAGAGGTTAGACTAACACAGTCTGCTTTTCTGCTCCTCAGCGTTCACTTGTAACTTCTGTCTTTATTTAACTTGCACATAGTGGCCACTTCATGAAACCCGGGGCGGTGGAGGGGGGATTGGCATGTCCTGTTATTCACTGTACCCAGCTCAGAGGCTAATAGCTCCAGGTCTTTGCTATCGTCCCTGTGCTTCTAGACGTGGTTTTATATGGTCTGTGGATCTACAAGGTGAAATGTAAAAGTAAGCACCACTTAACATACCTCAAAATAATAGGGGAAGGGAAAAAAATAAAAGAATTGATTGATGTGTACTTTTATACTTAAAAACAGGCGTAGCTGCTATAGTCTTATTTCTGTACCTAGTTATGGGCTATAAGGTCTTCCCTATGACACTTCTCATAGTCTCTTTGCTCTTAGCGGGTATCTTGGCTGGTTGGGCTTCTCGAACTGGTGGGATAATGCAAGCCTTTATTCAAGAAGGATCTCGGTTCTTAGTAGCCCTGCCTCTGTTGGCTTCTTTTTGCCTTCTGTTAACTTTTGCTCTTGGATATGGGTGCTTCAGTTAAACATAGCCCTTCCTGCTCTCATGTGTGTGTATGTGTGGATTTGATTTGATTTGTAATACATTTTAAAGGATTTTTTGCACCTATGCTTATAAAAGATACGTAATTTTATTTATTGTAATGTTCTTATCAATTTTTGGGTCAAGGGTATGATAGACTCATCAAAATGATTAGGAAATTTTTCCTGGCTTTGTATGCTCTGAAACAATTTGTATAAAACTGGTATGTTTTGAGTAACATCTAGTTCAGGAGTTTTGTTTTTGTGGAAAGATTTTATTTTATTTTATTTTATTTGTTTTGTTTTGTTTTGTTTTTTGTTTTGTTTTGTTTTTTAAGTAGGGTCCTTGCCCAATGTGGAGCCCAATGTGGGGCTCGAACTCATGACTCTGAGATCAAGACTTGAGCTGAGATCAAGAGTGAGATGCTTAACTGACTGAGTCACCCATAAATGTAACATTTATATATTATTATTCTTTCTTTCTGTGTCGGGTTTTGTAAATTGTGATTTTTAACAACTTTGTTCATTTTATATAAATCAACAAATGTATTGTCATAAGCTTGTTTATATCATGTTATAATCTAACATCTATAGAATTAATAATGAGTTCCTTTTGAAGTTTCTGATGTCTCTAGATTTCATTTTGTCTTTTTTTCTTCATCATTAGTCTTGCCAGCATTTTACCATATTCGTTTTAATTTTTTCCCAAAAACTACATTCAACTTTCATTATGAATTTAATATCATTCAGCTCAGCTCACTTAAAAATATTCCTTAATGTACATTGGGATTTCTTCTATGAAATATGGGTTATTTCAAGATGCTTTGTGTAAATTTCAAATATTTAGAGATTTTAAAATTATCTTCCTTCTTATTTCTCACTTAAATTTACTGTGGTCAGAAAACATTTTGTTTTTCATGCTTTCATAATGATTTAGGAGAGGGCACTACTTCCATTCAATAAGGGAAACTGGTCTTTTGAATAAACGGTGCTAGAACAATTTGATAGTTGTATAGAGGGAAAAATAGTAAGCCTTAAAACTCTGACTTTATACAACATCCACAAAATGATTGAAGTAGGTCATAAACCTAAATGTGAAAGATAAAACAATGAAGTCTCTGGAATAAACTGTAGGGCAATATACACAACCGTGAGATACACAAAAATTTCATAAGCAAAACAATTAAAGAAAAAATCGATAAACTGGACTTTAATAGAATGAGTTTCTTTTGGTCCAAAACAGCAATAAGAAAATGAATACGCATGCCTGAGGGATGACTTTCTTTCTTTCTTTCTTCTTTCTTTCTTTCTTTCTTTCTTTCTTTCTTTCTTTCTTTCTTTCTTTCTTTCTTTCTTTCTTTCTTTCTTTCTTTCTTTCTTTCTTTCTTCCTTCCTTCCTTCCTTCCTTCCTTCCTTCCTTCCTTCCTTCCTTCCTTCCTTCTTTCTTTCTTTCTTTCTTCTTTCTTTCTTTCTTTCTTTCTTTCTTTCTTTCTTTCTTTCTTTCTTTCCCTTCCTTCCTTCCTTCCTTCTTTCTTTCTTTCTTTCTTTCTTTCTTTCTTTCTTTCTTTCTTTCTTTCTTTCTTTCTTACCTATCAATCTATCATCTCTTACATAGAAATTTTACATAAGAATACATTTGAATCAATAAGAAAAAAAATTAACCTAATGTATAGAACTAAAAATGGGAAAAATACTTCAACAGGTATTTTACAGAAGAGGTCATCTAAATGTCCAATGAATATATGAGAATGTGTTCATCATATTTAGTCACTAGAGAAATAAAAATTAAAACCAAAATGGAATATGTCTCTATCTTACCAATATGGCTAAAATTAACAACACTGGTAATTTCGAGTGTTGATGAGAATTTGGAACAGTCAAAACCATCTATACTTTGGATAATTGGCAGTTATCTGTTAAAGCTAAAAATCATCTAATCACAATTCCACTTGTAGGTATACAATCAAAAGAAGTGTATTTTATGCCCACTAAAACACACACAAACACACATACATGCATGCTAATAAAAGATTTATATAATAGTCCAAAGCTGAAAAAAAAAGATCTATGGTAGATTTTTTCCAAAGATGACCAAGGCAATATTTCCCATTTTTTAAAAAATTTTAATTATAGTATAGTTAACATACAATGTTATATAGTTTCAGGTGTACAATATAGTGATTTAACACTTCCATACAACACCCTGTGCTCATCACAAGCACATTCCTTAATCTTCATCATCTATTTCACATAATCCCCCCACCCACCTCCCCTCTGATAACAGTTTGTTCTCCATAGTTAAGAGTCTGTTTCTTGGTTTGTCTCATTCTCTCTCTCTCCTCTTTTTCCTTTGCTCATTTGTTTTATTTCCTATTCTTTATACCTTCTGAAATGAGATTACCACTGTTATCAAGTGGTAGGGCCTGCTTATTTTTTCTCTCCTGAATTTGCACTGCCCTTGTGATTTTATCTCCTTGTGTAATTACCTCCTATTTTCTTCTTGGAAGCCACACAAAATTATGTGAAGAAATCCAGGCTAGTCTTGGGACAAGAGTACCAAAAATGTTAGTAAAGCTTTCTTAGACCTTCAAATTCAACCCAGCTACAGCTGAATACAACCAATGAGTGACTCCAGCCAAAGTTATTTGGATCAAGCAGAGCTGTTCAGTTCTACCCTGCTTGAATTTCTGAGCTAGAAAAACAAAAGAAAAAATATGTCATTGCTGCAAGAGCTAAAAAAGGAGACCTAGAATTAACCACTGCACTCCAAGTGATAGAAAGAAACAGGTAGTATTATCAGAGCCCTAAAGCGGGGGCCAGTCTATGGAAGTTGGTGCAGTGGCAGGGCTGTTTTGTGGTCCTGGGACCCACAATGGGAGACTTGTGGAAATGGAAATTGTGAAGAAGATGCAGCCACAGACAGTTTCTGCTTCCAAGGGACTTAATTTAAAACAAAGAAGAGAGGAAATACCTCCGCTTTGTCCTCCTTCCTATCTTTCCATATCCCTCCAGTGTTTCCTTTTGCCTGAATCTAGCTGGAAATCAGGTAGGAAGGAAGTTTTGGAAAGGTAGCTTTAAGTCCTTTGTGATATCGAAGAGCCAGTGAAGGTCATGAAAAGTATGAGAGTTAACAAGAAAAGCCATAAAAGCACAGGCTCTTTTGACCTTGAAAAGAGAGAATTTATGGAGCATCTTTGCAACAGTTTGCATAAGAATATTTTTATTTAGGGAAGGAGAGCAAACCTATTTGAAACACAATTTCCTACTAAAAATGGTGAAAGAGCTTCTTATTCTGCCGAATACTTTGAAGGTTGCTTTGAAGGTTGGCTTAGAGATAAGGGTGGGGAGAATTGAATGACTTTGCTTAATGTAAGGGGTAAAATACGAAGTTTCTTGGAATAAACTAGAAAGAGGGGAAGAAAGCTGAAAAAATAGTGCGAGGCCAAGAGCTCTGTGAGAAAAGTGCTGGTGACAACTCCGTGGTGGTGAGTCAAGACAAGTGAAGAAATTTTACCACTTCAAGTGAAGTGTGGAATTTTTTGTTTCAATCATCAAATGTGATTTTAAAAAACTCATGAAGAGAAGGATAGTCTATTGTATGTAGCCATATTTATGTTCATTTCATAGTTTTTTTTCTTCCTTCAAAAAGCTCCAGGTCTCCTCCTTTTGTCCTTTCTTTTTTGTTTGAAGAAATTCCTTTAGTTACTTTCTAAAGATAGGACTGTTGGTGAGAAAATTTTTTAAGTTTTCTTTCATCTAAGAATGTCTTTTGTTTCCTTTTTATTTTTGAAGGAAATTTTCACTGACTATAGAAATCCCAGTTAATAGTTCTTTTCTTCAAAGCGCTTGAAAAATATGCCATTTTCTTCTGGCTTCAGTGATGTCAGAAAAGAAAGCGGTTTTGTCCAGACTGAATTGATTTCCCCCTTTAGGAAATGTGTTGTTTCTCTTTGAGTGGTTCCAATACTTTGTCTTTAGTTTTCAGAAATTTAATTGTTATCTGTATTGGTGTGGATTTCTTTAGGTTTATCCTATTTAGGATTTTCTCTTTAGGATTCAGCTTCATGAATCCAAAGGTTTGTGTCTTTCACTAAATTTGGGAAATATTCAGCCATTATTTCTTCAAATACCCTTGTAGACAGTCTCTCTTTTTCCTTGTCTTCTGGGACTCTGATCATATAAATGTTGGATATTTTATTATTTCACAAGTAGCAGAGACTGTTTATAAATAAATAAATAAAATGAACCAGGGGGAGGGATAGAAGGAGAGGAAGGAGCGGGCTCCCCGCTCAGCAGGGAGCCCAAGGACTCTGGGCTCCATCCCATGACCCTGGGATCATGACCTGAGCCAAAGATAGATGCCTAACCAACTAAGCCACCTAGGTGCCCCTAAGAGAATGTTTTTCACAGCAACATGCTATAGAACCAGAACTAACATTTATAGAAGGAATCATTAATCCAGAAACTATTGAACTCCAGTGTTAGCTGAAATCAGAGGAAAGGTCATCATAAGAACCTCAGTCTATTGTGTATTTAAAAACAATCTCCGAGAAAGTGAACAGTTCACCAAATATGGAATGGGGATTCTAGGTTATCTTAATAAGGTATCAAAAGGTCAGAAGATGCCAGTTGATGTGTGAGTTAATGTGCTTTTCCTTATCATGCAGTCAGGAGTTGTGCTGTTTCTAATTGTAAAATTGTTAGCATGTTTGGAAATAAGTTGGACATGTAGGTGAAGTCGCTCTGGATTCATTATAATCACCCGTGTTTGTGATGTCTGCATTTGGGTTGCAAGGTAGCCAGCTAATGCAAGTTGTCCGTTTGATGCCATGAGCTGTCAAGAGAATAAAACCTATGCTCACTTGTCTATTCCTAACTCATGTACATGACTGTGAATTTTGAGTAAGAACAAGCATTTCTACCAAAGTGTTCAACATCTGGTTGGTGGCTGATTCTATGGGTGTGGTTGGAATTACTATCAGAAATATGCAAAGAGAGAAGAGACACAAAAGTAGTCTCAGGAGACCAACATATCTAAGGTGCAGGCAAGGGCAAAGATCTGAGGATGGAGACTAAGACAGAACAGAAAAAATAGTGACAAGAAAATGGTACTTTGTTTATCATATTACTCAAAGGAGAGAGAAACGGTAAGAAGGTCAAGGACTTGCTCTCCTAGCAGTCTGAGATGGGCTTGGGGAGGCCAGTCTCAGTGAGTGGTGGGAATGGAAGGCAGACTATAGTGGTGGAGCAAGGCTCATGACACAAAGAAGCCTGATCTTTAAGGACATATAGCATTTCTTGCTGAATTTTGCATTCTCAGTAATTCCCTGCGGAGAATTGGCATATGGCAGAAGTTTAATAATATTCTCACTGGCTCCTCAGAGTCTGTGTTTCTCCGCCACCTCTAGGGAACTGATCTGAGCACTGCTCCTAGGACTGGCTAGATTTCCGGCAGCAAGTCTTGCGATGGTGCCTCCTAATGGTGCGTGATGGGCACCATTATGAGCTCTTGGTATTCCGCCATAAGCCCGACCTCTGCTGTGGCTGACCTCAGCCTACTCACAAGTCAGGGCTTGATGCTTATTATCCCACAGAGGCTAGAGAGGACATTGCAACACACACAAGGTTTTGCTTAGATAATTTCACAGAGTGATGACAAGTCATCCATTATAAGTACAAATGTTAGAATAAGAGAAACACACTGCTTAACAGCTGTAGGTTCAAGAGACAGTGTTGTCAATCATGGTCTCTCACTGGGCAAAGACATTTTTAATTAGCTGGTTTGGGAAAATAATCAAACATAGGATATTGTTCTAAAACTGACAAATGAGAGTTGGATGCTATCCAAATTATACTTTTTCCCTCTGTGATGCTGTCCACCTGATCAGCACATTCTCTGCCACCATTTTTCATTTCTGTGCTCTGTCTCTTCTGGAGTAGGGATTCTTCCTCAGTCATCACTGACTGCCACCCAGCCTCACCATTCAGTCTCTCCCATCAACTGCAAATAGGTTGTGGCTTCCCTTGATATTCTCCTCTGGCTCCTCTTTCCTGTGTCCCTTTGAGTCTTAGGAATGTGCTTTTGAAATAAAGAATTGCAACAGAGTAAGCATTACGTTCCTTGCCTTTCCAAGGAAAAGAGCCTAAAATGCATTGCCTCTCCACTATACGCTAAGCACTTCCACACTTTATCTAATTTAATCTTCACCACAACTCTATTAAGTACGTTTTATCCCACTTTAAAGATAAAGAAATTGAGTCTCAGGTTAGTGACTTGCTTATACTGGCATATCCATTTTACAATAAAACCATCATTTATAACCAAGTCTGTCTTCTCTAGAGCATTCCATACAGCACATTAAATCCATGTGATAACACAGCACCCTCTACCATTTGCTATTCCCTTTACCTGGAATGCTCTTCTCCTGTGGCTGAATTCTTCTTTTCATTTGGACATAAGCTTAAAAATCATCTCCTCATAGAGTCTTTTATGACCACTCTAGGCCTCCAGTACTTTCCTATTATCAGTACTTGACAGTTTGCTTTTTATTTTGGGTCTTTGTCATGTGTCTTCTCCTTTTAAGATGAAAGTTAACCAGTCAACAACATATCTAGTCTCTATCACAGTGTCTGGCACATCCTTGCCATTCAATAATTTCTCGGTGAATGAGTGAATAAGTAAATGGATTATGGATTAAACAAATGATGGAATAAATGAATGAGTAGAAATTTTTCCTTTCCATAAACTATACATTTTAACTATTAAGTTTTACCCAATAATATAAATTATAAATCCTCCCTTTAGGGAGGAATGAAGCATTCTTTTCAAACTGAATGAAGTTTAGTTAACTTAGAAAATATATACAGGTTTGGTGAATAATGGCCAGTAGAAAAAATTGGGCACTGATGGGGACATAAGAGGACCTGACTTATATTGCTAATTTAGCAATGTCTGGCTATGTGATTCAAATAAGTAACTTTTGTGGAATCAAATTTTCCATTCTTTCTTGGTTTTAAAATCTAAAAGGTATGCGTAAATATTTGCCTAGTTTTCTAAGGCAAAGCCCCTGTTGGCATTCCAAGACTTCAGCACTTGGAATGTGTTTCTTGAAAAGAGTCATTGCTTATGAATGCAGAACATGAAAAAGTGCATATCAATTTACATTCCTGGGTGTGTGGGCATATTAGTTTCCTATTGTTATTGTAATAAATTACCATAAACTTAGTGACTTAAAACAGGACATGTTTTTTTTTTCTCTTACATTTCTGGAGGTTAAAATTCCCAAATGGGGGGCACCTGGGTGGCTCAGTGGTTAAGCATCTGCCTTTGGCTCAGGGCGTGATCCCGGGGTCCTGGGATCGAGCCCCACATCAGGCTCCTCCGCTATGAGCCTCCTTCTTCCTCTCTCACTCCCTCTGCTTGTGTTTCCTCTCTCGCTGGCTGTCTCTCTCTCTGTCAAATAAATAAATAAAATCTTAAAAACAAAATTCGCAAATGGGTCATTTTCTATGTAAGGTAACATATTCATAGGTTTGGGAATTAGTATGAGGGCAGGTTTGAGAGTCCATTATTCTGTCTACCCCAAACTTTTGAGACTTCTTAGCATGGCCTGCAAAGCTGTACAGGAACTGGCCTTCATGTTTCCTACTTTATTTTGTATTGTTTTCTCCTTCATGCACTATATTTGCTACATTACTTTTTTCAACCACCTCATGGTCTTTTCCAACATGGGAGATTCGTGCACACTGTTCCCCATACTTGGACTTCTTTCCCCCCTATTCTCACCTGCCTGCTTAGGTCGATATGCAATATTAACACATTTGATTACAAGACCCCTATTGTCTTTTCCAAAGTAGTACTTTTGAGACAGCGCTACCATATGATTAAAAGGCAGGAATCCAGGGCATGGATAAAAGGATACAGAAGAGAGGGAGGGAAAAATGTTGATCCAGGCCCGAGGCAGAAAGGCTATCTTGTCATTCTGTTTGGTGGAACATACTGTGAGGAAGCTTGGAGAGGTTTGAATTTTAGGCTATAAAGACTTCAAACCATCTTCCAGAGTTGCTGGATATCCACAGCACACACAACAGGACCATGAACACAGCAGAACCCCTATAAATGTTGGCTCATGGAGGAAGTATTTTGTTTGCTTGGCTTTTATTACTAAGTTTTAGTTTTCACACCAACTGTGGTAGGCAGAATAATGGACCCTTGAAGATACCAGGTACTAATTTCCAAACCTATGAATATATTACTTTGCATGGAAAATGGAATTTTGTATATATGATTAAGTTAAGGGTCTTGAGGTGGGAAGATGACCCTGTGCTATCTGAATGGGCCCACTGTATTTGTAAGAATCTCTATAAGAGGGAGAAGCCAGGAATATCAGAGTAGGAGAGATATTTAAAGATGGTAGCCTATGGCTTTGAAGATGGAAAGAAGGATCACAAGCCAAAGAATGCAAGCAGCATGTAGAAACTGGAAAAGACAAACCCATTCTCTCCTAGGGCCTCCAGGAAGAATGTAGCTAGGTCAACACTTTGGTATTAGGCCAGTAAATTGGGGGGAAAGAGAGAAATCATGAAGTATTTCTAAGTTTATGGTTTGAGTAACTGGAGGAATGGCAGTGCTCTGAGAGAAATCTAGAGGAAGAGTGAGTTGTTCAGATACGTAATGCCCAGTACAGCATCAGGTAGAACTGCTGAGTGGGCAGTTGGATGTAGAAGTCTGGAGTTCAAGAAAGTGATTAGGTCCAAAAATATGCAGTGAGGGGAATACATTTCATAATGCTAACCGTTTAATTATCAATTCTAATATGCAAGCTCCTACTAACAGAGCTTTGAATTTAATGCAAAGGCAAAAAGACTGATCTAAATCATATCCAGAAATTTTAACGTTCCTCTCTCAGTAACTGGTCAAAGAAGCAGGCAAAATGATCAGTAAGGATATGAAAGATTTGAACAGAATGATTAGCGAATTTGACAGAATAAGCTGTCTATAGAACACGGCATGCAGCAAACACAGAATGGACCTTATTTTCAAGTATACGTGGTACCCTTATCAATACCGACCACATTCTGGGTGGTAAAGGAAATCTGAACAAATTTTGAAGGATTGAAATTCTACAGACTAGGCTCATTGACCAGAGTGACATTGAGTTAGAACTCAATAATGGTTAGGAAATTCCCAGATGTCTCCAAATTAAAAAGCACAGTTTCAAATACCCACGTATCAACATAAATATCAAATAAAATTAGAAAATGCTTGAACCGAATGATAATGAAAATTTGTATCAAAATTTGGGAGATGTAAGGAAACAATCTTATGACTTTAGATAATGAATATCATTAAAAAATAAAGCTGAAAAGTTAGTGTCCTAAGTATCTTTCTCAGGAAGTTAGGAAAGTAAAACAAGTTAAACTCACATAAAGCTTAGAGAAGGAAACCACGAAGGTAAGAATAGAAGACATGTGAAATTGAAAACATGCAGGGAGGGGATTAAAAGTAAAAGTTGTTCCTTGAAGAGACTAATAAAATGGCACACACACGTGCACACACACACACACACACACACACGTGCATGCACACTAAAGAAGACTCAGTTACTTATTTTGAGGAATGAAAAGGAAACATCACTATAGGTGCTAAAGACTCAGGGTAGCTAATGAGAATGTTTGATGAGTGGCATTATAACAATACATTTGAAAATGTAGACTAGGGGGGCGCCTGGGTGGCACAGCGGTTAAGCGCCTGCCTTCGGCTCAGGGCGTGATCCCGGCATTATGGGATCGAGCCCCACATCAGGCTCCTCTGCTGGGAGCCTGCTCTTCCTCTCCCACTCCCCCTGCTTGTGTTCCCTCTCTCGCTGGCTGTCTCTATCTCTGTCAAATAAATAAATAAAATCTTTAAAAAAAAAAAAAGAAAATGTAGACTAAATAAATACCTAAAAAGAGAAAATGCTTAAATTGATAAGAGGTGAAAAATAGAAGAGTACTCTAAATGCTAAAGAAGGTGAATCTGAAGTTTTAAACCGTCTAGCAAGAAAAATTCATACCCAAGTGGAATGTCTGGAAAATTCTATCAATATTAAGGGAAAAATAATGGTGAAAGTTGAAAGCTTTCTTTCTTTCTTTTCCCCATTAATGTTATATTATTTTTATTTTTTGAATTTTTCAAACCCATAAAAAGACTAAAAGCTGTACAGTGAACACTTATTTACCCCTTACCCAGATAGTTCTTAATGTCTTGCTACACACATTCCAACCCATTCCATCTCTCTTTATATACATAGACACTCATTGACCAAACATTTGGACAGAGACTGCAGGCATCATGACACTTCACTCCTAAATATCTTGGCATGTTCTTCCCCCTGAGAATGGACATTTTACTACACAACCACACCACTATTACCACACCTTAAAAAAAAAAAAAAATTCACTTTTTTTTTTTTTAAGAGAAAGAGTTGTGCCTGAAGGTGGGGGTAGAGGGAGAGGGAGAGAATCTTAAACAGGCTGCACCCTGAGTGTGGAGCCCCATGTGGGGCTTGATCTCACAACCCTGAGAACTAAACTGAAATCATGACCCGAACTGAAATCAACAATTGGTTGCTCAACCGACTGAGCCACCCAGTAACCCCAGACATCAACATTATTTTAATATATGCTCCGATTTCCCTAAAATATCCTTTATAGCTGTTTGGTTTAAAAAAAAAAAATAAAATGAGGAGTGCCTGTGTGGCTCAGTCCGTTAAGCATCTGCCTTCTGCTCAGGTCATGATCCCAGGGTCCTGGGATCAAGTCCCACATAGGGCTTCCCCCCTCAGAGAGGAGCCTGCTTCTCCCTCTCCCTCTGTCTGCTGCTCCCCCTACTTGTTCTCTCTTCTCTCTGTCAAATAAATAAACAAAATCTTTAAAAAAATTTTTTTAAATAGAATGAAAGCTTTCTTTCTTGAGATTTGGAATAAAACACAATTTTTTCCCTCAGAATGGGAACATCGTACTGCATTTGTTTTGTGTGTCCAGAATACAGTAACATCACAATGTGACAAGTACGTTATATAAATGAAAAATAGAAGACAATCTCACCTGTGAAGGTAGATCCAGACAGCCTACCACATATTTGCAAACAGAGACCATTATATAAGTGTATATACATATATGTATATGTATACACATGTACACATGTATATGTGTGATTTATTACCCTAACAGAATAAAGAAGAACAAATATATGATCATTGCAAAAGAGTCAAAGATGCTGATAAAATTTACCATCCATCCATTTTTGATGTCTTAGCAACCTAGGAATAGAAGGGAATTGCCTTGATCTGATAAAGAATGTCTTTAAAGAATGTTATTCCAAATAGCATACATAATGCAGTATGATATTTTATAAATTATACAAGTAGACCGAAGGAATAACAAACAGCCCAGATTCATACTTACTCATAAATAGTCACTTGATTTAAACAAATGAGGAATTACAGAGCAGTAGGAAAGGAACATAATATAAATATAATACGTAATAAATGGTAGTGGGTCAATTGTCCGAGAGGACAAAAATGAAACTTGAACCCTATCTTGTACCAGCACAAAAATAAATTTCAAGGGGGCTGTAAATCTATATATGAATTACAAACCAAAAAAATTTTCTAGAAGATAATCTCTGAAAGTATGCTCATGATCTTGGTGGAGGAAAAGCTTTTTAAAATAAGACATAAATATCTGTAAGTCTAAAGGAAAATATCGAAAATAGGACTATATTAAAGTGAAGCACTTTTGTTTAAGAAAAGCCACTATTAAGAAAGGAAAAAAAACAAGCTTACAGCCTGTCTAACCAATAAAACACTTCTATACAGAATCTGTGACTATTTCGTTGAGGAAGCATAACAGACTACCTGGTAGAAACATGCGCAAGGGACCCGAACAAATCACCAAAGTTGTTTGTCCGACTGGCCATTACTAGATTTCAAAAAGTGTTCAACTTTATGACGATATCAGAGAAATGCAAATTAAATCACAATGCAATACCACATTCCATTCACCAGAATGGCTAAGAGAAAAAGAAAGAAAAAAAGACTAAGAAAAAGAAAAAAGGACTACTGTTTCTAAGTGCTGACAAGTCTGATGTGCAACAGAAGACGCTCTCGTATACTGCCGGTGGGAGTGCAGGCTGGCCTAAGTATTTTGGAAGACATCTGGCTCTATCTGTTAAGGTTGACGATATATAAAGCCCACGATCCCTCACTTTTATACCTGTACAACCGAAACGAATCTCTACAGGTATATACCAATAGACATGTGCAAGGACGTTCAGAGCAGCATGATTCATAAGGGCCCCAAACTGTGCACAATCCAGTGTCTATCAAAAATAGAAGCAAGAGTCACGTTTGTGTAATGGAAGATTTTTTAACAATGAAAATGTATAAGTTACAGCTTCGTGCAGCAACATGATGAATCAAACAGAGGTGCTATTGACTGAAGGAAGTAGAGCCAAACAATTTCCTACCATATGGTTACATTTATATAAATACAAAACATCAGGCAAGCGAAACTACAGCATTTAAGGATGCAAGCATAGGTGGTAAACCTGCAAAGCAAAGTAAGAAAGTGTTAAGTAAAAGAAAAAGTTAACTTTGAAGTGCAGAGAGAGAACAGGGAAGGGGGGTGGTTCTTCTAAGGTGGTGACACTGTTCCATTACTCCGTTTTTGACCTGGGGGGTAATTAATTGGTTGTCGGATTTATAGAAATGTATGCTATATTTTCCAATTAAAAAAAAAATTGTGCCTGTGTGTGTGTGTGTGTGTGTGTGTGTGTGTGTGTGAAGGGGGGTGTGGGAAAGAGAGAGAGAGAATGAAAGATGGGAAATTGCCCATGAAGACAATTTTATGAAGAATCTCATTTACAGGGGCGCCTGGGTGGCTCAGTCGGTTAAGCATCTGCATTGGGCTCAGGTCATGACTCCGGGGTCCTGGGATCCAGCCCCTCATTGGGCTCCCTGCTCAGTGGGGAGGCTGCTTCTCCCTCTCCCTTTTCCCTTCACCCTGCCCATGTGCTCGCTCTTTCTCAAATAAATAAATAAAATCTTTAAAAAAATCTTACTGATAAAAAGAAAAAGGAAGCATTCCGGCAGATGTTAAAGGAATGTGTGTCTCAATACAGTTAGTGTTTAAGATGGGAGACAGTAGGGTGTGTTTGCATACTAACAGTCATTCTGCACAAGAGAGAGGGAAACCAGTGACGTTGAACCCAGAGGAAATGACAAAACGAGAAGCCCTTGAAGATGGCTGCAGAGAGCCACAGAGCAGGAATGGAAGGATGGGCCTTGAAAAGAAGGAGCTCCCCGGAGTAAGGGTGCCCGAGGGCGTTGAGATGAGTGTAAGCATAGCAAAGTTTGCAGGTATGAGTATTAGAAGGTGGCCTCTTCCCTTAGTGAGATGGGCTCCTCAGCTCCCTCACAGGCTCACCTCAGCCTCTGGAGCTTCCTTTCTGCTCCTGCAAAGGCCTGAGCTCCTTCCTCCTAAATCCCCTGTGCACCTGCTGCCCGCTGCACTGAGTGCGCTCTCTGCCCCCCTCCACCCGCTGAACGCCTGTGCCTGCGCATCGGGCAAGCCGCACCGCCACTTAGCAGGGAAGCCAGACCCGACTCCCCAGAACACACTCTGAGCTCCCAGGGCAAATTTCCCTCCCAGCACAGATCCCTATTGTGACTTCATATTCATTTAATTTAGGCTGTCCTCCCACAAGACAGTATGTGCTATGTATTCAGGGAGCATTTCTTCTCTGGACCCACCCCTGGCACCGTGCCTACGTCTTGTAGGTGCCATTTTTTAAACGCACGAATGCGTGAATAAATGAAGGTCGCCCAGAGTATTTTTAGAAATATTATTTGAAGAAGTCAGACTGTGTTAGCAAAAAATGTTATTAGCAATAATGTTTCTGCTCACTGATCAAATGCTCTAATATATTTAACCTAATAAATCATATATTCATTTAGACAGCCATTCATTAATAAACATGTATTTAGAAATGACATTATGGGAATGGTCACAGAAGCAATTCAGTTTTCATGTAGGTAGAACTCTGTGGAAATAGCCGCTGGCTTTGGGGTTTATAGTGTAAATTTTAATTCCAGCTCTTCAGACCAATTTGCAGGGATTGGGTAAGTCCCTTAAATTCTTTGAGCCTTTGTCTCCTTATTAGTAAAATGGGAGTCCTCGTTCATCTCTTACATTATTTGTTTGTGAAGACAGCATATGGCAACCTGTGTAAAGTCACGTAGGGTGCCTGGTAGGAAGCTGTGTCCTGTCCTTGGTCAATATCTAAGAGGAGAAATGAGGCAAGAAGCGTGTGCCCTAAGTACGCACAAATGCTGCACATTCATGGGGATGGGGGACTGATGCTAACGGAGGTCCAGAGTTGATCCTGAGATAAACAGTGTCCCAGCTGGAAGGAACTTAACATTCATGTAGTTAGAATACCTTCTTTACAGGTGAGGGTTCTGTGACTCTGAGAGGGGAAGGGCTACTGCGGGTCTATGGCTTCCTCTGGAAACAGAGGGCAGCCTGTATCTTAGAGACGGCACACTTCTTGCTTTGCCTGTGGGGGCTCTCGGCTGGGGTGCTAACAGGCAAGCTATTTTGAGCCGGAGTTGTATAAAGAAAGGCTCACAGCAGTGCCCAGCCTTGGTCTTGCCATTGTATTGGCCTCCTGTGATGCTTCCCTCCTTGCAAGGCACTTTGTGTCAGCAGGAACTGGAGGCAAGTTGTGAAATTCAATTAATTCTACAGCCCGCCCACACACCTCCTTCCGGGCCGGCCCGGCCTGGCCTAGGAGGCGCTACCCGCTCTAAAACCCCAGGTTTTCTGACATCCCCTTCCCTTTCTCTTCCACCAGCTCTCTCTTAGGTCTTTCCTCACTCTCTCTGCATTCTCTTCTTGATAGAAGACGAAGCTGATCTATGGGGATATGTTGCAATGTTAAAAATTGTTACATACCTAATTTTGATTTGGAATCTCTGAAAGCTTGAATTATAGAATTGCTTTTGTTGAAGTTGGGGGAGAGTGACTAAGGTAGCCTCTCCTTCTCCCTTGAGTTCTAACAGAGTAAAAGCAAAAACATGAATATCTTTATGACTAATGTGTTTCTGGGATGCACCTATAATCCTTAAGTAAAAGGGTTGTTAACTTAGAGGCAAAACAGGGCCACCCGATTTCTCTCCTATGAGGGAGGCGGTCAGGAGCGAAGACTTACCCAGCTTTCAGTGCATGAGGTAAGAAACAGAGTCCAATGCTCTTATAATGGATCCACGTGTCAGGAAGTAAAGAGGTGTGTGTGGGGGAGGTGAGGAACTGGGGGTGGTGGTGTCTTATTATAGCTTTGGAGCAAATGAAGTGCTCCCTCAAAGTTAGGGAGCGCCCTAGACTCTAATTAAGTACAGAAAGAGAAAATAGAAGAGTTCAGACTCCAATATTTTCATCTTTGGGGGAGTTAAAGAAAAGTCCCCCTTTTGATGGACAAAGTGAACACAGGGAAATACTGGATATTCACTGACATTCTCAGAAACATTTCATGGTCATGTATTGAATTTGAGCCTAGACAGTGCATCAGCACAGAAGTCCTAGAGCTTCTCAGAGCAGGCCTGTCTTTCCTTTCAGGAGGTCACTCTTGATTAGAGGTAGAAGCTCAGATATGCTCTCCCACCCAGAAGACTGAAATGGGTTAGAAAGCATCATTAATTAAATTAAATTTTAAGGTCAGTTTTTGCCCTTGGCAAATGGTGCACCCATGATTCTGTTTTCCATCCCGTACTAAGCCCCAGCGGAGAAAACCAAGGAAGGTGGTTTGATGAACAGTGCATATGGCCAGCACCTCCAAAGCTGAGTTATCCATCTTCAAACCTCTTTTGCCTCCACTTTTGTGCAAAGTCCACAGCAATGTTCATAGCAGCATTATTCATACTGCCACAAAATGAAACCAACTCAACTCAATAGATAACACATACGGTATATCTACACAATGGAATATTATTCCGCAATACAACTGTACAAAGTACTGATACATGCTATAGCATGGATAAACCTTGAACGTATTATGCTAAGTGAAACAAGCCAGACACAAAAGGACATGTATTATATGGTTGCATTTACGTGATACATCCAGAATAGGCAAATCCATGGAGACAGAAGATGGTTTCATTGTTTCCCGGGGCTGCAGGGCGGGGGATATGAGGAGTGACTGCTATCAGGCTTAGGGCTTTTTTTGGGGGGTGTGAAATGTTATGGAATTATATAGTGATGATGATTTCACAAATTTGTGAATATACTAAAACCCACTTATTCGCTTTAAAACTTATAACGGTGAATTTTATATTATGTGAATTATAGCTCAATAAAATATATGTCTCTATTGGCATTTCCTCCCTTAATGGTACAGAATGATGATCCAGATTGATTCTATATTTTCTCTTCCTCCACCCTGGAACCTGACTGTTCTTCATAGACCTCTGGTTCGTTTTAGTTGAAAATGTGTTTAGAAATTAAGATGTGGGTTTAGGTACGTTTATTACTATCATGGTGTTACTGCTTCCAGGCAATCTTCCTTCCTTCCTTCTCCCCTCCCTCCCCCATTCCTTCCTTCCTTCCTTCCTTCCTTCCTTCCTTCCTTCCTTCCTTCCAATCTATTATCTATCTATCTATCTATCTATCTATCTATCTATCTATCATCTATCTATCTATCATCTATCATCTATTTATGTAATCTATTTATCTCTTTTTATGTTAAAAAAGCAGGAGTTTGTCCTCATACTTCCCAATGAAAACCAAACCTAAGTGTACTTTCTAGTTTCTTCTGCTGTCTTATTTGTAGTTTTCTTTCCTGAAGAGAAACTTGAGTCCCATTATCTGCAATATGGTTACTTATTTGATTAAACTAGAATACATAATTCTGTCAATATTTGCTACTTAATTTTTTATTTGAGAGTGTAATACTGGGCTCGTAAATTGAATTTTTATATATTCCTAGACATATAGAATTGTTATATGACATATTTATCATAATAAATTATCATTTTTTTCTTTAATAAATCTGCCTTTGGGTCTTTGCAGGCTACATAGGAGTTTTGGTTAATTTACATGCTACATAATTTTATTATTTTTACGTTTAAACTCTCTATGTCTTTATATTTAACCTGTGAAATCTTAAAACTAGGTAATCTAGCCTGCTTCACATCCACACAACTCTTTACACTATCCTACAGCACAAGCCTTTTCTTAACCCCAGGTTGTTTTAGAGTTCTTCTGTTTCCAAAAACCTGTCTTTGCTCTGTTGGCCTTCCCTCAAGCACTGGAGCATTTAAGGTCTTGTTATATGTGAAATAGGTACACGCCCACCATCAAAGTCCTCACTGAATCCTCCCTCTACCTGATAAAGCTAAGATTCCACATCCCCTGTTTCTTTTTTTTTTTTTAAGAATTTATATTTATTTATTTGTGCGGGGGGAAGGGAACGCACACGAGTGGTGGGAAGGGGCAGAGGTAGAGGGAGAAACAGACTCCCTGCTGAGCAGGGAGCGGACTCTCTTGGGCTCAATCCCAAGACCCTGAGATCATGACCTAACTGAAGGCAGACATTTAACTGACTGAGCCAGGCACCCCTCCCCCACATCCCCTATTTCTGGCCACCCTCTTCAGTAGGTGTTCGTCATCCCTTTACTCCTCAGTGCTCCTTTCAATCTATCACTCTATATTCACATTCACCATGCCCCGCCCCCCATTTGCAGCAGTGCCTAAATGTGTCCAACTGGGAGTCAGATAGCCTGGAAGAAAATCCTGCGGTACTGCTTACTGAAAGGTTATTTGACCAGTGCTCATTTGTAAATTGGGGAGAATAACAGTAGATCCCCCATAGGGACATTTTGAGGATTAAGTTAATAGAGGTATTAATGCCTGGCTCACAGAAAACACTTCATAAATGTTAGCAATTATGGCAGTTATTGTTTGAGGCCCATGATGTCCAAATATAAAAATTTCTACTGCTTTCTTTTTACCATCAGTTTAGTTATTCATCACAATTTGAGCCATTTGGGCACCTGGTCTACAGTCTTTTATACTTCCAAGACTTGCTTTCATTCCGGGTCACATGCAGAAATATCCATCCAACCTCCTTGCACCTGGGATCTTCCCATTTCTGGATCCTACTACGCTCTGACTCCTGCTTCTATGCCTTCTGTCATTTAGGTCCTTCATCAAATCCTTCAGTTTATTAAGATGACAGATCTTTGCTTTTCTATGCTATCCTATCTATCAATGTCCTTTCGAATTCATTATTTTTCTATAAAGCATTCTGGCCAATACCGTCATCCCCTTTCCCCTCTGTCCCTAAATGATTCCCTAAGCCTGGATAAATAAAAATATCTGCCTTCATTTTTCTTGCATTGGGACTGCTGGGTATACCTACAGAACATTAGACAAACCTCAACGTTGGTGCTACTTTACATTCATGGTCACCAGTATCTATTGGGACATTAGTACTTTCTGATAATCCTTCCAGATGGCCCTGACTTAACTGATTTCTTTATCTTTCCACTCTCAGTTAAGAATATAACTAGTTAGAAAAAATTCTCTCTGATACCAAGTTAGGTGGGTGTTCCTCCTTCAGGCTTTTATAGCATCCTAACTTATTTCTCCCACAGCTCACATTAAACAGGGTGGTAATTTCTTCCTTAACTATCTCAATCTACCACTAGACTGTGAGCTCCTTAAGAGCAGTGTACTCACTTGAATAGTGTTACCCCCAAATTCATGTCCAACTGAAACCCCAGAATGTAACCCATTTGGAAATAGGATTTTTGCAGATATAATTACTTAACTTAAGTCATATTGGACTACGGTGGACTCCATGTCCATGAAAGGAGACTATGTGAAGACAGAGGCAGAGATTGGAGTGATGCATTTGTGAGTCAAGGAATGCCAAGGCTTGCCAGCAACAACCAGAAACTAGGACAAAGCAATGGAACAGATTTTCCTCCAGAGCCTCCTGAAGAAACCAGCCCTGCTTACATGCTGATTTTGGATTTCTGGACTTCAGAAGAGTGAGATAGCAAATTTCTATTATTTAAGCCTCCCAGTTCATAGTACTTTGCTAAAGTGGCCTAGGAAACTAATACAAATGGAAACAATATCTTTCATATCCATACATTTAGGTTCTAACTCAGAGCATGGCACAAGGTGAATTCTCAGGAAATGACTGTTGAATGAATGATCAAAGCAAAAAGGAGGTCTGGCATGTAAGCTTGGCACGAGTACTGGGGTTGATTAGTCTAGTTTGCTGAGTGTAGTAAAGATTGAGGCCCAAAGATTAGATTAGAAAAAGCAATGGCAGCCCTGCTCGTGGCTGAGCAAGAAGCCCTCTGCTAAAGGGAATTCTGGGAAAGAAGAGAGATTTTCCCTAATTCGTAGTCACAGGAAGAGTTGGGTGGATGCATAAATGTGAGAGCCGAAAGAGCTGGAACATCACAACAGGAAACTAGGAAGCAATGTGGCCAATGCCTGGGGTTGAGAGAAGACCAGACTGCACAACAAGCCAAGTATTAGGTGGGGAGAGTGGGAGCGTCATCACCAATAGGGAAATGGGGACCAGCGTAAGGAGGAACAGAGAAGGATGGCAGTTCTTAACCATAGGCGAATATATTTGAACACAGATAAAACAAACATGTCACAAACACGCCATGAGCTTGCCTCAGGAAGAGAAGAGAAATGGTTACCCGAGTTCCTAGGATTCTGAAACTGGAGGAAATACTCTTATGTTTCTATTATTAGGGCTTTAGCTTTCATAAAACTGGGTGCCACCTGTGATTCAACTACCCAGAGGCCCGTACAACTTGCAGATAAAATGAGAATGCACTTCCTGGAACCCAGGAAGGCTTAACCTCTCTAATGCAGAAGAAAATTTGACTAAAAATGCTTGGCTTATCCTACCTAGAGAGGCAAGTACAGTCATCCCATTCAGTGTTTGTTTCGCTACTAAGGGTTATTAAAGGAAAGCATTTGTTAAGAACTTCTGGCCAGTCATCCCCTACTCCTTTTGTTTGCATTGTCTTTTTGCAAATGCCTCCTTGGGCTAGAAGCCATTCTTGTTTCCCTTTTGCTAGAATCCTAAATCCAGACAAATAAAGGTGGTGTTTGGCGTAATTACACGTGAAGCCATCTCAGTAATTAGTACAGCCCACGGACTCAAGCAAAACAAGAGGACTACTGGACTGGAGCCTGGGGACTTGTTAACGACAACACCATCCATGAAACTGTCGTTTTCTTGCATGGAGATCAGTGGCAGGTGAAATCCACTGTAGTTTCCCCTTGAGCCTGGGCAAGCCCCATCAGAGAATTTTGAGTCATGCATACAACCTCCTTGGCTGTTGGCAGATTGGGTCCAGGAGTGTCCTTGCTGCAGGTACGCTACAGTTGAGGTACAAATTTGGCAAATCAAGCAAAGAGACTCAGAAATGGAGCTTGGCTTGCCACAAGGCAGGCTGAAATATGAACGGAATCAGAGTAACTGAAGAAATGGCTAGGGATACAAGGAAGAGAAGGAAGTTTGTGGATTTCACATTGCTAGCCAGTGGCAGTTTCCATGTTTATGAAACAAGGGGCTTAGGGACATCAATATGAATGGAAGGGAAATGGTGGAGAGCAGAGAATTCTAATGAAGCTGTAATAATGTAGATATTTGGATTATAAAACTGAGATCAGCCCCACTTACTGTGTTCTCACTATGCGCTATACAATGTGTCAATGCTTTAGATGTATTGACTGATTTGATTGTCACAAGGTTAAGACTATTCTTTTACAAGCGAGGATATTGAAGCAAGGTCACACAGCTAGAAAGTGGCAGTTCTGGGGCCACAGCTCCCAGTGGTATGGCACCAGGATCCATTCTCTTAAACCCCCAAGCTATATTTTCTCTCATGCTTTATGTTTATTTGTATTTGTTTAGCTGGTTATGGAGTTAACATGATCCACCTTTGGCACTCGATGATTGCTAGTTCAAGGTCAGGCATTGCAGAAGTTGATGGCGAGGCTCACCATAGAATTTACTGAATAAAATTTGATCACTTTTGATTAACAACTTGGATTTATTATATTCGTAGATATATATAATGGTTATTTAAAAATATTTTCATTATTTCTACAACAAAATAATGCTGTCTTTCTGTGTACGTTAAAACAAAAGAAACTTTATATTGATTATCAGAAATGAAAAAAGTAACATTAAACAAAATAATGTATTCTTGGCATAAGCTCTTGTACCTTAAGCAATTTTGTAGCTTTATGTATCTCCCTTGGATTTTTAAATATTGTATTTTTTCATATGGTCTTCATTATATTATGAAAATAAAATTATCTGAACAGTTTTTCAAGATTGTATTTTATGGTTAATAAATTTTAAATTGTGATATTTTGAATTAGTCTTCTTCAGTTGACCATAATATTTTTTTAAAATTTTTTTTATTATTATTATTTTTTAAAGATTTTATTTATTTATTTAACACAGATAGAGACAGCCAGCGAGAGAGGGAACAAGAGCAGGGGGAGTGGGAGAGGAAGAAGCAGGCTCATAGTGGAGGAGCCTGATGTGGGGCTCGATCCCAGAATGCCGGGATCACGCCCTGAGCCGAAGGCAGACACTTAACCGCTGTGCCACCCAGGCGCCCCTGACCATAATATTTTTAAATGAAAAAGTACTGTCTTACAAGCCTTGAGATACTTGGCAATTTCAAAGATAATGTTTACATTTAGCAATGTAAACGGTAGTTATTCATAATTCTAATTTTTGCAATAAAATTGGTGTCTATTTTAGACCGCATATTTTCACAGGACTGTTACTTTGCCTCAGTCAAATGTACCTTTCTTTGAAAAATATTTTTACAACTAAGATCTTGTCGAATTCTGTTGACTGTTTCACCGAATGCAGATGCTCCAAAACCAGAGGCCATCTCAACTCCATTCTGCTCTTGTGCTAAATATCGATTTATTGAAACAAAAATAGAAGCTCTGTCAAAAGATCCTTCCCACAGCTGAGATATTTGAAAGAGTAATTACAGAATTTGAAACTGAAATCTTGAACACCATTTGAATTATCTTTGTTTAACTTCTTCAATTTCACTTTTGCTTTTGTAGGATTAAATTTAAATGTCTACCTGTTTGCAAGCTTGGCTTTCAAAAGTCTCAATTTACTGAAAATTCAAAGGCTGATTTTTTTTTGTACTCCTCTTGTTGGATATGCTGATTAAAGACTTACAGCTGATTTTTAATAAAATGAATGCCAGATATAGAAGGTTGATTTAAACAATGTTTAATACCACTGTAGGACATTTAAGTTGATTTATGAAGTAGTTTTCAAAAGCCCAAACATGACTAAAAACTGGCTGATGTTAAGAAACAAAGAGTGAAAATACGTGCCATCAAGCTGAATTTTTAACATTTTTGTCACACTAATTCTGTAATTAGTTTACTCTGTGTGTGTGTAAATATTTATCTATTTTTTCTATAGTTTTTATCTCGATCTTTAGAATATTGGTGCTTCTTTGTAAGCTGTTAGAAATTGGGTGTACTGCAAACAATTCCGAGTACATTTTTGTTCCACTGGCATATTAACTTAGTAAAAATATTCTATTTGTCATGAGGCTGTGCTTCATTAAAAGTTTTCTTTGTATTTTTACTGAAAAACAAATTAATTCTTCAAGTTGAATTTGTAGCTGAATTAAAATTGCGTTCATAGTAACCTTGGATGTTTTACCTTCCACGAAATGAACTTCTAACCAGCCTTTGTTTAGCTTCTCTGAATGGACTAAAATTTGGCCCATAATTGGAATTAACTTGACTGGTTTTCTTTTTGAAGCAACTGATTATACTTACATAAGTCTTACTTCATTTAACGATTTACAAAATCTACCTTCTCCTTGAAGGTAACTTATTAGCAACTATTTTGCACCCCTTTTTATATTCATAAGAAAATTTGAAATCAAATATAAATGAAATCAATTTAGAAAATCAGTCATTTGATCTACATGAAAAGTCATGTTCATTGTATAAATATAACTTGCATGAATGAATTAAATCATCATTCACAGGCATCATTTTAAAAAATGCTAACTTTTGAAGTTGTGACTGAAGCTTTATCATATTTTTGTCTTCTCACTTTAATGTGATCAATGCTATCACTACCATCCCCATTGTGAAATAGAAATAAAGGGCAGGAAGTGGGAGGTAAACCCAGTGAAATGACTGAGGACTGGCACATGGATGAAGTTTTCAGAGATCCTGTGGTCTATGACATATTGTTATTTTTTCCAAAATAAGGGACATGTTGTCCCTGTCCATGGAAAGATACACAGAGCCATTTTTCATGGGTAGTTTTAGATTATGGAGGCTAGATATACCTCATTTGAGTGTCTGCTATGAACCATTTACTAAGTAATCCAAGAATCCATTGGTTTTTGAGAGGGACGCGGCAAAGGAGATTCTGTAGCAGGGCTGGACTCCTGTTTTGTCACTTGTGCCTTACAGTGCAGCAGATCTAATGGGACTGGAAGCATCTGTTGGCCTTAGGATGTTGTATGAAGCCCTTGGCAAACGACCATAGGTGGGTAACAGCACAAAATCACTAGGATTTTGAAGCAAAGACATGCATTGTCTGGAGATAACTACCCTACCTTCCTTTTATACTTTATTGAGGTGAAATTTCTATAACATAAAATTCATCATTTTAAAGAGAACAGTTCACTGGCGTTTAGCACATTCACAATGTTATGCAATGACCACCTCTAGTTCCAAAACATTTCCATCATTCTACAATAAAATCCCTTACCCATGATGCAGAATCTTCCCATTCTCTTTCCTATGATTTTTTTGAAACCACCTACCTGTGTTCTGTCTCTCTGGATTTATCTACTAAGGAAAGTTCATATAGACAGAATTATATAATATTCCAGACCTTTATGTCTGGCTTCTTCACTTAGTGTATTTTCAATGTTCATCTATGTTGTAGCAGGTATCAGTACTCGACTCCTTTTCATTGGTTGAATGATATTCCACTGCATGCCTATACAACATTTGTTTATCCATTTTCACACCAGTTAAGGGACACCTGAGTTGTCTCTACCTTTGAGTGCTGCTATGAACATGCGTGTACATTTACTTGTTTTGAGTCCCTGTTTTTACCTTTTGGGGATTATATATACCCAGGAGGAGAATTGCTGGGTCATATGATCATTCTTTATTGAATTTTTTGACAAATTGTCAAACTATTTTCAATAGCAACTGAACCATTTTAATTATTAATTCGTTAATTAATCTATTAATTAATTAATTTAGAGACCATGAGCTGTGGGTGGGGGGCAGAAGGAGAGTGAGAGGAAGAATCTCAAGCAGG
The DNA here is from genome assembly GCF_024610735.1 of Ursus americanus. Lineage (NCBI taxonomy): Eukaryota > Metazoa > Chordata > Mammalia > Carnivora > Ursidae > Ursus > Ursus americanus. The sequence goes on from NC_142132.1 coordinate 42,488,107, forward strand.
CCCCTCACCCAGCTCCATGCGGGGCTCAATCTCACAACCCTTAGATCATGACCCAAGCCAGAACCAAGAGTTGGTTACTCAACCAACTGACCCACCTAGGCACCCCACAACTAAACCATTTTGTGTTCTCATCAGCAATATATTAAGTTTCCAGTATCTCCACACCCTTGTCAAGTCTTTATTTTCTGTTTTTGAAATTATAACCAGCCTAGTGTAGTGGTACCTCTTTGTGGTTTTGACTTGCAGGTCCCTAATGGGTAATGATGTCGAACATACGCTCATATCGAGGTGCATGCTGCAGTCTTCAAGACCACACTTGTGCTGGGAAGGGCATTGAAGCAAGGGCAAGTAAAAATGTCACAAAGTTTTCCTACTCTTTTGGAATTGTAGTTTTCTTGATTCAGCATTTGCTTGGTTGCTGTAAGCTTTGACTATTTTGGAGTTCTAGTAAAGTTGTTTCTTTTTTTTTTTTTTTAAAGACTCTATTTATTTATTTGAGAGAGAGAGAGAGGTTGAGCAAGCACAAGTTGGGGGCAGAGGCAGAAGGAAAGGGAGAAGCAGACTCCCTGCTGATCAGGGAGCCCAATGCGGGGCTCAATCCCAGGACCCTGAGATCATGACCTGAGCCGAAGGCAGACGCTTAATCCACTGAGCCACCCAGGTGCCTCTAATAAAGTTGTTTTTTACTGTGTTTGCTTGTTTGTCAGTATTTCTGTGGGAAGATGGGAGCCTGTACCTGCCATATTGCCAACTTCATCCTCTTCCCAATGGCACTCATCAAGTTTTGTTGTTGTCATTGAGTTGTCTTGTTTTGTTTTGTTTTGTTTTGTTTTTGAAAAACAGTTTCTGGTTCCTTACTGGAACCTGGCAGTAACTGACTATATGACAATTACATCTTGAGTTGCCGTCTAATTGATCACGCTGTAATGTCAGTCGTGTTCAGCAGCATGTTAATGGTGCCTGGAAGTTGTTTATGTGAAATCAGGGTTAAGCAGACACTGACAAAAACAAGTGAGTTGAATGAACAGGTGATTCGGATTCCCGCGGCATTTGCTTATTTCACATTAACATCTCTCCTTCAACTCATCTCTTTAACCTTAGGGGAGTTTCCTGGGGCCAAATTTTTTATTCCTGATTTATCATTGGTTCTGACAGTGTGCCCACACCAGCCAGTTTTAATAGCCCCCATCAGAGGTAGCCCTAGATTACAGTGGGGAAAGTATATTCTCTCAGTGAGCAAAGCTTTGGTCAGTGGATTTGTTTCCTCACTTTGAAAGAGGAAATTTTCAGAGGTATAAATGTGCAGTGCTTCATGGGCAATGGCTAATGGTTATGCCTAATGGTTACTCACACGGAAACATACAGCTCTAATTTATTTATTTACATTGCTTGCCAGTATTGTATTATATAAATATACCAACATTTATTTGTCTGTTCTACTGTTGAAGTAAATACAGATTTTCTCCCATGCCTAATGGGACTTGGGATGACAAGATTTGAAGATTAGTGACAAAGACTCTGAAGAAGAGGTATAGGGAAAGATCTCTCAACATGGGCATGGATGAGAGTGTACTTATTTTCTTTGTGTGAATGCACACCAGAAGGAATCCACTGTAGAGGAGTCTTTCAATAATCAGAGTGAGAAAATGACAAAACTGTGGCTGTAGTTGACCTCTTTTCTTGACCAGTAAAGTACTTGTTCATAGAATTCAAGAATGAAGAGAGCGAAGTAGCAGGGAGGGAGGATTATATATGGACTTGACAGCAGTTTTCCCTTGACTAAAACTGACCCATCTTTTCTTTTATGTGTTTACCTGCCAATGACAGAGACCAATGTTAAACCTCCAATACAATCACATCTTACAGATGGATCAGTCATCTACCTAGTGGCAGATTAATTACAATGACCTCTTCCATCATGAGCGGGCTTTCCATGATGGATGTATTCGTATTCAGTAGAGAACCTTTTGCTTTAGTTATGGACTTGCTTTAATATCCCAATACTTTTGCCAGCATCACCACCAAGGGATTTATGAAATACCTTATTCATTCACTATCCTTTTATCCCCAACAATATTGCTTCTGAGCATGGGACTCATTTCTACACTGTTTTTCAAAGTGGTTTTATCATTATAGGTTTCTGTTCAAGTAGATGATAGTCTTCATTGCTACACATCCCCAACAACACTGATTATCATCCTATTCAGTTTATGGGTAGACAATTTGTCATTTTCTGGTGAAACTGAAAATGAGAATACCTTATAGCTTAGCAAATACTTTCATTGGTATATACTCTAAAATACTCTTGAGAAAGTTCATGAGAACGTACATACACAAATGTTCATGTCACCATCTTTCGTAATACTGAAGAACTGGAAAAAATCTGTATTTACTTCAACAGTGGAACAGACAAATAAATGTTGGTATATTTATACAATATGATACTGGCAAGCAACGAAAATAAATAAATTAGAGCTGTATGTTTCAGTGTGAGTAAATTTCAGCAGCATAATATTGAACCAAAACAGCAGCCATGAAAGAATATATGCATTTTGACTCTGTTTATATAAGAATCTCTCTCTATTTTTTAGAATGCACAGATGAATGTTGGAGTCTATAAAGATGAGTAAAGGATTGATTGGTCAATACAAAATTTAAGATCACGTTTTCCTGTGGGAGTGTGATGAAATGGGCACATTTGGGCTTCTATGCTACTGTAGAAGTCTTTGTTAAGCTGAGTGATAGGTACCTGCATATTCATTTCATTATTTTCATTAAGCTATATTTTCCAAAGAATATACTCTGTGTTCACTAAAACTTTTCCTCTTCCTGGGTACATAAGAGCACAACATTTTTTAGCCTTCTTTTCATTAGGGAAAGCCATGATATCGGTTCTAGCCAAGGAATTGTGAGGGATGTCCATCATTTCAAGGCTGAGACAGTAAAAGCAGCCACATGACTCCCTTCTCCTGTCACCTTGGCTTCATATCAAGATGGACAGCTTGGACCTCTGAGTTACTCAGAAGGGGTGCCCTGTGGAACCTCTAGACCAACAGCGAACTTTGTGTGGGGAGAACTATAGTTTATGTGCTAAGCTACTGAAATGTGTTTGCTATTGCAGTATAAACTAGCTATTCCCATCTAATGCAATGCACGTAGATGGCTTATATATTTACTCTTGTATGTGGTAAATTTCTCAATATAAAAAGAAAGTTTATGCTTTGGAGCCAGACATGGAGAGAGAAGTTGTGGGGGACAGAATCACTCACAGCTCCATTCTATAGCAGGCAATCTCTTTATTCAGGTAAGGAATTCCCTGGAGCTTTAATTGTTTCATTAAAAAAAAATTAATAATAATGCCTACCTTGCGGTGTTGTTTGGATATTACATGGGATAATGTATGTCATTGGTTTGGTGAAATGACAGTATATAGTGAATATCGAATGAATAAATATTAATTTGTTCCCTTCTTCTCAGAAAGGAAGTAAGAGATGGTACAGAAAGGGTAAAAGGCCCATGGTTCATTAGATGAAGATATTCTGGTGGCTTGACTGAATTAATACCGAAGGACATGGAGGCAGATAGAACTGGAAAAAAAAAAAAAAAAGAATCAGTCAAAGGGAAAGCCCAGGTAAACCTCAGGGTGGATGATAAGGATTTTCCATCCTCTCGTGCTATAAGCTGGTACTGGGAAAACATGGGCGTCATCACACAGGTGATATTGGGTCACGATTCACAATCCGCACAACTAAAACTAAACTGGATGCTAAGAAATGCATTGTGACTTCGAACCAGACTCTCAGAGTTATGTCTTTTCTGGGGTCTTTCTGGTTAAAGCTGTTTACTAGTGGGCTGCAGGGTAGGGTCAGCCAGTGGTCTGTCCTGGGCCAGCCAGTTCCCAATGACCATAAGGTCTCATCCTTTACTATGCATACTTCTCTCCACAGCTTTCCCTTTCCCCCAGGGTCCTAGGGACTTTGCAAAGAGCTAGGATTTCTGGACCAGTGGATTTCAAACTTGAGTGTACATAAGAATCACCCAGAATGGTTCGGCTTCTCCCTCAGAACTTTGAATCCAGTAGGTTAGACTGGGGCCCCAGAATTTGCATTTTGAATAAATTCTCCTGTGATTCAGATGCTGCTGGTCTGGGAACCCTACTGTGAGAGCCAATGCTCAAGAGCGTCTCTCTCATCTCTTGATTTTCTCTGGTGCCCAGAAAGTTTGAGGGAAAGCAGGAGCCCCAGCTGTATTAGAGGGGCAGATTCTCCAGGGCTATGCATTTCAACTTAGATATGCATTTCTCCAGGCTCTGTGGTCTGCCCTCCTAATTCAGAAGTAATCCCAGCATCTACTTTGGCTTCTTTCACGTGATTAGATTAAACAGCAGGAAGTGACGAAAGAAACCAGGGAAGGGATGAGAGCTGGACTCCTCGAAATGGATTTTTTCGTGAGAAAATCTGTTAGCCTTTGTGTTTCTCAGAAACCGTTGCTGTAGGCTGATTGTGGAAACAACCGTTTTTAGGGAAGGGGAGAAGGCAGTTCTGGGCACCCCGTGGGACCCTTCCAGCTCTAATTTCTCTTATTGTAATGAAGACTGATGGGTAATGGGATCAGCTTTTTGCCCAAGGGCCTGTATGGCTCTGCAGGAACTCTCTCCCACTGTGGCACATTTAGTCCGTAGGGAGAGGATGGATGCCGGAGGCAGGCTTGCTGACAGGAAGCCAAATTCAGGCTGGCCTCACATCATCTGATTCCCTGTGTACTTGCCTGGCCCAAGGGAACCACATGCCCTCCTTCTTACTCAAGGTCGCTAGAGGAACAGCAAGGGCTGATGGCTGCCCCTAGTTACAGCCCTTCAGGGCAGGCGCTGTGGAGGAATGTGATTCCATTAAAACACAGCCATCCCCTTGGGGCAGCTGAAGGAGACAGTAATAATCTTTAGATCCAACCCTGAAGTTTAAAGAAATTACTGAGAATAAAAACATGTCAGCACACTTTGCAAAAAAACTAGACTGAGTCTAGGCCAGTTAGGAAAGTTGGGATGAAGGGGAAGAACTAAGATTTCTTGAGCCTTTTCTAAGTGGCTAGTGATTTAAATACCTTCTCTAACTGCACATTTAGGAAAACCCTGGAAACTAGAATTTATCATCTTAATTGTATGAGAAAGTAAACTGGGGTCAGAGAGGGTAATTGATTTGCTGAAGTTTGGTAAGCAGCAGAGTGTCTCTACGAAGCCCACGCTGGCCTGGCTCCAGAGACACGTCCACAGCCACACAAGCCTGCTTTCCAAAATGTTAGGTGTCATTTGGATCAGAATTAAGCTGGCCACCAGGGAACAAAATGCCTATACACATTGAGTACATGTCTTTAATGTTCTATGGAAGGTTCACGCGTTTGACAAACTCCATACTTTGGTCATGGTGCAAATGGAATATTCCACTTCTATTATCCCTAATCTTACCTTAAGAATCAGCACAAATGCCTAATGCCTAAGAACTTAGCTTGTGCTTCCTGGAATCTTCCCTCTCAACTTTTGTGTGTTGTGATGGTATTTTTCACCCCATTCATTCATTCATTGAATAAATATTTATTGAAAATCACCTACTGTATTCCAAGACACTTGTTTTAGGTTTTGAGGATGCAGAAATGTACAAAATAGATGAAGTCCTTGCCTCCCTGAACCTCTATCATCATACTAAAAAATATATTATTTGATTTCAGCTGGTAAAACTTGTTATGATGAAAAATGCACTAGAGTAAGGAGTTTGAGAGTATTTGGGAGAAGGACCTATTAGAGAGAAAAAGGTCATTAAAGGCCTTGATGAAGAGAGGACATTTGAGCAGACAACCTAAAGCTACGGAACATGTGATGTGAATATACAGAAGGAAGAATATTCTGAGCAGATAGAGCAACACATTCAACGGGACTATGTTGGGAATGAGTGAAGTGTTTCATGGAACGGCATGCAATCTTGTGTGGCTGGGGTGGGGTCCACTAAGGGATAATGTTTACAATAAGGTGGTAAAGCCAGGCGGGCTGTGGACAGCTCAGCGCTTCCTAGCTCAGCCCCGGACAAGGCAATTGTCTTTTCTGAGCCCAGTTTGCTCAGGTGTAAAATCGGGTTACAATGCCTGTTACGCTGGATTGTTTGGAAGATGAACCAAGAAACTATATTAAAGGCCTGGCTCAGAGAGGACTCAACCATTTTCACTTTTCTTCCTTTTTTTCTCTTACTTCCCATTTTGTCCTCTTTTTCTCTTCCTTCTTATCTCCCAAAAAAAAAAATCTATCCACCCTAAAAACCAGGACCTGTGCTGGTTCTTGGGCATATAGAAATGACTGAACCAAATTTCTTGCTCTCATTGTCAGAGGGGAAGGTCAGAGTGACAGTAGAACTTGCCTGGTGATCTGAGAACTGGATCTGATCGCGCCATACCAGGGAGAAGAAAGGGAGTAACTCTGCCTGGGGGTGTCCCTGAATGAATGCTAGAGGATGTGCTATTTGAGCTATATGTTAAAGAGTGTGTGGAATATTCCAGGACATTCCAAGTAGGGAAGAGTGTATTCCTTGTGACAACAAGAACAGTGGACTCCCAAAATGTTTGCATCTTAATCCTCAGAACCTGTGAACAGGTTCTCTTCCATGGCAAATTGGGTATGATTGAGGTTAGGATTGTAAGATGGGAAGATTATCCTGGATCATCCAGGTAGGCCTAATGTAATCACAAGCATCCTTCTAAGTGAGAGAGGGAGGCAGGAGGGTCATAATCAGAGAGAACCACAGATGCTGGTTTGTTGGCTTTGATGATGGAGGAAAGGGGCCATCAGCCAAAGAATGCTGGCAGTTCCTAAGCTGGAAAAAGCAAGGAAATGAATTCTCCTCTAGAGTCTCCAGAAGGAACATAACACTAGGGAAACGTTGGTTTTGGCCGGAAGGCCCGTTTCAGACTTCTGACCTCCAGAAGCATACGATAATAACTTCGGATTGTTTGAAGCCACTATGTTTGTGGGAATTTGTTCCAGCAGCAATAGGAAACTAATATGTTCTTATTCTGAAAGCAAGGAAATGGTGAGTTGAATCCAGAGAGATGAGTGGACTTCAAACTGGGAAGTGTCTGGTCCTCCATGCAACTTTATCCTGTAATCCAGGGACATTTTCCCCTTTCTTCTGCTTTATCTTAGAAAAGTTTAGCATCTAGCAAATGACACCTTTAAATTCTGATTACCTAGTTCAAAATCCGTTTCCCTCCTGGAGCCTTCCTTCCTCACTTCCCCTTCAACATTGATCATTGTAACTGTCAGGCAATCTGTAGAAACATTCCCAGGCCAGAGCTGCTTTATGTCAGACATCTCAAGCCCTTAACTGGTCCCAGACTACAGCTTCCTTGTGTTGCTTTTCGCTCGTTTGAAAAACCCATCACCACATTGCAGTTTCTCATATCAGATCCATACTTCCCACTACCAAATTTAGCATCTCAATTTGGAAGTCTTGAAGCAAATTAATTCCATACCTGAATTATACTTCCCTCCCAAATAACCCTCCTATGTTATAAGGAAGGACATAAACATCTTCCTAGAAAGATACTCAAATTGCAGAGACATGCTTGCTTTCTCCCTCTCCACCCCACCTTGATGTCTAGGTGCCAATGTGCTTTGATGCCAAACTTTTTTGTTTTTTCAGCTGTCCCTTTTTCCTCCTTCCACTGTCCACAGTCATTTTCCTTCTTTACTGTTTGCCTCTTGACTGACCTTCTACAGCCAGCAGTCGGTGTCCTCCACTGTGTCCTACACTGGAGATATCTAGTGAGGTTGGTGCCCCAGCACATCCCAGACTGAGCAAGTCACTCCCCGCTCAAGCATACCCTGTCACATACATAATAAAGTCTCTTATCCTTTGTCTGGCATTTCAAAGTCTTCCCAATTTGGCACCAGTCTGCTTTTTCATATGAATCTCACCACACTTCCCTCCCAGCATACTATGCATTGCACCATTCTTGGCAATTGTCCAATCATTGAATATACCTTTACTCTTCTGCTTCCATGCCTTTGTTCAAACTACACCCTACATGCTATGACCTTCTCCCTGTTGAAGTGCTTCCTGTTCCTTTCAGATCTTTTCCTTTCAGACCTTCCTTTCCTTTCCTTTCCAAACCCTTATGAGATTTTCTTATTGATCTTCTTAGTTAATGCCCCTCTCTCTTATTTCGCAGTACTGAGTATGGAAGTGGAGCTTTTGTTGTAATGAGAAATGAGTCACTTGGTACGTGTCTCATAGTCCTTAAAGTTCATAGCCACATTTTATTTCATTTGAAAGAGCACTAGGAATACTAGGTTGGGTAGCTATTTACTGGGGTATATTCCCACTTCTCCCCACCTTCCTATCTGGAATCAAATACCTGTCCTCAGGGTTCCCTTTCTCACAAATATAGCTCTAGTCTTTGGGAAATGTGCTGGGCATCTTCCATTTGCCCCTCTAATTCTGCTCCCCACCCTTCTCTACCCTGCTCTGTGTCCCTGGAGGTTGAACTATATGGATTCCATTGATCATTTAATTTGCCCACTGGCTTTGGGTTGAGTTTGTCCAATGGGGAGCTCCCACAGGAGATTAGAGAAAAGAAGAGAGACATTTATTCTGACTGTTCCTTCTGGTGGCATCACTTCAGGCTGCCTCAAATAGTCCTGTTGCTAAGCTCTCCTGAAACTATCGAATGTGAGTGTGCCATCTCTTTTCTACCAGGACTCTAACAGACAGCATAATTGTCTGCTATTCTTTGAGGTCCTGCTCTGTCCTGTCCGGATCCATAGTGCACAGAGCAGGGGCCAGCATGTAGACTGCAGCATATCTTTGTGATGGGACAGCTGTGTGGACTATGCCCAAGCACTTTCTGCTGCCCGAGAGTCCTGTGTCATGGTAGTGCAGATTTCACTGTGGTCATTCTTATGAACTTCTGGCGCAACAGCCACTAAGCATCTCTGGGTCTCTACAGTGCACAGTACATGATGATTGCTTGGAAAAACATGGTGGAAAGGAGTTGAATCAGACCTATGGCTGACTTCTCTTTTTCCTACAGCTATCGGAACCCAGAAATGCCTACAGCTAGTGGGAGAATTATATATATCCTTGGGTCACATAACCTCATTCTTGCCCAACCTCACTGCTTTCATCTATGTGATGAAATTCCCCAAAGGCCATTCTGATTCTTTCCTGGATTGAAAGAGCACGGGGATATTTTCTTGGTAGTCTAGAAAAGGAAGCTTCTCCAGAAATAAGGCTAGAGGTTTCTGAGTGAGTGAAGCAGACAGATCTCTGGGGACATGGAACCCCAGCTCTTGGCTGACCCAGAATGGTGGAGAACAACTCCCCAGAAAGAGACCCCGCTCATCCTGCGACATAAAGATGTTCCCTCCACTCTAGCACCTCAGCCACTACTGGCGCTGTTCACAGGGAGAGCGGAGTCATTCAGAGAAGCCCCAGAATACGGCGCTGGGACAAGGAAGAAGCATTTCTGAAGGAGCTGGTGCGACAGAAGGCCAAAGGCTCTGAAAGGAGCACCATGGAACAAGTCTGAAGTGAAGACATATGGGTTAGCCGGCATGGCCTTCAGTGTGCCCTGCGATTCTATCCTGAAGTGAGTTCTAGGAGTGGTGCTCAAAGTGTGGGCCCAGAACAGCAGCATGGGCTTCCCCTGGGAATGTGTAAGGGACGCAAGTCCTCAGGCTCCTTGCCAGATGTGCGGACTCAGAAGCTCTGAGGAGGAGTCCGGGGAGGGTGTTTGCAAAGACCGTCCAGTGATTCCGAGGCTTGCGGAAGTGTGAGAACAACTGTTTAGAAGAATGAATTCTGACAGTGCCTTCTGGGACCCAGGATCTATTAGGTGCCCTCTTCCTGCCTCTCCAGGGAACATGTACCACTGTCGAGGAGGCCGTGGTACAAAGGGGCTTGGAGCTTTGGTGTGGGGAGGTAGAAGGCATTTACAAAAAAAAAAAAAAAAAAAAGGTCAGCCTTCTTGCCTCAAATTCCCCCCAAAATCCTTTCTTTGTACAGCCTGGGATGGCTGGAGGCTAGGGATTCCTCAGCAAAGATGGATGAGTAGGTTACAGTCCTGTGGGGACCCGAGCCCCACATGTTGAGAATGGTCCCCTGGGCTCTGCCAGCCCCTTGCTTAGCATTACACAAAGGGCTCTAGGTCATGTCACATTCCTGAGATGAGAAACTAGGCAGAGCTGGTACAGGTTTGGTCTCCAGCGATGGCTAAACAAAATCAGCCCGGGGGAGATCCTCAGGCACGGACATCTCAGGGAATGAGTCAAGACACCGGCGTCAGGATGGGACACTCACACTCCGGGGGCTGCAAGCAAGGGAAAGGGAATCGAAGGCCAGCATCCCAAGGACATGCCATCCGCTGAATGCTTTCGGCTCGTGGGTCTCCTTAGGCGGATGCAGTGCTGTTTCTTTGGCTGATGTATGACATGGGACAGACAACAATCAATGCACAGATCAGTAAAAGCTCAGCTCTGCATCCTCGGAATCCCTCAGCTTGGTCGGAGGTCCTTTTTATTGGGGCTTTTGAATAGATGCAAAATGTTAATCCCGTTATAGCTGTAACTGTGCTGGGTGTCGGGGCCGTTTGAAGATATTAGGCTGATATTTGGGAAGAGGATCCAGGAACAATCAAGTCAGCTGTAGATGCCATTGACAGGTCACCTCTCCCTGCAATGTTCTCATGGGAAATATGTGTGCGAAGAATAAAGCCAGGCAAAGCAGCACTTTTTTCCTAACACAGTTTGGTTCCAGTCAATGGGAGTAAGTACAGAGTGTTATCTGTACATTGGAGAATTTGTGACCTTGGGCGGGTCACCTGCTCCAACCTCCTCCTCCTGAAAACCTAGATGTGTCACAGAGATTCATTCCATCGTCCTAGAAAGGTTACACATGCAGGAGAGAGGAATACCAGAGATGGGAAGCATTTGTCCCGGGAGACAGATGTCAGGGAAAGCAGTTGGGTAAAAGGAGAGATAAACTCCCACAGGGCCACTGAGAAGTTAAGCGAGGTCCAAGAGAGTCTTACTTTTTAGGCTCCTAATATATTAAAAACACGAAGAAATTGGGGCACCTGGGTGGCGCAGTCGTTAAGCGTCTGCCTTTGGCTCAGGGCGTGATGCTGGTTGTTCTGGGATCGAGCCCCACATCAGGCTCCTCGGCTGGGAGCTTGCTTCTTCCTCTCCCACTCCCCCTGCTTGTGTTCCCTCTCTTGCTGGCTATCTCTCTCTCTGTCAAATAAATAAATAAAATCTTAAAAAAAAACATGAAGAAATTGAAAATAGGGTCATAAAAATAATACATATTAAATGTTTCCCTGCAGCAAATTAATGGTTTAACAAAAATAAAGCAAAGATAAATCTGTGCAATATAATTCCAGAATTTTAAAAACTATATGCAAGGAGAAGATGTCATAAGATGGTGATGCAGAAAAGAACACCGACTTAATGTTTGATGGTGGGTGTCTTCTTCCTTCAGTTGGCTGTTAGTTCTCTAACTGCATGTGTAATGGTATTTGAATATAACATCCAAAGTATACATAGTCTTCCTGTATCGCCAGCCTCCCAATGGGCTCAGTGCTGTCCTAGCCATGTCTCTCATTGCAGGGTGGTGGAGAAGATGGCATTTGTATTGAACTGCCATAACAGAGTGCCACAGACTGGGCAGAAATTTCTTCTCGCCCAGTCTTGGAGGCTCGAAGCCCAACATCAAGGCACTGGTTTCCTCTGACGTCTGTCCCCTCGGCTTGTCAATGTCAATCTCTTCTCTGTGCAAGACCAAAACACGGTCTTCCCTCTGTGCAAGCCTTTATCCAAATTTCCTCTTCTGATAAGGACACCAGTTATATTGGATTAAAGCCCCCCCCATGACATCATTTTAATTTAATTACCTCTTCAAAGACTCTATCTCCAAATACATTCTGAGGTTACTGGGGGGGGGGGGATAAGACTGAATTTTGGGAGGTCACAATTCAGCCCATAATAGTAAGTAAAACAAATGCCACCCCCCCACGTTTCCTAGCCCTGACGCAGCACTAAACTGCATATCCATCTGTAATGCCTGTCCAACTGGAGGCTCCTCTGTGATTTCTCACCCCACCCACCCAAGGGCGAGGAATGAGAGGCAGGAAGAGTAGCCTCAGCTTCTGCTCCTAAAAGCAACAGAAGCCTTGTGACACAGCAAGTCTACGGGAAGCAAGGAGATGGTGCTTTGGGTCAAGGCCCTGAAAGGAAAAACACCACTGCTGAACCAGGACTCCCCTGGCTTATGATTTCTCTGAGCAGGAATTGCACCAATGACATCCCCAGAACTGGCCACGTCTTGTCATTGTCACACATTTGAGCAAACTTGAGTTTGCCTGGTGTTTGGGGCACAGGCAACATTTTTGTTGGTTTGCTTCACGCGGGATAGGATTTTGCCCTTTCCTCAGTTCCTTCATGGGGTCCTCAACAGTTCCAGCCGCTGCGGGCTGTCACCTGAGAGTCAGGGAGAAGCAGGGGGTGACAGAGACCTGGCTCTTCCCTCCTTTCCTGTCTGCTCAGTGCTCTGGGAGCCTGCTGAAACATTTGACTGCTTCCCCAGGCAGCAGAAGCATTGCTGGCAGCCTCCTGGGACGGTTTCACCAGGAAAGACGGGAAGCAGGCGGGGTGGGCCATCCTTTCTTTGGTGCATTCAGCTCAGGCACTGGCTCGTTTATCTGCCGCAGTGAGGCTCTGCTAATGCAAAAGGAATACATTCAGCACAGAGCGCCCTGGAGAGCAGTGGGGATAATAATGCCACTATTCATTATTTTAAAACAAACACAATTTGGAGTGGGGATCTATCTGGAAGTGTGAAATTGGTTCCTCTTAAAGAGCAACCGGCAAGGGAAGAGCATGTGACCAGCCCAAGGGCAAGGATTCCACCTGGGGCCAGGAGTGCAGCCTCTCCGAGTCCAGCTGGCCCCACTGGCTCAGCCGCAGCCATGAGAAAGGCAAGAATATAGAGAGGTATCTATCATGTAGGGAGCCCCTACTGGGTGCTGCGCAGGCTTGATCTCATCGAATCTTCACAACTGCCTTGTAAGATGAATACCCCCCCCTTTTCTATAGAAAGAGACTGAGGGAAAAAAAAAAAAAGAAAAAAAGAAAGAGACTGAGGATCTCAGAGAAGTAAGACATTTGTCCAAAGTAACATGGCTCGGCCTTGGCAGAGAGAAATTGAATCCAGGTCGATTTGACTTCAAGGCCATGCTCTGTCCAGAGTTCCTTGTTATTGGGGCCGTGAGAATACCTGAAATGTGAAACAAGACTCTCTAGGTTTGGCCCAGAGCCGAGAAGTGGTGTGAGAAGGCAAGCTAGACGAAGAGGAAGAGATCCTTCCCATGGCGAAAGCCAAGGCCAATCTCCCTGCCAGCCTGGCCAAGTGCTGGCACCCAAACCAGGCATGACTTTGGGTAAGTTGTTTGCAGGTTCTGTCCCAGTTCCCTCATCTGTAAAGTGGGGATTTGAATGGGATGAAAACTCCACTCTTTGGGTTCCCTGTACGCCACTCTTATGTCAGCCGGACCGTTACTCCCTGATCCATCCAGGCACCTAAAGCTTCCAGAAAGATGTACCATGAGTGGGAGGGCAGACTTTCATGTGGGCTGGTTGGGGGCGGCCCGAATGGACCTGGTGGGTTGATGGGGTCATACCCTGAGGTCCAACTCCTCTGCCCCTGCTATTTGAAAGAATCACTGCGACAAGGTAGGAAAGGCTCCGTTTGGAATCAGACAACCCTGGGTCCAAATTCTATCATAGTGTGTGTCCGCCCTGGACAAGCTGCTTAACAGCTTGGAGCCCTAGTTCCCTTGTCTATAATTCGGGGAAAATAATGCAACCTTGTAGCTAATGAGGGACCATTGAATGTGATGCCAGGTGTGAAGCAGCTGGTACCAGGGCCTGGCCCTTTGTCCTTCTTCACTTCCCAGCCCTTCAGCGGACAGATCCCTCCCCTGAGAAGTGATGCCCAGGCTCTGGCTATCATCTGAAATAGTGAAACTGTAAGAGCCATGCTCTTGAACTGCTTTTAGCTCATAGGCCCTTTTGAGACAACATGAAATTTATGAAACTTTTCCCCAGAAAAGAATGACAGTGAGCTATACATATTGGCTCTCACTTTCCTGCATCCCCTCCCTGAAGCCTCAGCCGAACATTTCAGGCAGCATCCTTGCCCTTGCAGAGGGGAGGGCTTTGGAAGGCCCTACGTGTCCTCCTTCATAGTTTTCCAGAATTCATTTCTCTGCCTGTGATCCAGCTCACAGGAAACCAGCAAATCTTCCCCAGGTCCCGGGGAGGCACCGGGAGAGGAGGCTGAGGGCCAGGCGATGGCCTGCTGGCCCTTCCTAATTGATTTTCTCGTGCTTGCATAGGGACGCGCACTTGTTAACCTGCGCTTCCGGAGCCCATCGCCCCAGCATCTTCTCTCTGATTCGTGACACCAGCACGAGCACCATTAGTGAGCAAGAACAAAGGCTCGGAGGGGCCCGGCCTGGGCCCCGACCTCACCAGATGTTCTGGCTTGGCTGTTTTCATGTAGCTCCCGGGAGCACGCGGGAGGCTGCCGGCTGCTCCCCTGCACAACAGAGGTCCACGGAGGTGGCCGTGCGCCTCTATTCTGTTATCCTGTGCGGTGACAATCATCTGTCCTCAGGCACTCTGCTCACACCAAAGCCAGGGATGCCCATATTCTGAGATCAAGGCCCCCGTGCTTATGACCTGACAGGAGAACAAAACAGATGGATGAGCTTTAATGCAAAAAGGGCCCCTTGGCTCCCAGCCAGCTGCGCTCGCATGAAGCCCCGCAGTCCGGACGGCAGGAGAGGTGGCGGCAGCAGCCGCATCGCTGAAGGCAGGGGGCGGCCACCACAAGCTGGCTTCCGGTGTGCCCCCCGCCCTCCCAAAGGGGTGTCTGCAATTTGGCCTTATTATCTGGCTTTTTTTTCGCCCAGGCCAGAAACTCTGTTCCTGGGCCAGCCTTGATGACACCTCAGTGGATTCTGACCTAATAACCCCTCTATTTTGTGGCGTTCCTAGTAGATGCCAACACACCTCAGTTGTGCCCTCCCTACACGCTGCCCTGTTTTTGTGTGTCCTTGTCCCATGCACACAAGCTTTGGATGATGTTGATTTGCGTCTTCCCAATGACCACATTCTCCTCCATCCCCCACCTTCCAAATGATCCCCTCTCCCTCTAGCCTTCTCCTTCTCCTTCCCCTGTTCTGTTTCAGCTGTAGATCTGACCATCTTCTGAAGGTCTGTGACTTACTTGTGTCTCCCCTGTTTATTATCTACCCCTCTTGCTGAAGGGTGAGTCCGCAGAGCAGGGCCCTTGTGTCTCTCGTTCACATTCTATCCCCAGGGCGAGGAGTAAGCACTCAAAGCCAGGTTTGTTGAATCAAGTGTTTGTGACAAATGTAGTGCTAGAGATGGATTCAGAACTTTCCCTTGAATCTTATTTTACCAGGAATTTTGTCCATCCGTGGGAGGATGATTCAGGAAGCTTTGCAGACTGAGGGGCTCAGGTCAGTTGTATCCCTAGGGTACCAGGTGCTTCTAGATCTGGTTTCTGATGCCTGCCTGCTTCTCTTGCTTTTCAGACTCAGCCTTGCCCATGGGCCTGTGATTTCTGGCTCCCCAGGGATGGCCTTTCATGCCGGGCTGTGACATCCGATTCCCAGCCGTTGCTGCGCAGGTGTCACGATGCTACGGCTGAAGGCCCCAGGCTCAGGGGCTGGCCTGCCAGTTTGGGGCTTGTGGGAAGGAGCTTGGAGCAAGATCATCTCCTTCCTAAACTCGTGGTGCATGGAGGGTCACGATGCTCTGTGGCCAGTTACCAGGAGAAGCTGGGCTCCCTGTATTCTGAGCATAGGGTGGTGATGATGATGATGATGATGGTTGGATTATGTCAAATGCTTACACTTTGATGGGAACTCTGCTAACTGTTCTATATATCATTGCATCCAGCAAGCACAGCAACCTAACCACTTAGGTCTTGTTATTATCCAGATTTTTTCAGATGAGGAAACTGAGGCCCAAAGAAGTTAAATAACTGGACTTGAGTGTGACTCTGAAACCTGCGCTTTTAACCACTGTGTTCTGTGGCTTTGGTTCCAGTGGAGGTGGGGAGCGTGGATGGACGGGAGTAAGCCCGAGTGTGGAGAGGCTGGCTGGGAGGCTCCCACAGCCATTCGGGAGGGGGTAGACAAGGGCTGGGGCTGGGCAAGAGCATGACCTGGTTTCCCTGAGGTACCACTCTTGACCAGAGGGGCAGAAACAGGGAAGAAAAGATTTAGTGACAAAAAAAATATTGGAAAAATGCCCTAAGATGTGAAGCAGAGAATATGAAAGTGGTCAAGGCCAGGATAGGACATGTGTGCCCCCCCTGTAATGGTGGGGAGAGAACAGTGTCTTAGCTCTAGGGGAGCTAGGAGGTTCCACAGAGACCAGAAAACAGTGTGCTGGGGCGGGGGAAAGGGAGAGGCAGGGTTATGGGGCCGAAAAGACCTAGTGACAGCTGGGAAGTAACACAGAGGAGCTACTGTACCCTGGTGTCATGAAAGATGCCACGTTGAGGTGCCTGTTGTAGACTTTGGAGAAGGTAAGATGCTTTCCAGATAGTTGGCTGGAGTTACCAAGTGGGGAAACCAGGTTTCCAAGCTCTCACCAAGTTTACCTCAAAGACTTTTTCAGAGTAGGATTATTCTCTTCATTTCTCCTATACACTCTTCCCCACATGTGGCATTTTCTTAGATTAGGCTCTATGGGATTTTGACCTTCTGAAGGTCTGTGAACACCAAAAAAAAAAAAAAAAAAAAAAAAAAAAAAATTAAGTTTTTCCTTTGTTTCTTACACAGACACACAGGATTCTTCCCTATTCACTTTTGAGGGCAAAATGATTTACAGAACTAGAGACAAAAATAATCTCAAAGCATTTGTTCAGTGCACGCTGTCCTGGTATCTTCCCGACATATGGCTTGGTCTAGTGAATCCAGCTCTTCACATCTTCCAAAACAACTGGAAGAGATAGCCAGCTTGCACTCAGATCTGGCTCTTCTCTCTTTCCTCAGTATTGTGAGAAAAACACTTCCCATTTCCCTGGCAGTTGGGTGAGCTCTAGTGACTAGTTCTAGTCAATTAAATAGGAATGGGAATAACGTGTCACTTCCGGGCTGCATTACTTAACAGCCAGTGTTTCTCCTGCGTGACCCTGGAGGTCATCCCCTATTCGGCTTTGGTGCATTTAGTGACCGTATGGAGCAGCCTCCATGTGCCCCCAACCCCATCCCAGACCCTCACTGGATATGTTAAGTACACTAATGTAGATTTTTGTTGTCTTAAGCCCCCAATATTTTAGGGATTGTTACTAATACATACACTCTCCACTTACATGTTCTTTCCTTTGCTTGGAATGTCTCCCTTTTTCCTTTTCTGCACAGCAAACAGCTACATTTTTTTTTTTAATACCCAGATGTCATAGCACCATCTTGTAGGGGATTTTTACCACTTTTAGGCACAATTACTTGTTCTCTTCAACCCATGTAAACTTTGCATATACCTGATTATTACTGTGTGTTGGTCCTCTCTGCCCCTTGTTAGGCTGTGAGCTCTTTGGAGATCAGGACCGTGCACTGTTCATCTCCCCATCCTTAGCACCAGCGTAGGGAGGGCTCTCAGAGGGAAGTCACATGACAACTCGGATGATTGAGCTTGGGCGGGGCACTGTTATATCACTGATAGATTAACTGAGACTTTTCCTCAAGGTTTCTTTCAGTTTCATACATTTAGATTCTTACTCCTGGAATCTTCATGGTCAGTGAGGCCCCACACCTTTTGCCTTAACACCAGGTCCTCTGGATATGTCCCTGGATGTTTAGGAAACCACTCCTGAGGACGGATTCCTCCTTTTTTCTTCTCAGTTAGCACCCTATTTTTATTACTAGGCTATTACGTCTTAGAACATGCATCACAGCCTGGTTGTGGCTAAACCACACTGGAATATTAAAGCACAGGATTTAGGCATGGGTTTGGTTCCTGCTTCCTTCTCCTATTGATGTTGCCTTGACCAAGTCACATTCTTTTCCAGGGTCCCACATTATAATCTGGAAAAAGAACCACATCCTCCCTCTCAGGTTTGTTATGGGATTTAAATAAGGTACAGCCAGTTTGTATTTTCTCTAATCGAAATGCCTCCAAGTGAGCAAAAGAGAAAGCATGAGAAAATCTCTGGAAACCCCATCCCCATCTATCCCAGACATAATCTTCCATCCAGGCCTTGATGGCTGAGAATGGGCAGTCAGCTCTGCCAGTCCCAACATGGGCATTACCATTCACATTTCAGGGGAGGCCCTACAATTCAAATGTGGGGGGTACCAATGGGGCAAATGCTGGCTGATGAACACATTGCTGCCATGGAAGCTTGCATTTTCGTATAGAATATCCACCATGGAGGATGTAGCGGAGGGACTTGCCTGTTGCCCACCGTTCTCCAGATCCAGGCCCTTACCTGAGCTCTGAGGATGGGCTTCACATGGAGTGTCTGTGGCACCCACATTGCATGTACATAGTTATGAAAAGCTCTGTGTTCTTCTGTCTGAGGTAAGGATCCAATGCATTCACCAGTTTTCAAGGAGCTCTGTGATCCAGAAGAACTGAAGGAATGCCAAGTCTTAGATGACAATCCACAACACAGAGACAGCAGCCTGGCAGCCAGCCACACTGAGGGCTCCAATAAACATGGCAACTGAGAGGAGGGGGGGCAGGGATGTGAGATGTGTGAGAGCCTCCTCATACTCTGATGTCTTCTCTTTTTGAAGATGTCTGTGCTAGAAGAGTCCAGTCGAAACAAATCTGGGGGGCAGGAGTGACTGAACGAAGTTGGCATGCAGCTTCCTTGCACCCTCTGGGTCAGCCCTTTGCCTCTGCAATCGCCCTGGAGCCTCATGGAAAACCTCTCAGGATGGTGCTGTTGGCTGCACTGTCCAGTGGGGAGAACAGGCTCGGCACACAAGGCAACTTTGTTTTAAGATAACCAGCCAGTAAGCGTAAGATCAAGGATCTCAAACTCAAATATGCCCGGCTGCCTGTCGGAACTTCTGAAAAGAGCAGTGAAAATGCAGAATACTTGTCAGTAGAAGCAGCCCCTTGAATATTAGCAAATATGAAAGCTGTGATAGACTCAAGGACGAACATCTCCATCCTGGCTAATATGGAAAAAAATTAATTTTTAAATAAAGGATTAGAAACACATTTCTAGTTTTTCTTCCTTCTTCCCACCTATCCTTTCTCCCTTTTTCCTCCTCCCTCCCTCCTCTCTTTTTCTTTCTTCTTCGTTTCTTTCTTCCATCTCTTTTCCTTTCCTTTTTTCCCCCACAAATGTCTCCTACACCACTTTTAGATGAAGTATAAAGTACAAGGCACTGAGGGTCAGACATACCTGAAAACATGTTCAATGCTTCCTGCTCTCAAGAAAATCTTCAACTGTTAGGACACTTACCTCTAACGCAATATACCAGTAGAAAAACTACCTAACAACAACAACAAAAATCTAGGTGAAAATTTAGGAGAATGCTTGTTAAATGGTTGGAAGGAGGCATATTTTAGGGAAGAAAACTCAGAGTGTATGACTGGAAAAATATTACTATAGCAAAACAGATACTGTATTAGTCAGATCTCTTTCTCTTGCAAGTAAAAGAATACACGTAAAACTATGTTAAAAAAATGTAGAGGCCTTCGTAGCTGGAAATCCAAATTTCACACAGTACTAAAGGTTAACTTCCTAAATATATCAGAAACTCCCACACCTTGATATGCTGCCTACCTGGAAAATACCTGCATGAGTTTAGGTATGGGGGGCATACACACATTGCTGATGGATCTGTAAATCCATGTAACGTTTCAGGAAGGTACTATCGGCGTTTTAAGTGCAGTTGAAAATATCTCTATATTTCAGCCTTCTGAAGTGGATAGTACAAACATCTGTGCACAAGGATGTTTAACATAACAATGCTTGCCGTAGCCAAAGCAGATGGAAAAACAAAAACCATAAAGATAAAGCAATCTAAATCCACTGGAAGGGGATAGTTGAGTAAGTCACAGAACATTTCTTACTAGGACATTTTATGCTATTGCTAAAAGGAAGAATGAGGTACGTGTGTGGGTCAGAGAGCTGGCCATGAGGGGTATGTGAAAACGAATCAAGGTGTGCAGCTGGGTGTACAGCATGCTCACACTTCTGAAAACAATGCACGTGGAAAACAACATTTGTACATCATATATATTTTTATATCTCCATCCGATCGGAGAGAAGGGCGAGGGAGAATACACACAGACACAGCTGCTGATGCTCGCTTCAGGGAGACTGGGAGGTGGGGAGAATTGCAATACTAGTATTTTTATTTTTACAACTGCGTTTTTAAATGTGTTATACTACCATACCTTATTTATTTTTTTAAATTTGTACAAGCAACCTAAAAAGGGAAAAACAGAAAATCAAACAGGGAGGTGAAATTCAGCATATTGTTCGGCATTAAGCGGAGTAAGGGGGCAGCTGAGACTCGGGAACAGGAAGCCTGGGCCTTTTGTGGACATCAGTGTGGTGTGGCTAGGTCATTATCGGGGTGGCTGCACTGAATCAGGACCCACCTTGCAGACAGGAAGAGGGTCTGACTCTCTAGAGATGTCAGTGGTGGGGGGAGATGCAGAAGACCCCCCCACACACTTCACTGCGTCTTAACGTCAAGAAATGAGAAAAATGGTGATATGTCGTTAGTCATGTGATTGAAAAGCTCCCAATTTTAATCATAATTGGTAAAAAAAAAAGTATGTTTTTTAATCTTTGTTATAACTCAGCATAATTTCTCTGTTGTTCATTGCAGACCATCCCTTGTAAAGCAATATATTTCTCAATCCCAACAAGTCTCTAGCTTACCTTCAGTAATTGCAACAAGTTGGATCATGACGGACATCAATTTAAAAACCATGAGACACTTGCTGAAGTGAGAAGACTTGGGGACAGTTTTTTCAAAGTGCAAATTAGATGGAAGACACAGGTCCTAGATGGTTGTATTGGTGCCAAAGGACAAGTTCTTTTTCTCGGATGCTACGGAGCAGCGTAATAAAGCCTGTGTCAGGCTTCCAATTCATGTAAGCTGTTTGATTTCAAGCCCCACCTGTCTTATAAGCAACTGGATCATTAACCTCAAAAATGTCAACTTGTTCATGTTAATGTGAAGTGAGTTCCAAGCTAGGGGACCCCGCAGAACGCAGGTATTACAGACATGCGCAGAACGTTCTGCCTCCACGCTTCTGCAGGCCCGAAGTCGGGAGAGAGGCAGAGAGCAGGGATCACCCACAGGAGTCTGTGTCTGTCAGATCTGCTGTGTCCAGCGGGAAAAGAGCCAGAAGGCACGTTTGGGAGAAGCGGGGCTGGGGCCACAGTGGAAAATCCTGGACGTGGGCTGAAGCCAAAGGCTGACCATGAGCACAGACCAGGGGAGGAGACCCAGAAATAGGGGTTCAACTGGCAGGAAAAGGGGGGTTGCATCAGAAGGACTTCACAGGGTGAGGAGAATGGAAATGTGCCTCTAACTGAGGCTTTCCCCCCACAGTTCTGTGGGCCAGACCCTCCACCCTTTACTTAAGGATCCACAGCACTCCTGACCTGGGAAAAGCAGGCTGAAATTCTTTATGGGCATTTGTGCTAGAGTTAATGGCCAATTATTGACTGTGTTAATTTGCTCAGGCTGCCTTAACATGGTACCACAGACTGAGTGGCTTAAACAACAGAAATTAATTTTCTTATAGTTCTGGAGGTAAGAAGTCCAAGATCAAGGCGTCCATAGGGTTGGTTTGTTCTGAGGCTTCCATCCTTGGTTCATGGATGGCCATCATCCCCTGGCGTCCTCATATGGTCTTCCCTCTGTAAGTGTCTGTGTCCTAATATCCTCTCCTTACAAGGACATTGCCATATTGGGTTAGGGTCCACCCACATGACCTCACTTCAACTTAATCACATCTTTAAAGGCCCTATCTCTAAGTACAGTCACATTCGGAGGTGCTGGAGGTTGGGACTTCAATATCTGAATTTAGGGGGACATAATTCAACCCATAACATCAGCTTTTCCCATTTTCCCCTCAAATAACACCAAATGCCCTGTTAGAAATATGTGCATTTGTGTAGATGTGTGCATATTTACGCATGAATATGAAATGGTTATTTTCTTCCTAATACTCGATTTCCCCTAGTTTTCAGCTACACATAAGCAACCCCCTGATCTACATACCTCCAAAGAGCATGACAGTGATAGCCCTCAGAGGGACAACAGACCTCTAAGCGTATTCACATAAACCAGTTAAAACCCACTTCCATCACTGCCCCCGAGCTGGGCAGAAGCACCAACTCCTTACAGAAGGCTTGAGGTCAAGGTCTGATTTTGATCGTCAGCCCCCTTAGCTTGCTCAGACCGTAAAGGTGCAGTCATCATTTGCCAAGTGCTGACTCCGTGCTCAGCTCTTCACCAGGGTCTCTATAGGGTTTAGTGCATTGACGTTGTATGACCCTTTCTAACTCTGTGTCATCATAATATGTCTACATATTTGCGTGTTGATTGTTCTAGGCCTCTTGCAAGGTTTCTGGACTCAATGCCAGTGTGAGGGGTCCCCCCACTGTAACACCAAGCAATTCAAGCAAGTTATCCTCAAATTCAACTCCATTCTGACACTATCTACTTGGAAATAGCATCAGATTCTACAGATGGAGGGCTCAACCCTACAAGATTGCCCCCCATCCATCACTGTAGACACCAGTCAGAGCCCCAGGCTGTTCCCGGTACTTCCGACTGACTGGCTACAGATTGGAGATTCCACTGACCTCTTCCTTAGGTTCACCTAATTTGCTAGAGCAGCTCACAGACTTCAGGGACAGACTTACTCCTACCGGCCTGTTAAAGGACCTGATAAAGGACACCAGTCACCAGCCAGATGAAGAGATACATAGGGTGAGATGCTGAACAAATGAACTTCCATCTTCGTGGTGCTTGGGGCCCAGCTCAGTGGCGCAAAGAAGCATTCTGGTTCCCCCAAGTATGGGAGCTCTCCAAGAAGGGCCAAACAGCTGTTCTCTTGGGTTTACTAGAGGCTTCATTACATAGTCATGATTGACTAAATCACTAGTCATTGGCTGATTCAACCTCCAGCCCCTCTCCCATCCTGGGAGGTCAGTGCAGCTGAAAGTTTCAACCCTGTAATCACATGGTTGGTCCTCCTGGTAACCAGCCCCCATCCTTGGGTGGGGTCCCAAAGTCATCTTTACTAATAACAAGACACCCACTTCACCTTTATGGTTCTGAAGCATTTTTAGGGACTGTGGATGAAGGCTAAATATATCTGAGAAATCTATTTTGGTCATCTGAATGACCAAATACGTATTTCTTATAAATCATTATATTATAATACCACTTACTTGGTGCCAGATATTCTAGGTGCTGTGTACTTGTTAATTCATTTAATCTTCACCATGACCTTGGGACACAAGTCTGCTGGTTATGCCCATTGTATAGTTGAAGGAACTGAAGCGTGGGGAAGCACCGTCTCTGAGGTTAGACACCCAGCCCGTGCTGGAGCCCACACCCGAAACCAGGTGGCCCGGAGCGTATTTATTCTTCCTACAGTCTTGTGAGGGAATATCTACTATCACAGTCTTGCAGATGAAGAAAGAGATTTATAGCTGTTTAGACCCAGGGGTGTCTCATTTTAAAGCCATTTTTCTTTCCATTGTGCTGGCCTGTTTGCTTGGACACTGCCTATTCCCCAGAGCCCAGGCTAATCCTCCCCCTTGTCACACATCCCTCGCGAACACCCAGAGCCAAGCACAGTCGCTTCTTCACATCAATATTTCAGAGTGTAGTGTGCTGTCAGGTCCATTCGGCGAAATGGGAAAAGCATAGAGTCAAGGAAATCTTGCTTCAAAGCTCGGGGCTCTGAATCTCCAGCTCTGTGGTCTAGGCCAAGTCACTCAGCTTCTCTGAGTCGCAGTTTTCTCACCATAAAGCTAAGGATAATAATCACTAGGTAATAGTGGGTCTTAGGTATTCCACCCATGGTGGTTAACCTGTTCACCTGGTCACCATTGGATGGTTGATGGCAACGTGACTCTGCAGGGCTCTTCAACAAGAAATGACACTCACCTCTCTACTCTGAAATCTGGGTGGGCCTTAAGGCTTGTTTTGGCCGAAAGATGGTGACAGAAGTGATGGTGTGTCTGTTCTAAGTCTCAGGAGATCTCGCACACTTCCACTTTTCTCTTAAACTCTCATGGCCCCCGTGAGAACAAGCCAGGACTAACGTGCTGGAAACTAAGAAACCACATGGAACAGAACAGAGTCATTTCAGCTGAGGCCATCCTGGACCAGCAAGTCCCATCCGACTGGCCAGTGGACCACACAGGCATGAGCAGGCCCAGCTGAGATCCATCCACTACTCAGCCATCCTGTCCGCCTCTGACAAATAAGACAGTTGTTATTTAAGTTATTAATTTTGGTGTGGTCTGTTCGACAGCAAAAGCTGGCTGATAACCACCAGAAATTAATATTATCAGTACTATTTAGAAGCAGCTCGAAAACATGCTCAACTTTCCCTAGAGTAGTGTTCCCTCTTGTGAGTAATATCATAAGCAAACTCATATTTTCTCCCTGTGTTCATGAAGAGAAGACCCATACAGGCTACTAGATGATGATTCTAACAACAAATGAGAGTGGTGAATTTTTGTTTCCATGGACTCAAATAAACTTTCTTTACACATGCTTCTCATTGTCCTTATGTCAATATTGGCTTATGGAACTGAAATGTTTTTATGAGGCCTTTAGAGTTTGATTTTAGCAAAGAGGCTAACATTTCTTTTGGCAAAGAGGACGCAATTCGAATGGCATTAAAGTGTTAGAAAGTGCCAGCTTCCTTCCAACCTGGTCAGTCCAACATGGCCAGAGGCCCACGGTCATGGTTCTGTGTCCTTGATGGGCCTTCTGTTCCTTGGCTACAGCCAGACTACTGGATGGCCAAGGTATACCCCTAGTCTTTATAACAACTGGTGGCCTCACATGAGCCTGCAGGGCCAAGAGCATTCACTATCCTGACGTAACCATAACTGTACATGTGTATGTCTTTCTCCCACATTATACTCCCTGGCAGTGAGACTGAAAATGGCGGTCCTTTATGGAGTTGTCTGTATTTACAATAGATACTTCCTATTGCAGTTGGAAGATGGATCAGGAATTCCCACCAAAGCTGCTTGACTTTGGAGAGCCTGGCAGTCCCAGCTCTAGAAGAACACAGTGGCCTCTGTGTGCTGTGATTCTTTTTTTTTTTTTTTCCAAGATTTTATTTATTTATTCGACAGAGATAGAGACAGCCAGCAAGAGAGGGAACACAAGCAGGGGGAGTGGGAGAGGAAGAAGCAGGCTCACAGCGGAAGAGCCTGATGTGGGGCTTGATCCCATAACGCCGGGATCACGCCCTGAGCCGAAGGCAGACGCCTAACCACTGTGCCATCCAGGCGCCCCTGTGTGCTGTGATTCTAACACACTGTCAACACAACCCCCTCATCAATGTCTGCTCATGATCGAGCGAACCTGAAACCATGGTCCACGCAGAACCCCTCTATCACTCCCCACCCTCAAACAAAATGTTCATTTCTTAGAGACCAACATGATTGTTAGGAGCTCAGGTTACATTCAGATTTCTGTTCCAGCACTTTCTACCTGACATGTCTTTTATAAGTACAGTCACACTGAGCAGCCTCAGGGTGCTCACACGTAAAATGGCCAATGCTATTTGCAGCGTTGCGGTGAGGAAGTGCGTGCGGGATAGGAGTTAGTGCATGTCTGGCACATGGTAAGCACTGTGTACCTATCACCTTCTCTGCATGTATACATCCATCTAAATCACATTTTTGGAGCAGCAATTATTTGCCAGCTGCAAAATAGGCAGAGATACAGGGGTGGGAGCCCTGGCCCTTCCATGCATGGCTCTCCTGGTGGGGGGGAGGGGGGATGAGAGTAAATAGGCACATCATGATTTATGGGGGGATTGTTTCAGAGATGAAAATGCAGGTTGAGGGAACTCAGGGGCAGAAGCGTCTAATTCCTTCTCTGTCCCCAGTACTGGGGGAGAAGCTGCAGAAGAGGTGGTATTTAGGGGATGAAAAAGTCAGGTATTCTGGGCAGAGGGAAAGGCCCCTGGGAAGGAGCCCAGCCCTGCAAGGCCTGTGCTTTGTTCTGGGGAATGTGAAGTTCTGCCTCCAGGCAGAAAGGTTGTCAGAAGGGACGGGCCAGGGGATGGGGCTGCAAAGGACAGTAGGGACAGAAGGAGGTCCCAGAGCTCTTCCACAAGACCCCGTTTCCTTCCGTTGGTTGTGCAAGGGTGGGGAGGAAAATAATGTTATTCTGGGTGTTGGGAGCAGAATTCCGTTCAGGGAGAGAATGGTGCTGGTTGAAAGACAAACCTTACTGGGCCTTTTTGAATATGATTGGCAGCCCTGTAGGGATTGTCGGAAGGGGTTGAGATGATCAAGGAGAGGTGGCTCTGTAGTAAAGGGATGACAGGACAGGTGGGCAGAGAGCTGAACAGGAAGCAGGAGCAGAGCCAGGGGCAGAGGAGGGGAACCAGGAGGGAGGGTGAGGGGAAGGAGAGCCCAGGGAATGGGGGAGGCTGACTCTGCCCCCAGGGACAGCGGTCAGAGTGGGCAGGGGGCCTTCCAAGCTGCTGGGAAGAGAACGCGCCATCTGTAACTGGCTCTCAGGTTTGGCTTTGCAGTGTTGTCATGTTCCTGCAAGGAAAGCCGCCGCACAGTCCAAATGCACAAATGGTGTTTGTGGGAAATCAAGGCACAGGGGCTGAGTTTCAGGGCAGAGATAAGTAAGTCACTGGAAGAGGTGAGGTATCAAAAAGGCACGGACTAGAAATTGGGTGACATAAACACAAAAGCCCCCTGGGAAGTCACAAAAACTTGGGAGAAGTATTCAACCTCAGAACAGAAAGAGCATAAAATTTTGAATCAATTTTATTTACATATTAAAGAACAGAGGCACAAGCTGTCACTCTTGCCTACACATGTATGTCATATGTCACCCATGATATTTACCTGCATGGTGTCTTTTTTAGAACAGAACATGCAGCTCTCACATCTTCAGGAGAAATGAGGATGGCTGATTTTGAAGATATTTAAAATTTGGGATCCTTAACTGCATGTTAAATTGTCATGCTATTTTTCTTGCCCAGCAATATTAGGATACCCTGAACTCTAGCTTTTTCTACTAGGCCCATAGACTGCATGGTAAAGAACATAGGGGTGCTGGACTTGGTGTGTCCTCACCAGCAGTAGAAGAGAATGCTAGGAATGTTCTAGAACTCAGAGTCCCCCAGAAATGGCTGAGTGTTTTTTATTCAGTCATCCATGAGTAACAAGGAACAGAAACCCATTCAGAATACAATGAACAAAAGGGAGGCTCTTTTGGAAAGACACTGTAGTTAGCTCAAGGTATGGGGCCACATCTGGGAGCGAACAACCACAACTAGAAAATCAAGAATCAAGGTAACTGCCTGCTGTCGAGGGACCGCACGGTCTCTTGATTCTGTTTCTTCCAGCTGCACTTTTGTCTTCCTTTGAGGACAACTTCCCATCCCTGCATGCATGGGATGCCCAGCCCTGCTCAAGACAGGCTCCAGGTGAGCTCGGCAATCAGATGCTCGACAGAGGCTGGCACCCCTCCGCCTCCCTTCAAGTTCATGGGAGCCACCGTCCCCGGGTTTGTCACTGTGGATCAGCTGCAGGGTTGGAAGTCTTCCTCCCTTCCCTGTACCTGGACATGGAGGCAGAGCACACGGAAGTGGAATCTCACTTTTAAAATGAGCTGGTTTCAAAGAAAGAAGACGAATAGAAAATACCCTCCCCGCTGTTGGGCAGCACTGCTACAGTTGGACCATGTCTCCTCGGCAAGAAGACGACACTGGTTTTTAGAGCACCGTGCCTGTATGGCCTCTTGCCAGATACTTCTTTCTTCTCTCACTTTCTCCTGCCAGCCACTCTGGGCGGTGGAGACATGGTGGTCCTTCTTTGTGATTAGTGATTCGCTCAGACCTTAAGACCTCGCCGTGGGGGGGGGGGATCACAGTTCTTCCTGAAGGTGCCCCCGTTCTTCATGAATAGGACCAAGCTGACAGGACTGCTCTGTTGCCAGAGGTCATTCCTCGGCACCCCGGGCGCTCCTAGCTCCCGGCTCCGCAGGCCTCCGGAATGTGCTAGCGGTGCAGTGGGGGCCTTGCCGTCACCCGAGCCTGGCGGTTGCTTGTACACTTACAGCAGCAGCTGTGAGAGGGACACGGGGCCACAGACAGTCATCCTGTGAAGGGACAGCTGAGGGGAAGGAGGGCTTTTAGAAAACTAAACGGATCAGGGAGTGCCAGTGGCTTGGTCTACAGGGGCACGCAGGGAGCTCCCTTTTGCATGCGTTTGTCAAGGTCGGTCTGTTCACACAGACCCCGGGGCAGGGGACCTCTTTCATACACACATGTGTGCGCACACACACACACACACACACACACACACACAACATGCCTGGAGATATACACGTGTGTCTCCTGCATCTCTCTCTCACACACACACATTCGATGCACTGGGTCTACAATGTGTCACACTGGGCATTTAATCTCAACTTCGCCTCTTGCTACCTGTGTGATCGTGGACAGATCTTTCTAGCTGTCTGATGCTCACTTTCTGCATCGATAAAATAAAAGTAATTATAGACTTTCAAAGGCCATATGAGAATACCCTTAGATAATATCTGTAAAAAACTTAGTGCCTACCATATATTCAGCCATGTATACATTTAAACTAAATATAAACTCTTCCTAGACTACATGTACATAGACCCACGTGCATATACACTCAGTCATGTGCACACACACACATATCTCTACACGCATTCATCTCTGCCTGTATACAAGCACACATGCAACCATAAATACCGATACACATAACGATTGCATACACATCCCTGTATTAGCATTTACAACTATTCGTATACATATGTATGCATATATATACTTAAACATATACTTACGTTAGCATACATCACCTTGCTCTCAAATGCACCACAACGTTAGACATATATACACATATGTAATAGAGACATATCATACACATACATATTATGTATGAATCTGTGTATACACATATACCTATATAATATACAAACACATTTTACATAGTAAAAATTTATCTCTAATTCAAAGAAAAGTGGAGATAATTCGTAGCTCTGAAAATAACTACCTGATCTGTTGATCTTCTTACCTCAAGTATGAAAAACCATTTCTGTTGCTTCTTCGGGGGAAAAACACCTAGTTTCTGGACTGGTACTCTGTGATCTTCATCTGCCTGTTGGTGGTGGAGAAGGTCATCCCTTCATGTCAGGCGTGGAGGAGAGATGCCCGCTTCCCAGCCTGGAGAGAGGAGTTGGGTACCTCCCCGGCCTGGCATGAAGAGCCAGCCTGCATTTGGAGCTCCACCAGCCAACCGTGAGATGGGCTGTTCTCATACAGAGGCTCCGTCTTCAGCCTTGGCTCACGGTAGCCTGGCTTGGTTAGTACAAGGTGTTTTTCTTCTCTCAGTGATATGGTCTCAGGTGAGCTGCTGGGGATCTGCAGTTTGGCTTCCTGAGTGTGTGTTTGCAGTGGGGGGAGGGGTGCAGTATGCAAGGCACCAGAGCCCTCCCACTAACTACAGAATCCCAGAGTCCCTAGGAAATTGAATTCGTGTTCAGTGGCTCTGAGGCTAGAGCTCGAGGCTGTAATCAACACTGCCTTCTGCCACCTGGGCATCTGGGGGCCTCCCCGCCCGTGCCCCTGTGCTATGGCCACGGGTCTGTGGGGAGTCTATGGGTTCGTACTGTTCACTCTGAGGAAGACATCCAAACATAAGGGACCGGAGTTATAGACAGAACTCCACGCAAAAGGACAGCAGGCCGCCCCATTTACATGATCTCACTTCCACTTGTAAATTATGAAAGGGATGAAGAAGGAAGACTTTGATCCATCAAATTTATGGATTCAATAACTGTTGCCATTTCAGACAGCAGGGATCCCTGGGGATTATTTTTCCATGTATGCTTAGGTAGCAGAGAGGGAGAGACAAATGCTAAATATTCTGCCGTATTTATGAAATGTCAAATGTGCTTTCCGGGGTAATTACATGAATATTGAATAGCCTCGCTGAAATTTACAACCCAGCAACTGAGTGTTTGGGGATGCTTCCTGCCAGTGGCCTCCCTGTAGACATGACAGCAGCCCTGGCACAAAGGACCCAAATGGATCAGAATCCAGTCTGGCCCTGCCCAGCCTGCCATTGCCAATGCATCAGGATTACCTGGCCTGATTTCATAAATACTGACCATCCAAGGAGTCCAGGCCCAGCGGGCATCTGTAGCATAAAGAAGAGACTGGGTTGGCATTAAATATCCCATGGCAATTCTCCAAAAAAAAGTGATTTTATGGTAATTTTCCCCAGAGCTAGTGGACTAGCATATAGCATATTAAAACCCAAGGCTATTCTATGGGGAGATGAATCATTCCTCTCCTGGTTTTTCTAAAATCTTGGCATCTTCTTTGAAGAAGAAGAACATTCTAGATTTTGGCAGGCAAAATAACCTCAGCATTATCTGAGGCAAAATCATGTGGACTTTCCCATTTGCAGGCCTACAGTGGTATTAAAACATGGGGGTGCATTCCAGCCCTATTTTTTGTTAAGTTTCAGTTAAATCAATTTACTAGTCTCAGGGGGCATTCTCAAGTCCTTTTTCTCTTTAACCACTGATAACTTTTTGATCATAGCTGTGACTGCTCTAATCTCAGATGTGTCTCTCAAAGCCCTAGTTTGCTTTGCCACTGTCTTTTCTCAGCCCTTCCAGGATTATTTGAATAACATTCTATTTGTCTCTCTGCCTCCAGTTCATCCTTCATATTTCTCCCAGAGTGACTTTGTCTTTAGGTTGTCATAGTTATACTTAACATACACACCACCCCCTACCCCCCTTAGCCCTGTGCTATAGCCCCTCCTTGCCACTCACTGCTTCCTCAGCTCCCATACGCTTCCCGTATCTGGGTGTCGTTTTATATGCTGCCTTCATTGCCCAGAGGACCTTCCTCCTTTTCTATACCCAACATGTTCCTGCTGACCCAGTGAAGTCTAGTTCAAATGCTAAAGGTGACTGATGTGCTCAGAATACTTGGCTACCAAATATAAAATCCTCTTTTTCCAGGCCCACCCAGATATGGACAAATTGAAGTTATGTGAGAATTCTCGTTATTATGCAAAGGTACCAGGAATTTGGGGCAAAGGGAATAGAAGGGGGGGGGGACTGTCCTAAGGGGGATGATTGAATGATCATGGAAGCAGAACTGATCACTGTTCATACTGTAATAGGTGAGGCAGGGACCTGGGAGGGAAGGATGGCATGGAGACAAGGCTGGGGTGAAGCTGGGGAATGTTGGAGAAAGGGCAGCACCAATATATCATATGGGCCATCTGAGAATACCAGAGGTGAATCAGAAGGAAGAGGGTTAGTAATTCCAGGGAAACTGTCTACTGTTACAATTTATAGGCCTAGGCAGCTTGCCTTTGCTTGTATTGGGTAATGTGTTCTAGCAGTCAGTTCCAGGGATCATAGCCCCTAGCCGTAATCATCCCCCTTTTAGGATAATTATAGGATTCCTCAGTGATGATTCTTCCCTCTGATCCCGTCGCACTTCATCCATGCTGAGAGGGCTCCAGATAGATGGAGGGAGCTCTGCTAATCTCTGTGCTGAAGCTCTGAGCACCTGGCATATACCTGCCTTCGATACAACTGTGTCAGAGCGCTCTACCAGTCTTCATTCACCTGTCTGTTAAAGAAGGCCACCCCATGATCATGGAAGCTTCTCATCTCCAGAGGCTTTGCCCACACCTCTGCTTGAGGTCTTGGGCCGTGTTATGGACTTTCCCCCCTCTTGTCTACTCTTGTTCAATTTGGAGTCATTTCTCTTCTCAATACCAAGAAAGGAGAGAGCTCTTATCTAACTGAAAAACGAAAACAAAGACAAACGTAATTCCTCCAGCCGTATGCTGCATTTCAAAAATGCTTAAGGCTGGAGCAGATGTTTTCCAGAATGGGAGAAGAACACCCCAACTTTCAAGTTGGCAAATGAGATCACAGATAAGGGTCTTGAGTTCAGGCATCTCATCCAGGGGCAGAGTGAAGTTTATGCTTCAGACCCACCTCTCCCCTCTCTGGATAATACCCCAGCAATCCATCACGAGATATGGGTATTAAAATAATGAAAGAAACCTGAACCAGGAGGGGATTAAACCTGAACTAGGAGGGGATTATACAATACAGAAGGGAATATATCAGATTTCTTCCATTAGTTTAATACCCGCATCTGATGACGGTTATATACACACATACACATGTGTGTGTACACACATACATATATGCATGTACATATATATATAAACTATACATGTATATACATGCATCTGTAAATATGTACACACACACTTTACTAAAATGGAGTACTTCGAGCCATGATCCAGTCTGCTCCTGTGATGGCAAAGAGCATCATGAGATTAAAACACATAAGAAGCAAAGCAAATAAAATGACTGCCATACAGATTGATCTCTCTGTTCTCTGCATGACCAAAAACTCTCTAGGACCTTGACCACCAAAAGATAGGAGATGAGGAAGGCTGGGTTCCCTCTAGCACCACGGGCCCCTCTAGCACCTCAATTCCAGCACTTTCAGTATGTTGGAATGGAGATGCTGCTTCCGAGTTCTGTTTTTCTCAAGATACCGCATCCCCTCCAGACTGGAGTGTGACTTTCCCACCTCTGCGCCCCTAATGCTAACTGTAGAACTTGGTACATCGTCATCCAATATAGATATTTGACTGCAAGAATGTCCTTGGCTAATTGTCATATATTTTCATGAAATTTGATCTTGCTAAATTGTATATGCACAGATGGAATTGGGTCTTGCTAATACAATTTTAAAACAATTTCTTCTTCCATGAATTTTGAGGAAAGGCAGTGAAGGGCCAGCTTCAATAAGCTATGGAAAATGGAGACATTACAGATTCTCTTAATGGCCTTTCAACTTGAAGGTCCAGCAATTAATTTTAAAAACCTTCTGTATTCATGAGATTCTGCTATACAATATAGGCCTATAATGAATATCTTTATAGCTGTATGTTTTTCTATATCTACCTATCTATCTGCCACTTATCATCATGGCTCACTGTGCTTATTGGCACCTATGTATCGGCACAGTGCTATAGAGGGTAGGCTTCTTAGTATTTCCCCAACTGGTAGATGTCTGTGGGTGGAGAATTCCCATTCCTACATTGTACAGAAAGACTGCATGAGCTAATACCATTGGGTGATGATTGGGTGGGGAGGGTGTTCTTCTCCCATTCTGGAAAACATCTGTTCCATCTTTCCCAAAGTGAAAACATACTTAAGCCAGAAGGGAGTTTAAGCCCATCTCGTTTGACAGGATTACCCAGTGAACTGTTTTCAAGGCCATGCAAGGCGAGTGTTGTGATCATGTTCTGCCCTGAACTTCCCCAGGGGCACAAAGCTTCACACCCCTGAAGTGCCTCCCCTCCTTCCCTGGGTCACCCCATTTTCCCTTGCCTTCCTGTATTCCTCTTGCTTGCAGCACTCTCCATCGTGTGACTGCCTCCCAGTGCTTTGAAACACACTGTCTTCCTGCTATTTGACAGTCTTTCCAGTCTTTCCGTCCTCTTATAAGTCCCAGAGCCTCACAATTTATTCTGTTGATTCCAACTGAGCTCTGGACAAGAAAATTGGTGGTGGTCAGGGAACTTCCCACCTGGGCTAGGCCTGAAAATATTAATCTTATGAGAATGAATTGCATTCAGAAGACCATCTAACCTAGTCTTTGTCCTTAGTGCTGTAGAAATGCTAACAATGGCCTTATGGTGATAACGGCAGGGTCCCCTCTCCTTACCCTAGGCTTTACTTTAAAACCACCTACATTAATAGACAGTGAATGCACTGTGCTCAAACTGCTTCTGCCAGACTATTGGTAGGAAAAAGGGAACGACTCTGATTTCCAAACCCAAATGCTCCCAATTCTTTTTTTTTTCCAAAACAGTAGATGGTGGACTAAGACTTTCTCTTTGTGAATCAGACAGCCATTAACCATAAGGTTATTGACCGGCCCTTATTGTGCATTTCAAGCAGACTAATAGATTGAAAGTCAAGATCCCCTTCCCATAGATTCTTGCACTGCTAGTTCTGTGCAGATACAATGAGTCCAGATTGCGGGCTCAGAAATGTATGGACCATGAACAATGGGCTGAGACCAAAGAAAAGCAGAGAAATATCTGCACCCAGCAGCTGAGATGCATGCTGGGCATCATAGGGAGCAGCAGAGCTTCCAGATGGCTGCCCAGGCTGCTGCACACCCTGGATCTCTAGTGCCCTGCACGATACACTTCTTGACAAAAATTAACAAATGAATGAATGGATAAACTGATCAAAGTTTAGTGTCCTACTTCCCCTATCCCAAGGTGATTACTTTTAGGAAAAGATTGTGGTAACCAAGGATAGTTAAAACATCTATGATCTTTTGACAGAAATCTTTCAGTCTTTGGTTGAAACAATATGATTCGATCTATGAGCAATCTGCTAAGGAATCTTACTTCCAGAAACTGAATTTGCGCAGGAAAATCTGTCGGGAACACATGACCACAAGATAGCTTGAAACAGCACTTTTCAGACTGTAACGTACACTTGGATCGTCTTGGGGATCTTGTTAAAATGCACATTCTGATTCTGTAGGACCGAGAAGAGGCATGAAATGCTGCATTCTTAATAAGCTCTTAGATGATGTGAACGCTGAAGCTGTTGGTCCCCGGACCACACTTTGAGTAGCTGGGCTTTAAAGGCAGCTTGTTACAGGGGCTCAGCATGGGGTAGGGGTGGGAGTGGTGGAAGCGAGGAAGGCTGCTGAACATCCTACAAAGCACAGGACAGTCCCCACACAAAATCGTTATCTAGCCCAAAACGTCAATAGTGCTGAGGGTGAGAAATTTTGCTACAGAGGAAGAAACATAGATATGCAGTCTGCTTGACCTGGGATCAATCCATGAGCATTCCACTTCACTGCTGTAACCCTTAGAATACTCTCAGAAGCTCATTTCTTTGGCGAACTACCTAACTAGGATCAGCAGAGTGCCTGGATATGCAGGAAATGTTCGATAACACTTGATATCAATTAAAAGAAGGTCAAAGAACTGTATTCCTTGCAGACCTATAGAAAAGCAGTTACCATTATTGAGTACCTATTATTGCATATCTAGATAAATATTTGGGGGTATTTCAGAGATACTTGAGATTATACAGGCTGAGCCAGGGCCATAGACGGCCTCTTGACAGTCTCTTGAGTCTGTAATAGATTTCTTAAAAAAAATAGTGCTTCAGTCCCCATCGTCGGGCAGATATTGACAGCAGCTGTTTTCACAAAGTAACCAATTGTAATGGCCAGTTGATTGAGAGATCTGGGTACTGTGTCTTTGGCCATCCCAGTGGCAATAGGGTTTTCTCGCTTCGGGGACACCCAGCTTTGACTTGGCAAAGGCATGGGTACCACAGAGTCCCACTGCTGGTGATTTCATGGGCTGGCTTGGTTTGGTCCCAGAACAAGAGCAAAGCTAGCCCCAAAGAGAGGTCCCAGCAAGGGTGGTGGGGTGGGAGGAGGCTGAGGCTGACCACTCTTGGCACTGGTTCACGCGTACGTCAGGGACCTTCTGAAGCCTAATCTTTCCTACGTGCTGAGAATATTTCCCACGTGTTCTTCCCATGCCATACCCACCCTGCAGCTCCTCTGCCGAACACATAAACAGATGAGCACAAACACACATAGACCCCATCCTCCATCCCCCCCGCACTGCCCCGTCTATGTCTCAACAGATGAGTCTTTCTGCTGACTGCCTGTAAAAAGAAAAAACAACCAGATGGCACAGCTGGAAAAAAAAAGAAGTCTGTGTTTTAGAGGGTCTATAAAGCTCTTTATCATCCCAGCAGGAATGGGTAAGGACTGGCAGGACACGGGGGTGCTCAAGAAGAATGGTGAGCATCTGCTTGACACGTTGGTGGAGCTTTCAAGAATCATCTCCAGGCTGCTCTCTTGATAAAGATATCTGCGTGATAATCCTGGGACCTGGAGGTTGCCTTTTCCCTCTTCCTCCTTCTTTTACCATGCTGCTCGCCAGCATGTCTGCCTGTAGAATTTCACGGAAACGGTTACTCTAAAAGGTCCTTATATTTGCCTGGATGGAGACAATTAGATCAGTCCATGTGGTATAGTGGCTGAGCGGAGAGGTCAGGGATTCGGGACTGACTTTGCCAGGAGTACTGGCAGCACTAGCGCATCGTCATCCTTGTGGCTGTGATGGACTACAAGCAAAAAAGATACTAAGTCCAATCAGCAAAGGAAAGAGGCACAGGAAACAAAGTCTGGAGGAGGCCAGCCTCCGGCGTTCAGGGTCCTCTCCCACCAGAATCATCACACAGGACATACTTAATCCCCCAGTGATGTGTGTGAAGGGTTGCCAACCAAGAAAACTCTGAGACTCAGTGTACAGGTTTTTTACTGGGGGCTGATCCCACTGAGAGCCTCTACCTAGATGTGTCAAAATTCCAGACTCCCAGAAAGAAAGCAGGTGTTCAGCATAAACCACACTGTTCACACAAACAGCACAGTGAGCCACTCTCCTCAGGTTATGGTGGGAACCTTCCTGAAATAGAAGTTCCCAGACACCAGCCAGGAGCCCACACTACAAGCAGACCTTTTCAAGGATCACATTTGCGACCTGAGATGTTGTTTTCTGCACAGTCATGGATCCTATGCTGGTTCCTCTCGTTTTCCTCCGTGGGACAGGTGGCAGCTCAGTGGGACCCCAGAGCTCCAGAGCTGTGACAAGGTGCCTTGGGGCCCCCATTTCTCCCACAAAGGCAGAGGCAGCTGGTTCTCAGCCATGCTGCCTGGAGTCTTTGAAGATGTAGGTCCTGTGGGAGAGTACCGCGATTCCCAGGGATAACAGGTTATGCCAAGAAAAGGCAATCTCTTCTCAAAACCTTCTCTGTCTGTAAGACGAGCTGCTCCATTTTCTTCTTTGTTGAATTAGGAACACTCAGGGTTTTATTCTTGTAAGTCAAAGGATCTTTTTGAAGGATGGCTTGTAAGTATTTTTTCCTCCTATTTGGCCTGAAAGCTTCCAGGAGTCTTTCTTTATCTTTGAAATTGAAAGCTTTTCCCTCCTTCCCGTAGGATATGCTTGGGCATATTTCCTTCCTATTAACTCTGTCCAGTATGTGATGATCCCTCTAAATTTCTCATCTCAGATCTTTTAACATATTTTCTTCTCAGTTCTACAAAGTTTCTTTTTATTAGATCTGTAATTATTGGTGCCCATCCTTGGGATACTGACCATTTGGGAGCTGTATGTTCATGGTCTGCTTTGTCATTCATTCCTTCCCCATTCACATATTTAAGCCAGAAATTTGTTCATTCATTCAAAAAACAGTTCCCAAACATCCATACCCGTGGAGGTACCACCACACACTGGAGATTCAAAGATAACTGTCTTAGTAGGTTGCTGTAACAAACTGGGTAGCTTCTACAGAAAACATTTTTTCTCATCGTTCTGGAGATTGGGACATCCAAGATGCAGGTGCCAGCAGACCCAGTGTCTGGTGAGGACACAGATGACTGTCTTCTCCTTATAGCCTCATAGGGTGGAGAGCAGAGCTAGCTAGCTCTCTGGTCTCTTCTTATAAGGGCACTAATCCTATTCATGAGGACTCCATCCTCAAGACCTGGTTACCTTCCAGAGGCTCCACTTCCAAATACCATCACATTTGGATTACAATTTCGACATACAAATTTTAGGGGGGGAGCACAAATGTTTAGTGCATTACAATAACTAAGGTGTATTGTTGGCCGCTTATGAGCTCAATAGTGAAAACACATGTACACAAATCCCCAGAACAAGAAAGGTTTTAGTGGAGGCTTGCTCAGCATGCCAGGAACACAAAGGATGGGGGGCTTTTGAGTGGTGGGGGGCTGTGTGTAGGCTGTTTTTCTCAAGTTTATCTTCTGTGTCAACGCTTGGTTCTCTCTGAAGCCACACTTTGCTTATTCCAAGATCATTTTTATTTGGTTGGTTGTGAGTCTCTGCTTTCATGTTTTGTTTGTAAAAGCCAGGATTTTGCATTTAGTGTGCTGTGTGGGTCTCCATTCTTCCTTAGTTGTCTTAAGGTGCTGTGTTAAAGCTCATTCCCACCCTGCCCTGCATGGGTCTGGTCCTAAAGAAGAAGGCAATGGGAGAAGCCACTTTTGGCTCTTTCTTCTATACCTCAGGGCTGACAATGTCCTCACCTCAACCTAAATGCTGGAAGTAAAACAGCTAAAGGCTTGAGTGCTTTTACTCATCTGCCCAGTGTGACCAGAATTGTAGAGTACCGCCTGGGACTGAGACTGGAGAGATGGCTCTGAAGCCTTGAGAAGAAAGCCACAGAGATATCATCGCCGTCTGGCTGCACTAGGGAACTCTACCTGGATCACAGGTGGGGTGAAAGGTAGGAGCTGCTCCTGAACCGGCTCCAGGGGCGAGGCACTTTGAGATGGGCTCCTAGACCTTGAGCGGTACCACCGCCCGGGGGGGGAGCAGATTCCTACCAGCACCGAGGAGGCATGGTTACAGAGGCTGTTCTCCAGTGCTGTGGGAGTGGTGTGGCGGAAAGGAAAAATGGGCTGTGCCTTCCATCCCTGGGAGTCCCCATGGGCCCCTGCTGTAATTGCTGCTGCTGTAAACTCCTCGGATTGGATGATTTAATAGTAATAACGATGAGCATTAGGGGGAACAGATTCCTTGTTATTCATCTCATTCGGCTATCTCTTCGGGATTCTTTTTACCAGTTTATCTTCAAATAGAGGTAATTGAAAATTAATTTTTGTCATAAAAAATAAAAGCTCTCTTGATGTAATTGGAGCCACCGGAGAGGGTCTGGATAGTCAAAAAACCAATCCTTCCCAGTCACTGCTTTCCAATGGTGTTTGGGGGGTTATTTCAGGATATCTCGCTAGAGAAAATGGTGGGCTGCCCTCTGTTGAGTACTTACCCCCCCGTTAGGTGCTGGGAGAAAATCTCTCCCTGTGTTATTTCATGGGGTCCACAACGCAAAGCAACAAATGAAATAATAGTATCCCCATCTGGCAGATGATGAAATAGGTTGGTATTGGTGAGGCCAGGAGATCTATTCTTGAATAAGGTGTAGGAGTTTCAGTGGTTTCTGGGCCACTGTACCTAGGAGCACACTCAACTCACAAAGGTTAACTTACGTCTCACCCACACAGGTGACGGAGATCCTTCCCAAGGACTTTGCTCCATTTGTCTTGCCTGGTTTGGGGTCAACATCCTTCTTCATTGGGGCTTGCTGAGTCATTGAGGGGCCTGTAAGAACCTTCATACTACCGCCACCCCCCAAACCAAATTGGCTCATCGTCGGCTCTCCCATCCTCACTCTGGTACTGGGTTGTAGGCGGGATGGGTTTATGATGTACCTTTTTGTCACTAAGGCGCACCATGAGTGGACATTTTTCATTAATTTCCATTTTAATTACTTACCTGGAACTGTTTTTTTTTTACTAGATCATTTTCAGATGCGTTACCACTGCATTTCTTTTCCTAAAAATATCTTTAACCCGGGCATCTCACTGCTTGCATAGGTCATGAAGGCTGGACTGTGTACCCATGCCCTACGTGAGGCTAGCTCTAGGAAGCAGGAGACTCAGTACGTGCTCATGCATCTTGGATTACACAGATACCATGTAAATGGGGGAGATATTTATTTGTTTCAAGGGTGAAAAGTGTTTTTGGTCCTATCAGGAAAAAAAGTAAAAAAAGGTTTTGAAAAAGAAATCCAAAGCAAGGCTCTGGGGTGCCTGGAGATGGTGAGCAGCTCTCCTGTTGTTGGAGGCAGGCTGGAGGCTCTATCAGGGGGCGCTCTGATTCCCCTAGAGTAGGATACATTTGCAGCTCTGTCTAAGCTGCTGCTTTTCCCACTAACAGGGTTGCCCTGGCCTAAGATGGGAAACCTTACCCCATATGTGGTTGTGAGACTGTCAATTCAAGACATTGCTTGGTACTTTGAGGAGGGAGGAAACATCTTTGCTGAGGCCACCTCTGAAGATTACACTAATCGTCTTTTTTTTTTAAAGATTTTATTTATTTGTCAGAAAGAGAGAAAGAGAGAGCACAAGCAGAGGGAGAAGCAGGCTTCCCACTGAGCAAGGAGCCCTATGTGGAACTCAATCCCAGGGTCCTGGGATCATGACTTGAGCTGAAGGCCGATGCTTAACCTACTGGCCTTAACCACTCAGGCCCCCGAACACTGATAGTCTTTCATCCACATGTTTGCCACGTGGACTTTCCTAGCTATCACGTATGCTGTGGATGGGAGTATTTTGTCCTAAGCTGTCATGATCATAGAAGGACATCAATGATGTGTCCAAACAAAATCCATGTCTCCAGTTTTCTTGTTTATTTGTCATTTGTTTTCCCTTTCTCTTTTCATTTGATGATGTGTTTATCCTCCTTGTAGTGGTGAGAAGAGAGGAGATGGCACTGGATGGAGTGTCTTCGGAAGACCCAGCCAAACCTTAATCACAGTTTTAGTCATTCATTCCTCCCAGAGTCCATCAACAGGGACCACTTGTTAGCACTAGATGTCATAATATAGCATTGGTTCTTCATCTTTTTATTTTTTTAGTGTAATGGATCCATTCTGGTGCCTAACATCAGCAGTAAGCCACATTCTACTTTTCAAGTTGTTTATGATTACCCTGACATTAATATATGGACCCAAATCAAGAAACCATAGGCTAGATAAATGCCAATATCTCTTCTGGTTCTTAGTT
The DNA here is from genome assembly GCF_024610735.1 of Ursus americanus. Lineage (NCBI taxonomy): Eukaryota > Metazoa > Chordata > Mammalia > Carnivora > Ursidae > Ursus > Ursus americanus. Next base: position 42,529,202 of record NC_142132.1, read on the forward strand.
CCTATGATTCATTTTTAATTTTAATTACACAGATATAAATAATGAGATTTCTAGGCAGGGAATTAAAAAAAAAAAAAAACACCCTCCTCTCCATCCCCACCATCAATACTCAACTTTAAAAAAATCAACATCGGGGCTCCTCGGTGGCACAGTCGGTTAATTGCCTAACTCTTGGCTTCTGCTCAGGTCATGATCTCAGAGTCTTGAGATGGAGCCCTGGGTCTGACTCCACACTCAGTGTGGACTCTCTGCCCCCATTCCCTTTCTAAAATAAATAAATGAATTAAAAAAAAAAAAAAGCCCACCAACTTCTTTGATTCGACTCTAAAAGTGGCCAGCTTCAATGTATGGTATGAAATCTAAAATGCAGATTTGATCATGTATGGCAGAAACTGGCCAAAGTCTCCGTGGGGAAGGGCTGAAGGGGAAGTAAGCATCGCACCTGTGCAAGGAAGTGTGGGGGTGGGAGCCACTCTGCTGAAAGCCTCTCAGCAATCACAGTCCCTTCCACTCAGAGCCAAGTGCCCCTCATTATGTGTGTAGGCGTCAAAAAGCACTGAAACCCTAATTAAGGAGCTGCTATGGTTTTTTAAGTACAGGCACACAGGCCTAGCCTGCTGCCATCTCAGAACTAATTCAGACCATTCATCTGGAGGGGAGCAAGTCCTGGAAGTTTTAATTCCCAGCCAAAATATGCCCTGATTGGATCCTGTCCTTTTCTCTCACTTGAGCTTATTGAGATGAACCTTCCAATTACTTGGGAAAGTATCAGAGGCCTGTGGAGGGCAGCTGGGGCAGGTGGGGGCTCTTAATGGAGGAGCCCACAGGCACATTCGCTCCAAGGGACAACTAAAGGAAAATGAACAGAAGAGAAAATTTCCCCTTCAAACCAGTGGATTCTTCAACAACAACAGGAAACTTGAAGCTGAAAATCAACGTAGCTCCCGCTCATGAAAGGCTCCAGCGAGGGCTCCGGGTGAGATAGGAGACACCTGCTAGTGAGAAGAGTTTAAAAACAATTGCAAGCCTGAGTTTTTATTATTAAAAAAAAAAAAAACACACCCCTAGAATGACAATTTCCAAAACTAGAGGGGAAGATAGAAATGGTTGAGATTTTTTAAAGATGGAATCTCTTGCTGAGACAAACTGTCAAATTTTTCATTATATCCATTTCAAGGCAGGCATTTATTACCTTTCCAGTGACTATATATCTCCTGTAATGTTCTTACTGTGGTTTGCCTCTTAATTACCTGCAAAATTTGCATTTAAACGGAGTTAAAGTGTGCTATCCACTCTTAGTCTTCCCACAGCTGTTTCCATGGTAACCAAAGGGGTCTCCCAGTGCCTGGCTGGGCGGGAATGTCTGCTTCAGTAGGCCTGGAAACATCTCGCCTTCGCTGTAGATCTATCTCCTTCACTTCACTGAGGAAGTGAATGAAAAGCATCAAAGGATCCGCTGACCCCTGTCGGATTTTTCTAGAAACTACTATCAGCAGCAAGATTTTCCCTTCTTTGGATGAGCCTTTCAGGACTGGGGTCTGGATTGATTTCTCCCTGTGTCGTCTGCCCAGGTCGCTCCCCTCAGCTCCAGGTATGTGAACTGACGAGACCTGATGTCCAATCTTCTCTCTTGACCCAGGGACCTTAGCACAGGCCCCAAGCCAGGGCATGTCCTTGCCTGGAGAGTGTAAGCTGACCCTCTTCTGATGGGGAAGCAGCCTGACCCTACGTAAGCATCGTTATTAAAGACAGTCGTAGCCAGACCTGTACAAGACTGGTTCACTGCTCCAAAGCTAAGCAAAAGTGAAAGGAAGGTAGATTTATACTGGGTGATTTCCCTTGATCCCTTTGACACTGAAAGCACATGTTTCTAAGGCCACTTTTTTGTCAAAGAGAAGTGGATTAAAACCAAACAAAGGTGCAGCCTAACAATTTTGGGAAAAAAAAAAATCTATGGTATGGCCCTGCACATACCAGTAGGGAAGAAACAAAGTTCCCTGACCCAACCTGTGGAATGTCCTGGGACTCGAAAAGCAAAGAAGCAAGAAGGAAACCACACAGCTCTCTGTGTGATTCTTGCTTTCAGATCCCTGAAAAGGCTCACACTTCCAATAGTTCAGCCCCTTAATATTTCCCCCTAATCCTCTCTGCTAACTGGTCGCTGGGTTTGGACTGAGAAAAGACACACATCTAAGTTTGCCTGTGATTTGTTATGTACCCTCTCACAGTAGAAGATGTAACCCATGTGGGTGTGGTAAAGAGACTCCCAAATTACGTGGATGGAAAGTCCATGGGAATAAGTGGCCGAAGTGTGGGATTCTAACTAATTCTACTTGATTATCCTGACAACCAACTTTCTAACACAACCAAACTTCAGAAGGTAAGTGTATGGGGCACATAAATTATTGTATCTCCATATTGGTTCATGTAGTTGAAAATACCAGAGAAGAACTGACTTAGAATGAATGGGTCCATGGACTCAAATGAGGCCCTTTGGAGCACATGCCTCATCTCCTAGCTCTGTTTCCCTTTGTATTGCTTTCAGAGTCAGATTTTTCATTTGAGGTGGCAACATGGTAGTTACAGTTCCAAGCTTATAGAGATCTTCCTTCCAGAAACAACAGACAGAAGAAAGAGAAGGTCTCTTTCTCACTAAAAGTTTTAGATGCTCTTTTCCTTTTTTAAAAATTTTTATTTATTTATCTATTTGGGAGGGAGAGAGAGAGAAGGAGTAAGAGAGAGCACAAGAGCAGGGGGAGGGAGAAGCAGACTCCCCACTGAGCAGGGAGCCCAACATGGGGCTCGATGCCGGGATCGTGACCTGAGCCGAAGGCTGACACTTAAACGACCCAGGTACCCCATTAGATGTGCTTTTCATTGGATCAAGTTAGGTTATATATACACATTTGATCCAATCATCATGGCCAAAGAGATGAAGGACATTGATTGGTTTAGGTTTGGTCCCCCTGACTATCTCTGATGAGTAGGCTGAGAACAATGCCACATAAACAATATGGAACAGAAAAATCAGAATACTACAATATGAGGTATAACTATGCCAACGTTTTTTCTTCTCATGGCTATATTGTGGAGAGTAGGCTCAGAAAACTTTCAGGTTTGGTTCCTCAAAGTATGCTAAATTTAGTATTCTGAATCTTACACGATGATGATAGCGATTTCTTTAATTGGTATTATAGTATGCATTTCTAAATATGTTCCTGTCAATTATTTTCTCACTTGCTGGTGATTTAAGCAAGTATTTTTGTCCCCATTTTTTTGAAGTTGAGCAAGACGTAGGCAGTTTGCATGGTTACCCAGTTAGCGAGGGGGCAAGCCAGGATTACAAACTGGGTCTCTGGTCTTTTCTTTCAGAACTTCTTCCAATCCTTTGTTTTCATTTCTTTTCCCTTGCTCAACACAGACACCCTGAGAAGTCGGTCGGGTGAAGCCCTCCGCATACTTATAGGAGAGTTCTTTACTGGTCGTATGGAAAAAGTCAAGTGAAATGGTCTAGTGGTAAGTAGATGAACCCCTGTGAAGGTTTGAAAATGACCGTATGACCCAAGAAACCACCTTTGCTATGAGGCTAAGAATTCCAGGTCCCATCAGACATCTCTGTTGGCCCTAGTTTGTTTTTGCTTTTCTGAAGGATTTCTATAATACTAGGAGGAAGAGGAGCTCTTAGCTCCCTCTCCACCTTGTTCTCAAGACACTTCTCTTTCTGCAACAACCCCAGTGGTCCACACCTTAGGGGGAGAACATGCCAATCTGAGAGGTCTGATCCTAAGACAGGGACTGGCTATGTTAACTCATGAGCAAGGTCACCGATGTTCAGGTGGAGAGCAGTGTCTCAAAGGTAAGGCAGTGGGGAAGTCGGCCTTGGCTGGACACAATAAGGGGGCACACTGTCTGCAGGGAGTTGAAAAACAACACTAAAATTGATGACTGAAAGTTGGTTTGCTTTTTATTACCACTCTTCTCCTATAATTCTAAACTCAAAGTGAGTGATAAAACCCTTCTCCTCATAGAGGCATCTGCTCCCGCTGGCACCTCATCCTTTATATACCACTGCAGGTGGGTCAAAATAGGTGCAGAGGTTAGGGGGAGTAGGACAGAAACCTGCAATGCTTAGCATTTATGAAGCTAAACCCGCCCTCCTCCCCCTGCCAGCCCCTCCCCCAGCCAGCCCACAGATGTTCTGGAGGAGTACGCTCCACGGGAGATTTCTACTGATCTATAATTGAAAACTGTCTGAGCTCCCTTTGGGGTGTTTGCCTCTCTCCAGCAACTCCCGGCCAGAAAGCCCTCAGCAGCGGGGTTCCCAGGGGCAGCATAATGGCCCAGACTGTAAAT